>NC_140646.1:42280870-42808870 GCF_978046115.1 Saccoglossus kowalevskii
ATAAAAATCAAGCATTTCTGGACTGTTTACTGATGGATTTTGTTTAAACTTGGTGTATACATTGGACATTATGGGACCTTGATGCAAATAATTTTGTTTTTCAGATTAGATTCAAAATGGCCGACTGGTGGCCATTTTGTTTTAATGAATGTGGTTCTCATGCCATATGTCTGACTTGCTTTCACTGATTATGTTCAAATTTTAAATATTCATTATACCTCATGTCATAGATAGACAGATATATTGGTTTGACAATCCTATTCAAAATGGCCGAATGGTGGCCATTTTTGTGCTAAAAAAATCATCAAATATCAAGCATTTCTGGCATTTATGGATGGATTTCTTCAAACTTGGTACATATATTAGACATTACAGGTTCCTGATGCACATCATTTTATTTGTCAGATGAGATTCAAAATGGCTGTCTGGCGGCCATTTTGTTTTAATGAATGGGTTTTCAGACCCATATGTCTGACTTGTTTTGACTGATTATGTTCAAATTTTTAATATTCATTATACATCATGTCATAGATATACAAATATATTGGTTTGACGATCCTTTTCAAAGTGGCCAAATGGTGGCTATTTTTGTGCTAAAAAAATTCTCAAATATCAAGCATTTCGAATTCTTGCATTAATGGATGGATTTTGTTCAAACGTATAACATACATTAGACATTACAGGTTCCTGATGCACGTCAATTTATTTTTCAGATTGGATTCAAAATAGCTGACTGGCAGCCATTTTGTTTTAATGATTGGGCTTCGAGAGCCATATCTCTTAAATGCTTTGACTGATTATATTCAAATTTTATATATTTGTTATACATCCTGTTATATATATATATATATATATACATGTATTCAAAATGGCTGATTTTGAATGCTGTTCCAGAGCAATATCTCTTGTTTGACAATCATATACAAGTGTCAATCATTTTAATGTTAAAAAATCATATTCCTGACATGGTTATATTCCAGCTATATTACTATAAACAAAACTATATATCTTAAATTTGATAACTAACGGGGACTGTGCCATGCATGGCTTGTTACCATCCTCAAAGCTCGGTTTAGACAGGTTTACCCTCAACAAGGTTCAGTTTATACAGGTTTAATTACCATCCACACAGCCCGGTTTAGACAGGTTTACCTACAACACAGTTCAGTTTATACAGGTTTAATTACCATCCTCATAGCTCGGTTTAGACAGGTTTACCAACAACACAGTTCAGTATGGACTGGTTTAATCACCATCCACACAGCTCGGTTTAGACAGGTTTCCCCCACAACACAGTTCAGTTTATACAGGTTTAATTACCATCCACATAGCTCGATTTAGACAGGTTTACCCTCAACACAGTTCAGTTTGGACAGGTTTAATTACCATCCTCACAGCTTGGTTTAGACAGGTTTACCCTCAACACAGTTCAGTTTGGACAGGTTTAATTACCATCCACACAGCTCGGTTTAGACAGGTTTACCCACAACACAGTTCAGTTTGGACAGGTTTAATTACCATCCTCACAGCTCGGTTTAGACAGGTTTACCCACAACACAGTTTAGTTTGGACAGGTTTAATTACCATCCTCACAGCTCGGTTTAGACAGGTTTTCTCACAACACAGTTCAGTTTGGACAGGTTTAACTACCATCCACACAGCTCAGTTTAAACATGAAATATTAAATCAGTTGTTCAGACCATAAATGAGATTGTTACTCATGCGCAGTGACCTTTGTTGAAAACAATAGGTCACCATTCACACTACACACCGGAAACTAGACACTTGGACATTTAATCTCGTTTGTAGTTGAATATATTTTATGCTGTCTGACGAGTCAGCTTTTGAAACACTTCATATGATCCACAGAATTCCGCAAAAATATTTAACTTTTTATAGAATCTATGCATCCTCGGGTTTTGAAAACCACTGTCAAATCTGGCGAGCGACGGCGAGCGGTTGTCGAAAATCGTGATTATTTGTGCGATGGTATAGTTTTGGCCGTCAACCCTGTACACCCGTGATGAAAACTATTTTACTGTGCAGTCGTCATCACATGCAAAAATGTTTTTTTATTCTGCGCCACCACATATACAAAAGGAGTGCTGAACAATTGCTAGTTCATTTTCAATGACTGCCAAGTCTGTCCATTCTTCCGCAGCAAAATCTTCTACTGTATCGCACATTTCTACGGGAGCACATGTCACGCCTGACGCCATGTTTGTTACTCTTGTTCTGCACATGCGCAGCTCTTTCGGATAATTTCCGAAGTTTGTTGAAATGCTCCGAATCGTGCAATCCCCATTAACGATAACAGAAAAATGGGTAACACATTGTTTGCTAGATAAACAATCGCCAACTATCATAGTACACAAAGAAAACAATAGCGTCACTGCTCCTTCTTTTTTACCTCCATGAACAGGTTTACCATTCACACAGTTCAATTTAAACAGGTTTATCATCAGCAAACCAATGGTTGCAATATGAATATTTAAATTAATTTCTCTTTGTGTGTGTTTTATCTATTGTATCAACTAGTACCGGGTAGCTGGCTCCATCTGCTGGCTTCATAAAATAACAATACTATGACTCACATGCACAGCTTGCTGTCTAGGAATCTAGCATACGTCCCTCACCCATGCATCACCTTACATTACTAAAACCACAATACACCAATGAATTCCAAATTTGACCACAGATTAGAATTTTAAAGAGATGGAAGTATGTACTAAGAAATCAAAGTCGTTTCCGAGGTGAATATATGATGCGGTCCTGAGTACATAACATGTAATTCTCTGCTTTTAGATTATACGCATATTTTTTCATGTTTGTCTGATATTCTGATGCATGTGGGTGAGTGTGCAGATGTTAAACACCTTTCTAAAAGAACAATTGATGAGATTATCACCACGCTAGGCAATCAATATAACTAGTGTTGGTAATTTCAATTGTTCAAAAACCTTGATTGAAATGATGAAAATCATACAATAAACTATTATTTGTTTGATATTGGTGCTTTTTATCTTCTTGGTAGAACTTTTAGCTAGGGACAGAAAAAAAAAAAAAAAAAGCTGCAGTTGTTCATTA
Source organism: Saccoglossus kowalevskii (assembly GCF_978046115.1). Taxonomy (NCBI): domain Eukaryota; kingdom Metazoa; phylum Hemichordata; class Enteropneusta; family Harrimaniidae; genus Saccoglossus; species Saccoglossus kowalevskii. Next base: position 42,283,958 of record NC_140646.1, read on the forward strand.
GCATTCAAAGCAAATCATCTGTGATATTTGAAAATGCATCATGTCTTTTCAATTTTCTACTAAACAGGTTTTGTTTAGCCGACAGAGATCTCTGGTTATTAACTTTTTGAGTTCCAGATATTTTCCCGCCAAAACGCCAATGCAAATATTTTCAAACTTTGTAAAATTGTTATTAATTTTTATAATTTTGTACCATACAGACAATTTCAGATATTGATTTTAATTTTAGATAGATAAAAAGGTTTGTCAATTTTTATCAACATTTCACATTGGGAGGAGCAGGCTGCATGAAATCATTGATGGTGCTCAAAGTGTTAAACTTTAATTGTTTTTTACAATTGACTGAAAAGTTTTAAAATTATGACATTTGAACAGCAGGAGTGTGAATGAACACTGAATGTTGTATTCATTTTATTTACAGAAATATTAACATTGTTATCAAAATAGGGTAATTCTAAGAGTCAGTGAAAAATCAACTATTTTTGCTTAAAGATTGCATTGGGGTTTTCAAGACAGTCGCATGACTTGTGTGAATGTTGTCCTTGCAAATTCTCTTATAAAATTAATGTAACTGTTTACTGTAGGTCAGCCAATCTAGAACAAAATGTAGTGTTTTACTGTAACATGTAAAAAAAATGGGTTACTTTCTTTGGTACAATTCACAACAAAAGGTATCCTTTTCAATGATGTAAATAAAAAATTTCTCTTAATCCAAGTAGTTTCAATGACAATTCATCAAAATCATGTGTCATTCTTGCACAATTAAATAACAAAGTCGTGTAATTGTGAGTAACCAAAGTCAATTGACTGGTAGATTTAGTACAATATAAGTAAAGATATTTACCTGTAAGATATCTAAGCCAAGAGGTCACATGATTCCAATAGAATGATAACAGTATTTGGAAACTCAGAAATTCTGTATGATGGTTGCTCATCAGTAATAATTAAGATCCCAATATAATTATAAATACCATTTCTCTGATCTTCTTTTGATGGTTCACAATTTTAAAACTGCTGGTGGGCTGAAGAATTCTGTGGGAAATGTGGGAGTGAAGAGAGGGACAAAAATACAATGTAAAAATTGACATCATTTGCATCACTAATAGAAGAATAAAATTACATTCATGCAACTGCATCATCACCTTAAGTGTGGTGTGCAATAAATTCCCCGGAGAAAATCAGAAGTACAATTGTGCACTTGAGTTGTATTAAGGAACACTCGCCTGAAGATCTTAAAATTCAGCAGAAAAAAAAAACACTTCAATGAGACCAATGTTATAAATAATAAATTGTTTCCATATTTGATTTCCTATTCCGGGGCCTGAAGAAGCATTGCCAAGATGTAGAGATATGCCTGTCTGATAACTAAACTAGTCTCACCATCTATCTGTCTTCATCCAGCTGCATAGATAAGGAAATCATCTGCTTAATGCATTGTGTACTTGTACAGTAACCAAAGTCCACATTTAACACTAGGTTAATTATTACAATGATTCCTAAATTAATCCTTGGAAGTGAAGGTTATAGGTTTCTCTTGAGTAGAACAGTACATAGCAGTAGTTTGGCCGGCCATCTTGTGTCTCATATATTATAAGGAACAAAACATATATACAAGGGATGCAAAATCATCGGTGCATTGCGCAACAAGACATGTATACAAATCATCAATCAAATTATCCATACTAACCATTGTACCATCTCTCACTCATATCTTCAACATGTCTATAAGTCAGGGCATTATGCCATCAATGTGGAAGAAGGCTACTATTACACCAATATTCAAAGCAATAATGGATAAGCAGGATTTCCAGAACTATCGTCCAATCTCACTTTTACCAACCTTGTCAAAGGTACTTGAAAAACTAGTCTGCAAACAACTACACTTCTACAATGCCTTACAGGTGACATTCTCGAAAACATGTACAATAATAAACTGTCATGTATTCTAATGTTAGACCTGTCAAAAGGATTTGATTCCGTCAACCATGATATTCTTCTCCACAAACTCAAGCATTACAATTTCCATCCCACAACCTTACATTGGTTCCGTAGCTACCTTTCTGATTGCACTCAGTGTGTTAAACTTGGTAGCCATTACTCCGAGCTCATAGATGTTAAGACTGGTGTCCCACAAGGTAGTCTATGTGGACCTGTTTTATTTTCCATCTATATCAATGATCTGCCAACTTGGCTTCAATCTACTTCAACAATACATGACTACCCTGATGATCTCAATCTCCTCAAATCGTCTACCTACACCAACTTTGACTGCATTCACAATGAAATTGAACAAGAAAGTAACCGCCTTCTACTGTGGTTTTCTGCTAATTCACTTCTACTACAGAAAGTACCTGCTCACATCAAAACTCTCATTATAAAAGATCAAACAATTCACTTAACTACATCTACAACTTGTCTTGAGCTGAGAATGGATCCTTCGTAGGACATGTGGATTCCGCCTATCACACCTCGCAAGATCTCGTCGCTGCATTCCTGAGAAAGCTCGCAAGAACATTATCTCTGCCACAGTATTCTCACTACTTGATTACTGTGACACTGTGTATTCTAACTGCAGCATTACACTAAAAAGTAGTCTGCAACGTATCACCAACCTTGCTGTACGCATCCAATGTGGCTTGAAATGACATGAACCTGTCTCCATTACAAGATCAGCTCTTGGTTGGCCAACCATTCAAGACAGACAAACTAAACACTTTAATAAACTCATTTACAAATGCAAGCAATATTTAGTCCCACCATATTTATCTGACCTTCTCATCTCAAACTCTGCCATCCATTCTTACAACACCAGAAATCGATTTCATATTTCAAAATCTCACAGTCGCTCTTTTAAAAATCGCGCAGCTACAGCTGCTAATAATATTGTATAATTTTATCTTACTACTTTGTTGTCAATTCATATTTTATCCCATTTATGCATTCTATCGTTTTATTCAGACTGCTATGTTATTGTCATTTTTTTTATTGCAATTTTATCATATTCTTTCGCAGTCATTTTATTTTATACCCTATTCATGTTTTTCTTTATTGTGTTCTCATCATTTTTGCAGTGGATTTTTTTAATTCTATGTTTAAATTTTATATCTATATGCTGTGCATTTATGAATGTACTGTTCTAAATGAATAAATTACAAATTACATAGTGTATATTGCACAAGACATGTATACAAATCATCAGTGCACATCCCCCTGTATATTGCACAATAAATGTATACAAATCATCAGTGCACATGCCCCTGTATATTGCACAAGACATGTATACAAATCATCAGTGCACATGCCCCTGTATATTGCACAAGACATGTATACAAATTATTAGTGCACATGCCCCTGTATATTGGACAAGAAATGTATACAAATCATTAGTGCACATGCCCCTGTATATTGCACATGACATGTATACAAATCATCAGTGCACATCCCCCTGTATATTGCACATGACATGTATACAAATCATTAGTGCACATGCCCCTGTATATTGCACAAGACATGTATACAAATCATCAGTGCACATGCCCCTGTATATTGCACAAGACATGTATACAAATCATTAGTACACATGCCCCTGTATATTGCACAAGACATGTATACAAATCATTAGTGCACATGCCCCTGTATATTGCACAAGACATGTATACAAATCATTAGTGCACATGCCCCTGTATATTGCACAAGACATGTATACAAATCATCAGTGCACATGCCCCTGTATATTGCACATGACATGTATACAAATCATTAGTACACATGCCCCTGTATATTGCACAAGACATGTATACAAATCATTAGTACACATGCCCCTGTATATTGCACAAGACATGTATACAAATCATTAGTGCACATGCCCCTGTATATTGCACATGACATGTATACAAATCATTAGTACACATGCCCCTGTATATTGCACAAGACATGTATACAAATCATCAGTGCACATGCCCCTGTATATTGCACAAGACATGTATACAAATCATTAGTACACATGCCCCTGTATATTGCACAAGACATGTATACAAATCATCAGTGCACATGCCCCTGTATATTGCACAAGACATGTATACAAATCATTAGTGCACATGCCCCTGTATATTGCACAAGACATGTATACAAATCATCAGTGCACATGCCCCTGTATATTGCACAAGACATGTATACAAATCATTAGTACACATGCCCCTGTACATTGCACAAGACATGTATACAAATCATCAGTGCACATGCCCCTGTATATTGCACAAGACATGTATACAAATCATTAGTACACATGCCCCTGTATATTGCACATGACATGTATACAAATCATCAGTGCACATGCCCCTATATATTGCACAAGACATGTATACAAATCATCAGTGCACATGCCCCTGTATATTGCACAAGACATGTATACAAATCATTAGTGCACATGCCCCTGTATATTGGACAAGAAATGTATACAAATCATCAGTGCACATGCCCCTGTATATTGCACATGACATGTATACAAATCATTAGTGCACATGCCCCTGTATATTGCACAAGACATGTAAGTAAGTAAGTAAGTAATTCTTTATTGCTATCGTATCCCATTTGAGATCTTGACAAAAAGTACAATAAAGTCAAAAACATGTAATAATAAAAAAACGAAAATAAAAGGAAATACTAAAAATACAGTAAATGAATGAAATAAATACACATCTCACAATAAGAGATAAATGAATAATTGTAATATAATGTAAATAAATGTAAATCTGTGTTTTGTGGGGGGTTTTTTTTGAGGCAGCTGGTACTGAAGTTATTGTTTGATTTTTTGCTCCCTAAGCATAAAGCAAGTATAAATGTGTTTTGAAATGTCTTTAATTATGTGATCGTTTTTATTATTTAATATGTTTATTAATGTCTCTCCATGCATTTTATGTTTAGTAAAAAGGCTGGTTCTTTCTTTATCATATAGCTGGCACGTGAAAAGGAAATGTTTCTCATCTTCAATTTCTCCAAGATCACAGACAGGGCATATTCTATCAGAGATGGAGATGTTTTTGTATCTGCCTGATTCAATCTGTAAACGGTGGGCACTTATTCTAAGTTTAGTCATTGCAGCACGATATAGTGGATTTTTAATTATTTGGAGGTATTTCTCAAAAGAGTATTTCTCATGTATACAAATCATCAGTGCACATCCCCCTGTATATTGCACAATAAATGTATACAAATCATCAGTGCACATGCCCCTGTATATTGCACATGACATGTATACAAATCATCAGTGTACATGCCCCTGTATATTGCACAAGACATGTATACAAATCATCAGTGCACATGCACCTGTATATTGCACATGACATGTATACAAATCATCAGTGCACATGCCCCTGTATATTGCACATGACATGTATACAAATCATCAGTGCACATGCCCCTGTATATTGCACATGACATGTATACAAATCATCAGTGCACATGCCCCTGTATATTGCACATGACATGTATACAAATCATTAGTGCACATGCCCCTGTATATTGCACATGACATGTATACAAATCATCAGTGCACATCCCCCTGTATATTGCACATGACATGTATACAAATCATTAGTGCACATGCCCCTGTATATTGCACAAGACATGTATACAAATCATCAGTGCACATGCCCCTCTATATTGCACAAGACATGTATACAAATCATCAGTGCACATGCCCCTGTATATTGCACAAGACATGTATACAAATCATTAGTACACATGCCCCTGTATATTGCACAAGACATGTATACAAATCATTAGTGCACATGCCCCTGTATATTGCACATGACATGTATACAAATCATTAGTGCACATGCCCCTGTATATTGCACAAGACATGTATACAAATCATTAGTGCACATGCCCCTGTATATTGCACAAGACATGTATACAAATCATCAGTGCACATGCCCCTGTATATTGCACAAGACATGTATAAAATCATTAGCGCACATGCCCCTGTATATTGGACAAGAAATGTATACAAATCATTAGTGCACATGTCCCTGTATATTGCACATGACATGTATACAAATCATCAGTGCACATGCCCCTGTATATTGCACATGACATGTATACAAATCATCAGTGCACATGCCCCTGTATATTGCACAAGACATGTATACAAATCATCAGTGCACATGCCCCTGTATATTGCACATGACATGTATACAAATCATCAGTGCACATGCCCCTGTATATTGCACATGACATGTATACAAATCATCAGTGCACATGCCCCTGTATATTGCACAAGACATGTATACAAATCATTAGTGCACATGCCCCTATACAAATCATCAGTGCACATGCCCCTGTATATTGCACAAGACATGTATACAAATCATCAGTGCACATGCCCCTGTATATTGCACATGACATGTATACAAATCATTAGTGCACATGCCCCTGTATATTGCACAAGACATGTATACAAATCATTAGTGCACATGCCCCTGTATATTGCACATGACATGTATACAAATCATTAGTGCACATGCCCCTGTATATTGCACAAGACATGTATACAAATCATCAGTGCACATGCCCCTGTATATTGCACAAGACATGTATACAAATCATCAGTGCACATGCCCCTGTATATTGCACAAGACATGTATACAAATCATTAGTGCACATGCCCCTGTATATTGGACAAGAAATGTATACAAATCATTAGTGCACATGTCCCTGTATATTGCACAAGACATGTATACAAATCATTAGTGCACATGCCCCTGTATATTGGACAAGAAATGTATACAAATCATTAGTGCACATGTCCCTGTATATTGCACATGACATGTATACAAATCATCAGTGCACATGCCCCTGTATATTGCACATGACATGTATACAAATCATCAGTGCACATGCCCCTGTATATTGCACATGACATGTATACAAATCATCAGTGCACATGCCCCTGTATATTGCACAAGACATGTATACAAATCATCAGTGCACATGCCCCTCTATATTGCACAAGACATGTATACAAATCATTAGTACACATGCCCCTGTATATTGCACAAGACATGTATACAAATCATTAGTACACATGCCCCTGTATATTGCACAAGACATGTATACAAATCATCAGTGCACATCCCCCTGTATATTGCACAAGACATGTATACAAATCATTAGTACACATGCCCCTGTATATTGCACAAGACATGTATACAAATCATCAGTGCACATGCCCCTGTATATTGCACAAGACATGTATACAAATCATCAGTGCACATCCCCCTGTATATTGCACAAGACATGTATACAAATCATTAGTACACATGCCCCTGTATATTGCACAAGACATGTATAAAATCATTAGTGCACATGCCCCTGTATATTGCACAAGACATGTATACAAATCATCAGTGCACATGCCCCTGTATATTGCACAAGACATGTATACAAATCATCAGTGCATATGCCCCTGTATATTGCACAAGACATGTATACAAATCATCAGTGCACATGCCCCTGTATATTGCACATGACATGTATACAAATCATTAGTGCACATGCCCCTGTATATTGCACATGACATGTATACAAATCATTAGTGCACATGCCCCTGTATATTGCACATGACATGTATACAAATCATTAGTGCACATGCCCCTGTATATTGCACAAGACATGTATACAAATCATTAGTGCACATGCCCCTGTATATTGCACAAGACATGTATACAAATCATTAGTGCACATGCCCCTATACAAATCATTAGTGCACATGCCCCTGTATATTGCACAAGACATGTATACAAATCATTAGTGCACATGCCCCTGTATATTGCACATGACATGTATACAAATCATTAGTGCACATGCCCCTGTATATTGCACAAGACATGTATACAAATCATTAGTGCACATGCCCCTGTATATTGCACATGACATGTATACAAATCATTAGTGCACATGCCCCTGTATATTGCACAAGACATGTATACAAATCATCAGTGCACATGCCCCTGTATATTGCACATGACATGTATACAAATCATCAGTGCATATGCCCCTGTATATTGCACAAGACATGTATACAAATCATCAGTGCACATGCCCCTGTATATTGCACATGACATGTATACAAATCATTAGTGAACATGCCCCTGTATATTGCACATGACATGTATACAAATCATTAGTGCACATGCCCCTGTATATTGCACATGACATGTATACAAATCATTAGTGCACATGCCCCTGTATATTGCACAAGACATGTATACAAATCATTAGTGCACATGCCCCTGTATATTGCACAAGACATGTATACAAATCATTAGTGCACATGCCCCTATACAAATCATTAGTGCACATGCCCCTGTATATTGCACAAGACATGTATACAAATCATTAGTGCACATGCCCCTGTATATTGCACATGACATGTATACAAATCATTAGTGCACATGCCCCTGTATATTGCACAAGACATGTATACAAATCATTAGTGCACATGCCCCTGTATATTGCACATGACATGTATACAAATCATTAGTGCACATGCCCCTGTATATTGCACAAGACATGTATACAAATCATCAGTGCACATGCCCCTGTATATTGCACATGACATGTATACAAATCATCAGTGCACATGCCCCTGTATATTGCACATGACATGTATACAAATCATTAGTACACATGCCCCTGTATATTGCACATGACATGTATACAAATCATCAGTGCACATGCCCCTGTATATTGCACAAGACATGTATACAAATCATCAGTGCATATGCCCCTGTATATTGCACATGACATGTATACAAATCATCAGTGCATATGCCCCTGTATATTGCACAAGACATGTATACAAATCATCAGTGCACATGCCCCTGTATATTGCACATGACATGTATACAAATCATTAGTGCACATGCCCCTGTATATTGCACATGACATGTATACAAATCATTAGTGCACATGCCCCTGTATATTGCACATGACATGTATACAAATCATTAGTGCACATGCCCCTGTATATTGCACAAGACATGTATACAAATCATTAGTGCACATGCCCCTGTATATTGCACAAGACATGTATACAAATCATCAGTGCATATGCCCCTGTATATTGCACAAGACATGTATACAAATCATCAGTGCACATGCCCCTGTATATTGCACATGACATGTATACAAATCATTAGTGCACATGCCCCTGTATATTGCACAAGACATGTATACAAATCATCAGTGCACATCCCCCTGTATATTGCACAAGACATGTATACAAATCATTAGTACACATGCCCCTGTATATTGCACAAGACATGTATACAAATCATCAGTGCACATGCCCCTGTATATTGCACAAGACATGTATACAAATCATCAGTGCACATCCCCCTGTATATTGCACAAGACATGTATACAAATCATTAGTACACATGCCCCTGTATATTGCACAAGACATGTATAAAATCATTAGTGCACATGCCCCTGTATATTGCACAAGACATGTATACAAATCATCAGTGCACATGCCCCTGTATATTGCACAAGACATGTATACAAATCATCAGTGCATATGCCCCTGTATATTGCACAAGACATGTATACAAATCATCAGTGCACATGCCCCTGTATATTGCACATGACATGTATACAAATCATTAGTGCACATGCCCCTGTATATTGCACATGACATGTATACAAATCATTAGTGCACATGCCCCTGTATATTGCACATGACATGTATACAAATCATTAGTGCACATGCCCCTGTATATTGCACAAGACATGTATACAAATCATTAGTGCACATGCCCCTGTATATTGCACAAGACATGTATACAAATCATTAGTGCACATGCCCCTATACAAATCATTAGTGCACATGCCCCTGTATATTGCACAAGACATGTATACAAATCATTAGTGCACATGCCCCTGTATATTGCACATGACATGTATACAAATCATTAGTGCACATGCCCCTGTATATTGCACAAGACATGTATACAAATCATTAGTGCACATGCCCCTGTATATTGCACATGACATGTATACAAATCATTAGTGCACATGCCCCTGTATATTGCACAAGACATGTATACAAATCATCAGTGCACATGCCCCTGTATATTGCAAATGACATGTATACAAATCATCAGTGCATATGCCCCTGTATATTGCACAAGACATGTATACAAATCATCAGTGCACATGCCCCTGTATATTGCACATGACATGTATACAAATCATTAGTGCACATGCCCCTGTATATTGCACATGACATGTATACAAATCATTAGTGCACATGCCCCTGTATATTGCACATGACATGTATACAAATCATTAGTGCACATGCCCCTGTATATTGCACAAGACATGTATACAAATCATTAGTGCACATGCCCCTGTATATTGCACAAGACATGTATACAAATCATTAGTGCACATGCCCCTATACAAATCATTAGTGCACATGCCCCTGTATATTGCACAAGACATGTATACAAATCATTAGTGCACATGCCCCTGTATATTGCACATGACATGTATACAAATCATTAGTGCACATGCCCCTGTATATTGCACAAGACATGTATACAAATCATTAGTGCACATGCCCCTGTATATTGCACATGACATGTATACAAATCATTAGTGCACATGCCCCTGTATATTGCACAAGACATGTATACAAATCATCAGTGCACATGCCCCTGTATATTGCACATGACATGTATACAAATCATCAGTGCACATGCCCCTGTATATTGCACATGACATGTATACAAATCATTAGTACACATGCCCCTGTATATTGCACATGACATGTATACAAATCATCAGTGCACATGCCCCTGTATATTGCACAAGACATGTATACAAATCATCAGTGCATATGCCCCTGTATATTGCACATGACATGTATACAAATCATCAGTGCATATGCCCCTGTATATTGCACAAGACATGTATACAAATCATCAGTGCACATGCCCCTGTATATTGCACATGACATGTATACAAATCATTAGTGCACATGCCCCTGTATATTGCACATGACATGTATACAAATCATTAGTGCACATGCCCCTGTATATTGCACATGACATGTATACAAATCATTAGTGCACATGCCCCTGTATATTGCACATGACATGTATACAAATCATTAGTGCACATGCCCCTGTATATTGCACAAGACATGTATACAAATCATTAGTGCACATGCCCCTGTATATTGCACAAGACATGTATACAAATCATCAGTGCATATGCCCCTGTATATTGCACAAGACATGTATACAAATCATCAGTGCACATGCCCCTGTATATTGCACATGACATGTATACAAATCATTAGTGCACATGCCCCTGTATATTGCACATGACATGTATACAAATCATTAGTGCACATGCCCCTGTATATTGCACATGACATGTATACAAATCATTAGTGCACATGCCCCTGTATATTGCACAAGACATGTATACAAATCATCAGTGCATATGCCCCTGTATATTGCACATGACATGTATACAAATCATTAGTGCACATGCCCCTGTATATTGCACATGACATGTATACAAATCATTAGTGCACATGCCCCTGTATATTGCACAAGACATGTATACAAATCATTAGTGCACATGCCCCTGTATATTGCACAAGACATGTATACAAATCATCAGTGCATATGCCCCTGTATATTGCACAAGACATGTATACAAATCATCAGTGCACATGCCCCTGTATATTGCACATGACATGTATACAAATCATTAGTGCACATGCCCCTGTATATTGCACATGACATGTATACAAATCATTAGTGCACATGCCCCTGTATATTGCACATGACATGTATACAAATCATTAGTGCACATGCCCCTGTATATTGCACAAGACATGTATACAAATCATCAGTGCATATGCCCCTGTATATTGCACAAGACATGTATACAAATCATCAGTGCACATGCCCCTGTATATTGCACATGACATGTATACAAATCATTAGTGCACATGCCCCTGTATATTGCACATGACATGTATACAAATCATTAGTGCACATGCCCCTGTATATTGCACATGACATGTATACAAATCATTAGTGCACATGCCCCTGTATATTGCACATGACATGTATACAAATCATTAGTGCACATGTCCCTGTATATTGCACAAGACATGTATACAAATCATTAGTGCACATGCCCCTGTAAATTGCACATGACATGTATACAAATCATCAGTGCACATGCCCCTGTATATTGCACAAGACATATATTCAAATCATTAGTGCACATGCCCCTGTATATTGCACAAGACATGTAAAACGAATGTAATTGGTTCACCCCTTAGCATAGATTAGACTGGATGGGTCAAATGTTAAACTTGTTTTACGCTAAGTGCTTATGAGTATAGTAGGCAGATTATGACATACTAACAAGGGCGACACATCACAACAGAACAAAATAATCACATGCAGTGAACTCACATACATCTCGTACAAGTGGGTCAAGGTCTGTAATCAATTTTTGACAATTTAAACTAAATTTCAAGTCCCATTCGTGTCACTTTGATCCGAACAAATGAAAACATTTGTTTAAATTACTTGGCGTTCATCAACAAACCAGTGTGCGCACATTTTATATACTGTAAACCACTTTTATTTTGCAGATTTTATGAGTCAAACGTAACAATACTGTTGATATCACCCTTCAAAAGTTAAAGAAACAATAAATTAAATCCAAAAGCAAATGCATTCTGGGAAAATAAAAATAACTTCAACTGCACAAGTCGGACCAAGGAATTTTGTAGCAGGGAATATTTTATTTGTGATTCCAGACAAAGTCCACATGTAAAAAAAACAAGCAGCCTATCGGCTGAGATAGCTCTGCTGTTAGCAATGCACTTTACAATTAAAGAACTGAAAATATCATTAGAAAATGAACAATATGTATAGTATCAAAGTAATCAGACTTGCTGTTTTCTGCAAAAATTTGAAAATATCACTTTTCACCAAAATATTTATCAAAATTAGATAATTGAAGATATCACGAAATAAACAAATCTGAGAGAGGTCCACATGTAGTACCTATATATGTAATATCAAAGGAAATGGATGTGCTGTTTTTAACAAGTCGAAAATATCACTTTTTATGAAAAATTACAAAAATATTCATCAAAATGAGAGAATTGAAGATACCACGAAATGAACAAATCTAAGAAGCCTACCCAAGGTACATATACACCAAATATCAAAGCATTCAGGCTTGTAGTTTTCTAGAAGAAGCCGAAAAAGTAAAACATTGACACGGACGACAGCAGACAATCACTTGTAGCTCTGCATGACAAAGTCAACAGCGGAGCTAAAAAAAACCCACATGTGGATGAATAGTGTAATCCACATTAACGGGTGATTATCACATTATGCATTCAAATACTTCCACTCATTGTGCACACCCATAGAACAGTCCTTTAATTTCATGAAGTAAATTAAGAAATTAATAGTTACACCATTTCACTTAGGCTCTTGAACTAAAGTCATTTTCTTTAAAATTTGGCATATTACCAAATGTACTGGTAACATTAATTAAGCAGTATATTGGGATGGGGCAAAAAAAGACAGCAATACAAGTGAAATCATCAACCTGAAGACAATAGCTTTTAATTGCAATAGCATTTCTAGAATTACACACTTTAATATATCAATACCTACATTTAGTAAAGCACAAACGCGCACAGACCCTAACCTCCCCTCCCCTCCTCCCCTAACCTCCCCTCCCCTCCCCTGCCCTGCCCAACAGTCCAGCCACCCGCGAGATCCCAGTATCATGTCCCTGTAGCGTCAACCCAGGTCATGTTCCTGACCACAAAAAAAGCCAACTTTGTCTTGAGCTAGAACGGTTATCTTTTTGCACTAAATTCATTCCTGAGCTTGTGAATTATAATGTAACCATGACAACAGTTTCTCCTATACCTCCATCAATTCAGCTTGAAACAGGACAATTCAACATTTCACAAATATATATATATATATAGATATATAAAAAAAATTAACAAAAAAAAATACAATTTGTTCCAGTTGCTGGAGTGGCTTTGCATACATTTACTTATGAATTGTGAGATTTATATTAACATGGAAATTTTGCACCATTCAACAATTATATTATTTTAAATTTCCATGAAAAAAAAATTAAGATTCATTATTTAGAATGGAATAAATGTTGTAGAAACTTATTGTGTACTTTGAGATCTCAAACTTCTGCTTTGAACAGTATTAAACACATACAATGATTATCTTAAAAATGCATCACTGTAACTATACATTTTTTACACCAAGCTTTGTTGAAACTTTTAGACTGACTTTGCAGCATAAGCAAGTTAATACAGACATGATAAAAATCAATTGTATCTTTTCTTCGCTTTGAGCTAGAAGAGTTTCTTGAACGGATAATTTAGTGTAATATTTTTCTCTTTAAAAGATAGGTCTTTGACCTTTGACTCAAGTCATGTTTATTTGAAAAGCTAACAATTCTGAGCAAAAAAATCATTTGGATGATTACTTGTCCATTAAATGCAACTAAATTACCAAAAAAACACCACAAAAAAATATTGAACTTTAAATGTTTGCATCCTTAGCGAGAGAAAAACAGTTACTAAAGAAACAATCTTGTTATCATACCAGTTTTTTCAAAACCCTAGAAATTATGAGAACAGAGTTGAGTAAAACAGCACCCTATTAAAATCTTTGGTATAATAGTTTTTAGTCATTTTATAATACGGCAGCTTATGAGCAATGAAAAAAAACATTTATCTAAAAAATAATGAGGTATAGAATTGTCAGAAATGATACTATGTCAAGTTTATTTATGTAAATTCAAGTACGAGGTATCAAGGTATGTACTGTACTGCATTTTTTTCCACTGCCAAAGCTGCTTGCATATAATTTAATTTTCAAGAAAATCTGCATAAATAATGCATCTAATTAAACAAAAAATGTACATCAATCAGACGCACTATAATAGTGTTCATTTATCAAGTGTCAAAACAATATTTGATTTTTGTTTACTTAAAAATGCACAAAATCAAAAATTAACCTGCATTTTCATCACATTTTCTTTTTTTAGAAGCGTACAGTGAAACTGGGTTAATTTCATTTTATAAATTTGATATTCATTATTTCTACTGAAATTACCTGTAGTGTTGTGGATATTTATCGCTTGGCTGACATCTCAACTACCAAGCAAAACATTATTGCATGATGATTGCACAATTGAAATATCGCACACATAGTAAAGCCGAGACTAAATTAAATCGGGGTTCAGTTCTGATTTAAAAATATGAACACAAAAATTTCACATCATTTTGGAGGTTTATTTTTCACTGCTAACTAACCCAAAAAATTTATATATAACCAATAAAGTAACAAAATATCTTCAGTTCATAACTGTCATTTGTTAAGAAGATGTTTGATAATCATGGAAAATGGACATTTTTCAACATTATCTTGAACATGCACGGTGGCCATCCGATGACTAAGTTGAAACTAGGATGGTTTGAGGTAGATATAGCATTCGGTCTTTTCTGAAATTTGAGGTAGTTGTTCTAAAAAAATGTCTAAACAGCTAAATACATTTTTTTCAGAATTTAGATTCCTTGCCGAAAAAATGCAAGAAAAATAACTGTTATAATATACATATAAAGACCTCTGATATAGCAAAACTACAAAATATATAACTTTGGTTTGTCAAAACCTGCCTGAAAAGTAGATTTCATAAAAGTCACTGCAAATAAGAGTTCTTGGAACTGGGCTAAGGCTGATCATGCAAGTACTGAAGGCTGTACAAATACCGAGGCACTAGTCGTCCTCCCCCTAAACAAAATTCAGATATGCCAAAATACAAAGCTTATAAAACAATTTTAAAACAGCCGTTGACATTTTCAATGTCAAAAAGAAATCAAGCAGCTGCTACAATTTTTATCCAAGTTTAACTGGAAAAATTGAAATGAGGATTATAACAAAAAAAAAACTTGAGAAGTTTGTAATTTCCTATTAATTTTGAATATAGTAAAATTTCCTGCATAACTTCTGCACCATGGCTATGCCAAGTATGAATGAGGATTTTGCACAGTACAAAAAATATTGTGTTTTAGCTACATTTTAAGACTGGATGACTGCTTAGTACATAGGCACTCACTCTATCACCCAATATCTCAGTCTAGTCCACAGCTTCCAAGCCTTCTCTGCATTACCCGTATAACTTGTAAAGTGTGTTTGTTAAGCTGGTTGTGAGCTAACTTTCCCTGAGATTTCTAACCAGCTAAACAAACTCATTCAGAAGACTTGAATGCGGTTGTTGCCAAAGTCAACTACAATAATGTGGCCATCTGGTGATACGCAGATTCCAGATGGCCGATCCAACTGGCCTGGATTTGCTCCTGGGATGCCGAATTTACACAGGAAGTTGCCATTCGGAGTGAAGATTTGAACGCGGTGGTTACGTGAATCAGCAACGATGATGTGGCCTTCTGGGTCAATTGCAACGCCCTGGGGACGGAGAAACTGACCATTTCCGCTTCCCTCTGAACCAAGGAATCTAGCAGACTGAAAATCAGGGTGAATGACTAACAAGCGATGATTGTTGAAATCTGTGACAACCATGTGACCTTCGTGATTGAATGCAACCCCTCGTGGTGAATCAAAATGCTTCCACAGGGCACCTTCAAAGCCGTACTTGTTGAGGAAAGTGCCATCAGGCTGAAATAACTGGATGCGATGATTGCGGGTATCAGATACAAGAATTCTTCCATCGCTGTTCACTGCTACATCCCATGGATAATTGAACTGGCCATTTCTTACACCTTTCTCCCCGAATTTCAACAAAAATTGCCCCTCTAAAGTGAAGATCTGAATACGATGGTTATCTTTGTCAGCTACTATGATGCGATTTTGACCATCCACCGAAACACCGGCCGGTCTGTCAAACTGACCATTCCGTGATCCTGCAGACCCAAATTTATGTACAAAAGTGCCATCACGTTTGAAGATCTGAATACGGTTATTACTGCGATCTGCAACAATAATATGTCCTTCTTTGCTAGTGCAGACACCCCATGGACGACAAAGCTGACCCAGTGCCTCCCCCTCCATCCCAAATGACATCATCATTACTCCAATATTGGAGTAATTACGGCCACTTTTAACATCAATATTGAATGGACTGTCTATGACATGTTTCCCCTTAATGGTAACTGATATGATGTGCTGGCCTTCAACTTGAGGTCGATAACTCACAGTGTATGTCCCATTCTGCCGGTCAATGACTTCTGCATGATATAACCCACCTTCCGGTCCATGGATAATGACATTGACCTGGTCACCACCCACGCAACGCGATTCGCCTTGGTGGTCTTTTGCCTGTACCATGAACACTGAGATTTTCCCTCGAAGAGCTCGTTTTAAACCGTCCCCGGAAGCTGTAGAATTTGGGGCATATCCACTGCTGCTAATAATTCCAAGTGCGTTGATTGCAGTGTGCAAGGCGGCATCGGGAGGAGTGAATAAAACTGTGTCGTCTTCGTGCGGTTGTAAATGTCCGCGAAGTGCTTTCAATTCTTGCAGTTGACATACCATTCTATCTTTGGTTTTCAATACATCAATGTCAGTGCCTGACTGTAACGCCGCTTCTACGCTTTCAATGCACTGTGCCATATTAATCAGCGCCCGTCTCAGATCTTCCCCTTGTGTGTGTAGCGATTTACTTTTCACTTGCCGAATTTTCTCAACTCTCCGTAGTAGTTCTCTCTCCCGTTCTTCCAGTGCTAAGATGTGTCTTCGAATTGTAGAGCGAACTTCAGTTGCCACGGCCTGGGTTCTTGCCTCCACACGTTCACTCATGTTTTGAGTCATGGCGATGCTTTCTTCCATCGCACGTACCCCCATTTTCGCGTCGGAAAGTAGCCTCCCTGTAATTGATTTACAGTTCTGTACAGCGTCTTGTAAATATACACAACTGTGGCCGCGATGGTCTTGCATGGTACATTCCCTACATATTGCTTTGGAACACGTATCACAGTACAAACGGAGCACCTCGTGTTCGTGGATTTCACAGTAACTGGGCGCTCGATCAGTCGGTAATTGTTGTGTAACAGTTTGTAGCGGAGATGTAACAAACGGCGATGATCTGGTGAAAGAGAAACTGTCGTTGAGCTGTACAATGGTGTGTTCTTTCGTCAAACGGACACGTTGGTGGGCCGAGACGCATCGATCGCAGAGATGTTCGTTGCATTCCCGGCACAGGGACGTGGCGATTCGGATGTCATCACATGAACTACATAGTCGCTGTTTATCGGTTAACCGGTCGACTCCAAATCCATTTTCTAAATCCTCGTCTTGCGTACCCACTACATCTAAGATATTATTTAAAAGGTAGTTAGAAGGCAGACTGTCGATCCCATTATCACCGAGGGGCACTTCGTGATGACACGTCGGACATCGCAGTATATCGGGTTCAGCGGCCCTGTCATCCAAACATCTCCGACAGAAACTGTGCAGGCAAGGCAGTACTTTCGGGTCGTTGAATCGGTCTAAACAGAGCGGACATGACAACTGCCCGTTCAACTCGTCCGAAAACGCGGCCATCGATGATATGAAACATGGGTCGATTGTAAACGGGGCGTTGGACACAGACGATACGCAGTTATTCCAGTTGTTCCGGCGTAAAGTTGGTCCAATTTGTGCGGCTTGTTCAATCGCCTCTAACCACAGCCATGGAAACTCCCGCGGCCTCAGCTGTTCGAGTTGCTGTAGTCCCTGCCGGAGTTTCCCTCCCAACCCGTTCACTGTTGTACGTGATATCTTGTCAACCGCTGCCCTAACAGAAGTCCAACATGCCCCTCAGTTATACGATGTTTCTGGGAGTACATAGAGAGTGTGACCTACCAGTTTTCACTGAGCACTGAGGTAGGGAAGTTTCTTTGTACGCTCTTGTCGGCGTCATCCAGTCGCTTTATGTGCCAGTGGGTGGAGAACTAACAGCAAAAGAATTATGCACATGCGCGTTGTCGCTTCTTAGCAGGTGTCAATCATTCCACGCCGCGAATACCTTCTCGAGAGGGGTTGTGGAGTTCAAAGTCAATAACAAGGTCAACAAAAGTTCATCGTTATAATGCCCCTGCCGTGGTGTCAACTGACACCAATAACGCAAGAATTGGATAATACGTTCTATAATATTACCGTTAAATATCTAGGTCAAATAACAGGTATGTCGAGCGTTGCATATCCATGAAACAGTAATACGACGACGAAATAGGGACTGTGCTCGTCTCGTTTTTCAACCTTCCCCACCTTCTTTTGGCGAGTATTGAGTGTTCCTGTTCAAATCAATACACATAGCGCACAGCTAAACACGTGAGCAAGTCAAAACAAACTTTGGCGTGTCAGATCAACGCTGGCTTGACTTAGATTAAATTGTATCTAAGGATGCAGTCCCGTTTTTTAAGAATCGCGTATTATTTTTGACCTGTTATTTTTAATATTGTATGATAGGCTACTGGGTGGCTGTAATCTGGCCGCTTATTTGCATTCACGCATTCGTTATAAAATGGGCGTGGTCGTTTTTACGTTAATAGTACTGCTCATGTATTTATTTTTATTAATTCATAACAACCTACTGAAGGAGTTTAAAAGTTAGAAAACAAAACTGTGTTATGCAACGTAAAATCCCCGTTGGGACGGGCGTGTCTGTTGCGACACAGTCCCTCTGGTTGCGAGTACTATTGCCCAACACAGCAGTGTCGCGTCACGTTTTCGTAACGTATTTTCACGTAGTGTGTTTTAAAAATATCACCATACATGTATTAACGTAAGCAGCATTACGCAGTCTTTGTGATACCAGAATTAATTTCATTCTAGCATTCTTGCTAAATGGAACGAAAACACAATTTTCTAAATCATATATTAAAAGTAGTGTCTATGTCAAAAATCAATCGACCAGTGAAGATACAGTGTTAAATTGTAGTTTTAATGCGTTTTAACGACGGGTAAGCCTTTTCTTTTCACAACAAAAAACAAGGAATTCAGCGTGTGATGGGGCCTGTGACAACTTGAAAAGCTCATACTAGACCAAAAACCACGGGTTTATTTCCATTTGCTCAGAAACGATGGTTCAGACCACCCAAAACCGACGTGTAGTGCCTCCATCTCTAAGACTATATTCCGGAAAACCGTATCTGAGATAGATATCATTAGTGCGCCATGTGCTGTAATACACATTGAAATAGCTACATGCCATTTTAGCGAATTTGACTCAATACATGAATTGACAAAATCTTAATTTACCTAAAATGGCAACAATCTCATTGTGAGAATATACTTTATTCTAAATTAGCAACATCTTGAATTGGCAAAATTACAGGTTAGCTAAAATGACATGCTAGCTAAAAGACGTGTTTTACAGTATTTTGTTTGTCCTCGCTTTGCACAACATTATATACAATCACTTTCCCGTGTACCACGTCGGGTACAATATCATTGTGGACGCAAAAAAAAACACAATTTATTTGTAAATATCCCCGTATTTGTATATTGCCGTTTGACATTGAATACGTTTTATCATATATTTTACTAGCTTTTTTTAGTTTGCTTTACACATAAAGAATAAACTATTTAAATGGATTGGGGAGGAGGCCTTTGGACCATCCTTTAGAAACTGAAAGACCGCAACTCTGCCAGCAGCAGCAGCAGTCATGCCCGTTACCGGATACGTAATCAGCAATCACGTATATCACAAAGCTTTCTACCGTCCATCGACGATGCCGTCAATTATATCATGACATTTAGAAACAGAGGAACAATAGACCGAAGAATGTCCGTAAAACACTGTAGTTGTAATAAGTATAGTACTAGTAGTTGTTCAACCTGTTTCGAATATTTGTGACGTTGCTGAAAGGAAACAAAACAACTTGGTATGAATGGCGACTCATTAGCCCAGCTAACCGGTATTTATACAAGCGTGCGTGATCATATGTGGCTATATTTTTACCACTTTTCGCTAAAAGTGGTAGATGCTTCAACTGGCTTTAACTACATTCACTTGAGAAGTATTATCGTTTAATGCTATACGATATAACAGTGAAGAAAGTTAAATCTTGTTTTATCTTCATTCAAAATAAAACAGACAACATGTGCCACAAAGGAAAAAAACTACCCACAAATAAAACAGCTTGTGAAACGAAATCTCCAACCCAATCGCAACATTCGTAGATTTCTTTCTACCATTCTGGGATACACTAAACTTGTTTGCATGTAACACATCCCGTTTGTTCGACAGTCTCCCGCTGTCTACTCGCCATCCTTTGGCTTGACAAGGCTCGGCAGCTCGCCACAGTGTTCATTGCACGCGGAACGCCTAACATTACCGAAGGTCACGGAGCATTATGTTACGCACCATGTGAACGCACTGTCAGATCACTTTTACCATCACCCACTCAAGGAAAGGCAGTATTTTTCTTATTAAATTATGCAATCCCGAAAATAATGTTAGTACATACAAACATGTAACGCTGTCCATGAATTAGAAAAACATACTATATGAAATAAGATGAACTGGTAAAAAAGCACACATATATGAATAAACATATTGTTATAATTTCATTTCCATTCAATACTTTACTTTGTAACTCACAACAAATCTCCACATAATATTATTATTTTTCGCCCGTAATTTTTTTCCTGTGACTTTTTCCATCACCGTTTTCCTGTAACCTTTTTACCGTGCACCGTTTAATTTGTCTGGGCTGGGATCATACACAAATGGCTATTTTTTAATACATTGTCTACGCGATTACGTCACCGCAAAACAAATATTGCTATACGTAAAACCAACGAATTTGTCTTGCTGATGTCTAAGTTGATTTGAAGATATTCGATATTATAATGTATCCGCTTGGATAACTAATTCGAATTTGTTGTCTGTTTTATAATGGGAATAATTGTGTTACGCACATAGTGTAATGGCTTGCTGTACATGCTTCTGTATGCGCCGCCCCGCGACGAGTCAGGTCTGCTACGCCTGGCGAAGAGTCAGGTCTGCGCTGCCTGGCGACAAGTCGAAATGCAGGTTGTACTCTTCACACTCTCAAATGTTACATTTTCTGTACCTTTCATACTGGTGTTGACAGCGAACAACTAACGGCGTTTCATTAGACGGAATATGTACTGTCAAACATGTAAGTATATACTCAGCGAACTCGTCCTGATACGTATTGACCTGAATCAAATGTAGTTTGTTTGGTTTAGTTTATTGAAACACTTAAAATTCCACGGAAGGAATTAAAATGGTTACATTAACTACCAGACACGTATTTAAAGCATACATATTCTGCAAAAATTACTATCTAATTACTATCACGAGTTTATATAACCGTGGTAGCCTCGGTAGCCACACCATCCATTTATTTGCTCAATTCCAAAGTATCAGCATTGAGGCACAAATTTACATATTTACATCCATGGCATCAACAATATTAGCCTTTTTGTGTGAAGACATGAGCGTAGATCGCTCGAGTAGTAACATTGCCTTTTGCTTACGTCGCTATGAGCAGGGTCCTACGGTTTGTGAGTCCTATAGGTGTGAGCAACAAATTATATACATTATCACACATCGTAAATACAAGAATAATTTACTAACAATCAGCTAAAATGGCGATAAATATTGCCCATAGTGAGTTTCATAATACGAAGCAGTCAACGACCTCTCGACCTTGTATACTTCTCTTCTGGCAGGGATTACACACGTATCTATTCTTAGCCTTAGGATAGCATATATATGAGTTCAGAGAACTATTACATAATCACTTCTGTGTCTTTCATTTCATCGGTAATTGGATAATTTCTATCCCCATGGCACTTTCATATTGGACGTGATGAAGTGATCTACCTTGACTTTCTTATTTTATATTACAAAACTGACAAATTGGTGCATAGTATGTGCACTCAAATGTTGGTGACCTGCAAATTATTCTATTTAATTATATTAACTGCTGATCGACATTTAACTAGATATGACCATGGAGATAAAACAGAACCATGATAGGACTGAAACAAGAATTTGAACAATATCTAAATATTATTAATTAGTTCATTCAAGCAAACATTAGTATCTTTTGCTGTAATAATGGGTCGACTAGGAAGATGGAATCGTTATTACATTGAAATAAACCGCTTACCCGATATAAGTATAAGACATTCTCGCATGCGGATGTGAATTTTAAATCCTAAGTAGTCTATCTAGACAGGTCAAGGTTGTAGAAAAGCGTAGCTAACTGGGCTAACTCGGTGTATGACTTTACTAGTAATTTAGTCCCACCACCCCCCTCCCATAGGTGAAGTGATTAATTATTTTGGCTTAAATATTGTTTTTTTTTTTAATTTTCAATGTACTAAGACGATACTGCCATGGGGGATGTTTTCCACGGTGTGTGCTGGTTAGGTGATCGCATTCAGGCACAGATAGTCTTTCCATTCTTCACTCGGGTTAAATGTTCGATACAGGGCAGTTTTAATGAATTGTCCGAGTGTGATATGTAATGAGGTTAAATTATAACTCATTGTCAGTGTAAATTTGTCATCAATTGTAAAATTATCAAAATTATTAATTCGTTTTATACATTTCTCAAATATTGATTTTCTTTGGTCATTGTAAAACGGACAAGTCTTGATGAAATGTTGTTCGTCTTCTATTTGACTTTTTGTGCAAAGTTCACATATTCTTTTTTTACAGGTGTTTTTGGTTTGGAATGTCGTCCTGTTTCTATTTTTAAGTTGTGGTTGCTTAGTCGAAATTTACATAATTTTTCAGTGATATCAAATAGTTTTCTAACTCGAATTCATTTTTAAATTTACTGTATGTTCAGCAGTTGTTGTTATTCTGTCAAATTAATTGTGCCACTTTCATTGATGTTGTTCAATTGTGTCGTTATTGCGTTATACGAATTTATTGCGCGGTTGTAGTATTTGATCATTTGTTTTTGTATAAATAGATGTAGTGGATTTTCACACGTCTGTATATTTAATAGTTGACAAAGGTCAAAAACAAATTTGAGGGGTCTCCGAAAACGTAATTTACTGCACGTGAATTCAAAAAAAAATTTATTGCACGTGAATTTCACGACGAACTTTTCAACGTTCTGGTTATCTCTGAGCGAATGCAATCTTTGACCGAGGGACTCTAAAAACGCAACGCACAACAAAAACGCAATGTAATGCAAGTAATGCAATATCACGACCAACGTTTCAAATGTTCGCCCAATCTTCCATGTTTATCTGGTGATATGAACTAGTAGCTTCGCAGTGAGTAGCTTCCGCGGTAAGTGGGTTTCGTATCTGGTGTGTTTCGCGGGAAGTAGGGCTTTGTCTCAGTAACTGGTACTTTCATCCTTGTTGAGAAGTTTTATGTTTCTTTAACAACTGGCGCTATCTGGGAATACCATCCTGGCAGGAGTTCCAAAATAAGACCCATGCTCTGCTAATGCCTCTAGTTTCAAAAACCAATAAAAATTACCCTTATGATCATATTGGTGTTGCAAAGGATAGTTGAATATTGTTTATTGAAATTAATATTCCCCATAACTGTTTTCAAATATAGACAAATTGTAGTACGTAACAAAATGTATAACTCACTCTCGACAATGAAATAAAGAAATGTATATATATATTTCCATTATTATTAATGCATTGCAATACAACAAATTCAAATGGAAAGAAATTGCAATATAAAATATTACATCAGTAATACTTCTCTTTTGCGGTCAGTGTTATTTACAAAATATTTGTTTATACTTTTATAAACTTGCTTGGCAATACCAAGCCCAATTAGATATAATGTGTACATATTTTAATGAATAAAGATATACTAAAAAAATGAAATATTAATTATTTCATATTTTATTATATAACCTGCACAAAAGTAATCAATATTTTTCCTTCCTAGAATAATGTGTAACTTCATGCATGAATCCTGATAAAGTTCACAACTGTTGATTTAGCAATATTAGGGATTGTCAACTTTCTGTGAATTTGATAACCTAACGTTTTTAGGTTCATGTGCTGCAAGTTACAGAGCACGTATCCAAGCGGCCATTCCACAGCAAATAATTAAGCCAAGGCGCTTTCGATATTGAAATCAGGGAAGTTCCAATTACTAAATGAAGTACAGGACGACGAAGCTGAAATACCCAAGAACCAACACATACCAAAAACCTCAAAAGTGAATATTCGTGGTGTATTTTAAGTCTAATCGGACCGGAAGTGTGAATTTGTTAGTACTCTAAATATCCAAACATATTTTAGTATAAGGTAGTAACAACTTGTCAATAATTATGGGATTATTTGTAAGCATAAGATTGTTATGTGAACTTTGTTCATTAATGGAATACTGTGTGATGACGATATTTCGAGGTCCTAACTGATTCAGACTCCTATTATGACCGGGCTGTTTACTTATACTTACTTACTTGTTAGTGTCTGACTGTTATATATAGTACTTAGAATCGCCCGGGAACCAACATTTGGGACATGAATCCCTCCGGGAACAAAAAATAGTGATAGTATCCAAGGGATGAGAGACCTCAACGATAGCTATGGTAATTACAACCCAATCGATTCCGGGAAACGTAGTGACCAGTGAGGCCCTAAATGACACACACCTTTTATGAATTTAGCACGTGAATTCAGTTTTATTACAGACTTCTGGGGAACAAACGTTCGTGATGTAATTCTCTCTGGTGAGAGAATAGTCAAAGATACATAAACATGGCGATAATAATGCAACATTTTATTTCCCGTCTTTGCTAGTTTTCAGGCCCATGAGGTTTTATATACTTATATTAGTGGAATATGTTGTATTATTTACCTACTTATTGAATTCGTTGAAAACATGTTAGGCAGAAAATTTGGATACTTAGAGGCGCCTGGGAACCAAAATTTGGGATATGAAACCCTCCGGCACGAAAAAATAGTGATAATATCCAAGGGTGAGAGAATTTTGACCTTTGCGATAGCTACAGTAACTGCGACCCAATCGTTTTGTAAATGTAAAGTTACACCAAAAATATTGCATAGTGACACCATTTGTATTACTTGATTATAGATTCCTGGGGAACAAATATTAGTGCTGTAATTCATGCTGGTGGGAGTATGGGTGACAAAGGTCAAAAACGTTTTTAAACGTGAATTTCACGACGAACATCTCTGGTGCGACTGCAGTCTTTGGAACAAACTTGAGGGACTCTAAAACGCAATTTATGGTACCAGACTTAAAACGCAATTTAATGCACGTGAACAAACAAAGGTTTAAATGTTTTAGTTGTCTGTGGTGTGGCGCTTGTATGGAAAGCTGTTGAATAAAATGGCGACAACCTTCAAATGCATTGTTATGCTAATTTGATTTCCGGCATTAGTTGACAAAGAAATGAAAGAATTCTTGAATTTTCGAATTGTGACGTAAAATGGAGGCATATACCATTGTTGACTCTTGAGGGGAATGAAAATCAAATAATTTTTTTGCTACGAGAAAATGAAGACCTTTAACATACTTTTTGACTTTAGTACAACATCATTTTTGTTTGATTAACGTTTTTAGGTTCATGTGCTGCAAGTTACAGCCCACATACCTAGGCGGCCGTCCCTCAGCAAATAATAAAGCAAACGCATTTTCGATGTTGAAATTGCGAAACTCTCCCTTTTACGCAAACTGGGAAGTTCAAATTACTAAACAAAGTACAGGATGACGAAGATGAAATATCCAAGAACCAACACATACCAAAAATTATATTTCGAGAGTGTATATTCGTGGTGTATTTTAGGTCTAATTAGACCGGAAGTGGGAATTTGTTACTACTCTAAATATCCAAGCATATTTTAGTATAAGGTAGTAATGATTCAGCCCAGTGCTTAGATAGATTATTTATTAGAAGCGCCCGGGGATCCCAAATTTAGCGTGAATGCCTTTCCGAGCGAAAAAGAAACGATTTTCACCCAATCATTCATTTTTTGGGTGATATATAATTGATTCAGCCCAGCGGTAATATAGGTTATCTGTTAGAGGCGCCCGGGAACCAAAATTTGTAACCAAGAGGTGAGATTTATTTACTTATTGACTCTTACACAATCCCCGGAGGGAAAGAAAATGGCCACAAAGTACACGGAGAAATATATATAAAAAAACAAAACAAAAACACAATATACTAAATAACAAATAACAAATACAATCACTAAATTACTAAATAATACAAAATCTCTAAAATACAATCTAATATAAAATTACAAAATTGACAGCAGGCATTAAGATGTCAAGTAAGACCCTGCTTCCTGACTTCAAAGCTTTTACTTATGAACTGTGCTACTGGTATAATAATGTTTTCATTCTGTAACAATTCCATGAATTTTTTCTCTGCAGGTTTATTTTCAAATGCTGGGATCATATCCTTAGCTTTATTGAACAGTTTGGCACGCAACTCATTATATTTGTTGCATTCCAACAGAAAATGAGAGACTACTTACCGCAGCGATAGCTATGGTGATTACGACCCAAACATATTTTACTTTTAGTAAGCAAGGGTGAAAACCGTGTTTATGCCATGAGAAAGTAAAGAACTTTAACATATTGTAGCCTAGCATGGCGAACGCAATTTAATGCGAGTGAATTTCCCTAATAAGGTTTAAATGTTCTAGTTGTCTGTGGTGTCGAGGAAAATTAAAAATGGAGACAAAGGTAAAGAGCATTGTTATGCTAATTTGATTTCCGGTATGTTACTAAATGATTTTTTGAATTTTATCGGCGATAGCTACGTGAATTGGAACAAAAACGTTATCGGCAAGATTCCAGGGACGACAGTGACAACCACCAAAACGTAAGTATGAATTTGTGATGCACAGGTTGTGAAATGTGCAAAACTCAAGCACTCGTTGTCCGTTTTCATTCATCATGCCCATACCATGGGGTTTATAGTTCCATGCCCATACCAAACATTCCAAGACACGATGGTCAGGATTAGTGATCGTCACCCAGTCTTGCATTGAAGTCACCTAGAAGGACTAGTTGTTCGTCACTGGGAATGTTCCTGATGGTAGCTGTGAGATCCTCGTAGAACTCATCCTTTGTTTCTGACGCAGCAGCAAGTGTTGGTGCGTACAATGAATAGAATAGAATAATAATAAGAATTACTTATTAATTTGTCACACAAGTTATTACAAGAACAAAATAAAAATACGATAAAATGTGGATAAAATTCAAACTAAATAAGTTACATTGTCATTGCAAATAATTGACGGCGTCTGGGTTTTTTTCTAATTGTTTTTTAAATATACTTTCTATATACTTTATTTTATTTTATTTAAACTTTAGTAATCACGTTAAAATAATACAAAATAAAATGTACTTAAAGATACTAAAACAATTATAGTACAAATAAAATAAAATATATATAATTAAATTAAATATACAATTCAGTTATTGATCAGATTGGCGTTCATACTAGTGTCTTTTTTAATGTTTTTTTTTTTTTTTTTTACCAGAGGCTTTATCTATTATGACGATCCTCTTAGATAATGTACACAATCAGAAACAAATACTAATAGGCAATGTTTCAATTGATCATATATATGTCAGTGTCCTTTATTTAAGTCTTCAACGCAATCTAGTATGAATAATTTTTGACTATGTTAAATGTAAATTTCATAATACTACTAAAAAATTGTGAAACATAATCTTACAGTTGGCCATGAATCCGTGACACCTGGCGGTCATTCATTTTTTCTTGTGTGTATCAAATAAACAAGATGGAATTATGGCAAAACGTCATGTTTCATCTTTGAAATGTACACTTAGACTATGAAAAATGTCCATATTTAATGTTTCAAGTAATAAAGCCACAGCGGATTTATTCCATTTTAAATTACCCCTACATCTGCCCTACATACTGTGGCCATTCATTATTTTATTCTCATTATCACAGTTAAACTTTCAAAATACGAGCTTAATGTATTAAATTGGGCTGAGGGCGTACTACAACAAATTGAAAATTGGAATATTGGAGTCAAATTTCATTATTTCATCTGGGTCTTGACCTGTTTTCAACATAAACAAAAAACCCAACCTGTGAGATTTGATACAAGGTAGCAACCGTACAGAGACCAAAGCCAGCTGAAAACTGAAAAAGTCTAATTGGTTAAACGATTGAGTCATCTACATTGAGTGAACAGTTAGTAGAATGTCATTTAAGCCAAACCTCTAATACTACGGCGTTTTCTATTGGCTGAAAATTGAAATATGTCGACATGACTTGCACTGACATATGACGAAACAGTGCATATAACATGAAGCCCGCCCGTACTAGTCACGGTGGTTGGGGTTGGTGCGTGCAGTATGTCGGTTAATATCAACGCGAAGGAAGAACGAAGCATGTATCTGGTGGAGGTGTCGAACAACAAAACTGTACGACACAGATCGCGAGTAATATGGCACTGTACTTGTTACACTGGTTTTATATTGTATTTTGTTGTTGATAAACTGAATACAAAGTCACAACATTACGAATAAAACAGTCTCGCAGTTACAAATTTAGTCGGCATAGGGATTGAACAATGTATTGAAGGTCGTATCAAGATCAAACTGATAAGAAAAATTATGTAAACACAGTACCGCTGTATTCAGGAGAATTACTCCGCATCACGTATCCCCACAATGTTTTGACTGCCACCGGATATATGTCGGTCCTTTTGCGTGTACCTCAATTTAGATTTGTGCGGTATAGACTCGACGATGTTTAATTCATCACATATTGTGATATGTTTATGGGGACGTTCGTAAATAAATAATAAATGGCCGTATTATGTACCGCAGCTAATGTAATTTTCTATATTTTGTATTTCAATTCGACAAATGCGGATTTGAAAATATGGGTAAAATTCAATTTCCGTTGTCGTTTTCAATATTGAGAAATGATTTTTTGGCATAATCATATTTACTTTATGTGCCATGTATGTTATATAATAAATGCCGCCACGTGTCACGGATTGGACCTTGGCACTCGAATGCAGTTTAGACCCCATCTATTTTGCGAATGATCGTAACCAATATGTGGGGGGCGATGTTCACCATTCACTGTTCACATCCGCTTTTCTATTACGTCTGTGTAATTTAAGCCTAGGGAGAGGGACACAACAGAGATTATGCCCAGACTCAATCTGATTAAAATCTGATGTAGTGTACGGGCTTTAATTATTTTGGCTATAAACTTATTTTAATTTTATTTTTTATTACTTTTGTTATTAATGCCCTTTTATCTCATTATTTTACTTTGATTTTGTGATTTTTTTAAATTCCGCCCTACCTACATCTGATCCAACGCCTATGTAAGTCCCGTTCAAATCTCGCGTAAGTAACAGCCAATCACAGCCCCCCCCTTTCATACAGGCTGTCGGTTGCTTACTTTTCAGTGTATACGGACAATCTTTCTGTACATTATATTTTGCCCACTTGAATAAACCATTAATAGAAAATTGCTAGTATATTTTTATTTGCAAAAGAAATTCCACAGCATTTTACAATTTTTGTCATTACATTGAATATTTTTTTCACTTCCAACAAATGTGTACACTTCCAGATAAATCTTCGCCAGCCAAGGTTCGTTCATTCAGTCATCGCTTCAATTTTACATCACTGAGCATAATTATCTAGAATGGAAGCAAAAAAATAAGTAAATCGTAATGATTAGAACACTGTAAACAGCTATAGTAAACAATGCAAACTGATTTTAAATTGTATAACGGTCACCGGCCCACGGCATCGACACAGAAAATTGGAGCAAACAAATATTTCCCGATCAATTGCGATGTGTTCCAAATAAAAAATATTTTATTCCAGTCCAAATCAGCTCAATTACTTTAATAAAGAGTTATTGTATAATGTACAAAATGTTGATACAATTTGATGAATATTTACAGCT
Source organism: Saccoglossus kowalevskii (assembly GCF_978046115.1). NCBI lineage: Eukaryota > Metazoa > Hemichordata > Enteropneusta > Harrimaniidae > Saccoglossus > Saccoglossus kowalevskii. The sequence goes on from NC_140646.1 coordinate 42,314,979, forward strand.
TCAATGCCGTAGACGATTTTGGCCCGATCGTCAACAAAACATCACCCGTCTCCAGGGTAGCCCTGCGTACAGTGCTGTGTGTACGGGGACGCGTTTGGTTGATAGATGTCCCCACCACAGCCCTGCGTACCTCCATAGACAAAGTCCGGGAGCGCACCGTAATTGGTGCGCAAGTTAAAAATAACTTTTAATAAGTAGTTTCCCAGCCGAAATCGGTTGAAATGGCGATAGTTATCCGTAACAAGCATTACAAAGTTATCTGAAACTGAAATGTCTTTAAATAACAACTAGTAAAGACGGACAAATTGTAAATCGGAGGAATTATCCACCAAACGCCGCCATTTTTAATTTCATTCACGCGAGAGAATGGTTTGTTTTTAGGGCAAGTAGCCGATTTCATCCACAACTGGACTCCGAACTGGGTGTTCTAGATATATCTGGTAATCGATCATCATTTTTGGTACCTGGGCATGTTATTTCATTAAAAAAGTTATATTTTTCAAAGTCCCGGACTTTGTCTATGGAGGTACGCAGGGCTGTGGTGGGGACATCTATCAATCAAACGCGTCACCTTACACACAGCACTGTACGCAGGGCTATCTCCAGGGCTTGCTGCAGTTTATGCAGCTCTCTTGGTCGTGGTATACGTTGCGGGCGACCAGAGAGCTGCAGTTCCCTTCCCTAAAGAAATGCACAGATTTTTAAATATGCCAGTTATGTATCATTAAAATTGTGATTGTAATAAAATTACCTCGACTTGTAGGAAAAAATAGACAAATATGTTCTCAGAAATATATCTGTTACTGATTACAGCAAGCTTTAAGCAAATTTGCCCGTGTAAATGAGACTATTTCACGTTAAAACTGTGCCGAAGTGAAACCTCCGATTGAACGCCGCCATTTTGAAGCCGACCTCTATCACGTGACTTGGCTCTTTTAGTGACGAGTGTAATCACGTGACTACAGCAGACGGCCATCGGCGCCTGTCTGGGACAGCGCTTCATGTGACGTAACAACGGCAGACGGCTTTTTATAATTTTAATTTCATTTCACCATTAAGTGACTCATCTTTTTTTGAAAAAAATCAAATAAAGTACATGTATTATTAAAAATATTTTTTTCAAGCAGTTTTATTTATATATTGTGAAAAATCTAAAAATAATCTTGTAACTTGCCAAAGAGTGTTACAAGTGACAGGAGCAGACAGCAGACAGCATGGAATTCACAAAGGACAAAATTGTTGAGTCTTTTGACCAGAATCTGAAAGATATTTTTAAATTTGACCTAAAAGCTCAACAAGTAGAAGGTACTACTTGTATTTTAAATAATATACTGACATTGGCCATATTACCAACAGGGTATGGCAAAAGTATGATGTATATTTTACCACCAATGCTCCTCAATATTATACGGAAAGAGACAACAAGCCAACGGGGTAATGGGTTTCAGCTTTAGAACATTCACTAATGCATTGTCAACAGTTTCTGAGGTTTTAAGTCTAGATGCAATGGATTGCCTGCGATACCCTTTAACTTTTTTCTGAAACTCATCTCCACAATGAATACAAAAACCTGCCATTCTCAATTTTCAGTTAAAATGTCAACTGCGCATGCTTCGTCATTGTCATGTGATCAGGACACATGACAGAGGTCATCTTGAAATCCGTCGTTCAATCGATTAAATTACGTTCGGTCTAATTATACACAGAAATATATACTTTTCAAGAAGAAATAGTCCTTCATTTTCGGTCAGTAGATACCTAAGATGTTTGTGTTTGCAAGGATAACTTTTATTCGTTTTAAATTTCATTGAAATCGTTCGATAACATCAAAAATAGCGTGCGCCCCGGGATCCCGGGGCGGCGAACTGTGCGGTTCTCAATGGACGCGATCTGCAGCTCTATGGCCGCAACGTAATATCAAAATAGCTTAAGCGGCCAATAAGAGCTGCTAAACTGCAGCAATCTCCAGGGCAGGCGACTGGAAAAAAAGACACTGGTGTTCGGTCGAACCGGTGGAAACAAAATCAACACTCCCAGAATAACTATGCGGAATAACGATCTAAAGTCGAACCATTCGAGTCACAATATTAACATAAAAATGACTTTCGTTGCATTTGACAATGATAAACTTACCGAAAAGCCGTGTTATTCACGGTAACGTCGGTATAATCCGCCATTTTATTTGAGTGTGTTTGCCATCCGGTGACGTCATCATGTGCGCTATAGAAGGAGGTATGTGATTCGTTGACTAAAATCGTCGATAGTGGGTCTCGTTGAAATCTCGTTACATAGGCGTCGGATCAGATGTAGGTAGGGCGGAATTAAAAAAAAATCTCAAAATCAAAGTAAAATAATAAAATAAAAGGGCATTAATAACAAATATAATAAAAAATAAAATTAAAATAAGTTTATAGCCAAAATAATTAAAGCCCGTACACTACATCAGATTTTAATCAGATTGGCCCAGACTTAAGGTAAAATTGGGATAAAATACTATTGCACCTCACCTTCTCAAATGGAGTTATTTTATTTTATACAAGTATTATTAATTCTAGCAACTCAGTGGCAGCGCAGCACCAGCCTGGATTTATAACTGCCATCATTTGTGACACCGATTAGAAACAGACCATGGTGTCACAAAACCGAATTGCCACCTTATGGAATGTCGTCTTTGTAGACAGTGTCAACAGGGTGTGTTTTTGGCGTTGACATCCTTCTATTTGTCATGCACGGGACTTACCCTCGGGTTAACACGAACAATGAGTATTGACGGTAACATAATGTAAGCTCAATATGTGTGGAATGCATCTCTCTGGCTAAAGATGCACAGGAAGTGATGTCATCACACCTGCCCAAGGACCAGTCTAATAAGTATCCTTGATGTGTCGTTGTGAATAATTGATAGGTGTCTTGGGATTGCTTTTGAACTTGACACTGCCGTAAACAGTCACAGTACAATGCCCCGCAGTCCGAGTTTAAACTACTAATATGTGATGCACGCACTTCACATTGGAATGTTGACCACACAGTGTTGTGTTCCTGGGTTTTTCGGCAAGTGTGTTGCGTGGGTGCAAAAATCAGACAACATTATTTGATCTAAATATGAAATTGGTTATTTATACAATATATAACGTACCTTTGATAACGACAATACGAAGACAAGTTTCGGATCTACCGAATACGCGAGATAGATGAGCGACGAAACACACAGTAAATGAGTAATGTAGGGTGTTCGAATTAGGGCACGGCTACCCATGCTCAAATATGGCTTTTTCAATAACCCTCCAAATGCCTACACACAAAATAACCCATTCTAAGTACAAACAATATCTGCGATGGGATACCCCCGAATTTTGAATGTCATATATGATGGGATACATACTCACTACGGAGATTCGCCGGTGGGATTGCTGAGGGATTTACAAACGAATTAATTAATACATTGAGGTTGAAAATACCCTTTCTTTGCGTTTATCTTATTATTTTAGAATTTTAGAAAAAAATATTCCCTAAACACCGTACGTTCTGTTTTTAAACCACCAATAATGTGTTGCAGTGCTCGTACCGAGTTGCAATTCAAGTGCCCTCCCGGGAATGTAGTACGACAAGTCGTTAAACGCCACAACGCCTCGTTGGCTATCCGTCATCAGTTGATCACAGGAGAGGGTGGGGGTAGTATTGTAAGATACTTACCAGGAGAATACTCTTATTCCGAAATTGTCAAATGATTATTTTCGTTAGTATCTAGGCTCAAATGATTTAAAAATATTCTTTCATGCTATCCTATAACAACATTGTGTAAGTTTCTCAAGTTTATTCTTTACACGTGAGACCGCAATGTCACAAGAATGAGTAAATTCAGAGTAGTATAGAATAACCAGCAAAACATTACTCGATGGCATGTTGTTTATTGTGGTCTGTTGCTCATACGGTTAAAATGTTCCTTCATTGCATATTATTTGACAGTTTTATCAAGAAAATACTATATGCAAGTCTACAAAAAGTTCTAAATATTCACATTTTGGCAATTTGGAAAAGGTTATTGTTCTCACCAGACATATGACATTTGCCCCATGGTTCATTTCTTTATCCCAGGTTTTTTACTCCCGTGAGGCAAATAGTCTCACGAAAATGTAAGAAAATACAAGTGACAATTTATACTGCGGGCGCAGTATTGCATGATGCAAGAGACATGACGTTTAATAGTACATTCCTGTCGTTGCGGGCGTAGTATTGCATGATACAAGAGACATGACGTTTAATAGTACATTCCTGTCGTTGCGGGCGCAGTACTGCATGATACAAGATACATGACGTTTATTACGCCACCTTCTGTAACTATAGACACTGAAGAGGACGAATAACAAATCAAGGCATTTCCTTTGATGTCATGTTGCAATCCATAAACCTAATTCACTACTAATTGGTGCTTATGATCCTAAAGTACGGTGGTCGTTGCACAGCGCGGCGTCTTCGAATTTCATGTAAACAAACAATGATTTTCCTCCGTGCTCAAGTAAAAAAATGATCGTATGCAAATGTAACTTTTGAGAGGAGCCTCAAAGAAGGTCAAACGCTGTTCTGAAGTCAATGAAGCAACTGAAGCGTTTTGGATTGTTTTCTTTTTGTGTATGCTGACTTATCAATTGTTGTATTTAATAGAAATATTATAGTAGCCCACAGGTGTCACATCATGTTTCATTTCCCGTAACACATACTTTGTGGCTCAAAACACAAATTTAACTTACAAAACAAAACTTCAATTTCTCGCAACACAACTGTATTTTACAAAACAAAACTTAAATTTCTCGCAACACAACTTTATTTTACAAAACAAAACTTAAATTTCTCGCAACACAACTTTATTTTACAAAACAAAACTTAAATTTCTCGCAACACAACTTTATTTTACAAAACAAAACTTAAATTTCGCGCAACACAACTTTATTTTACAAAACAAAACTTAAATTTTTCGCAACACAACTTTATTTTACAAAACAAAACTTAACTTTATTTTACAAAAAAACTTAACTTTCTCGCAACACAAATTTATTCTACAAAGAAAACTTAAATTTGTCGCAACACAACTTTATTTACGTAACAAAACTTAACTTTCTCGCAACACAAGTTTATTTTACAAAACAAAACTTTAATTTACTATACTTTAAATTCTTGCAACAGAAACCTAATTTTTCACAACACAACACATACCACAAATTTATCTTATGACAAAGTAACTTTAATTCACACAACAATACTATAAATGCTCGTAATATACACTTTAATTCACACAACGCAAATTTACATCCCCAAACAAACCTGTAATTTAAAAACACCACTTTATCTACCAAACGTAAAAACAATTTCCCACAGTATAACTTTCATTTCATGCACAGTATTAATTTAATGAAAACACAAACATGTTTTTTTTTAAAACACAACTTTATTTTCCACTATACAAATTTAATTTCTCAAATTTTCAAACATTTTAAAAAGATACAAAACTTAAATTTCAAAAACCTTTTTATTATAAACAACGTAAGACCGCTATGTATCCCAAAATTCACTGCATTGGTAGCCATATTTGTGTAGTACTTACACTGTATACACATCACTTAGGTTAGCTGCAGTTCTGTAGCTCGCTTGGTTTCGCTGTCGGTAATTTGTTCGTCGTGGTGTTAACGCGAAACCAGGGAGCTACAGTTCCATCCTATGCGAGTTACCATATTTCACCGACCTGAAATCAGGTCGGGCCGTAACAGCCATTTTTTTTTTCATTATTTTCGCCTCAAGTTTCTACTTTTCTACTGTCGATGGGTCCCGAAACTATTTCATCAATTATTTTAAGGGCGATTGTCCGAAATTGGTCGTTTTCACGGCGAAAACTGCGTGAAATGGGAAAACTGTGACGCTTTGTGACGTCACGATAACTTATTCAAGATGGCGGCAAACGCGGGGATTTCGCTGTAGTTTTCCGCGGTTTTCGTCGTGAAATCGACCAATTTCGGACAATCGCCCTCAAAATAATTGATGAAATAGTTTCGGGACCCATCGACAGTAGAAACTTGAGGCGAAAATAATGAAAAAAAAACGGCTGTTACGGCCCGACCTGATTTCAGGTCGGTAAAATATGGTAACTCGCATAGGATGGAACTGTAGCTCCCTGGTTTCGCGTTAACACCACGAGGAACAAAATAACCGACAGCGAAACCAAGCGAGCTACAGAACTGCAGCTACACTTAGGTATATCGTACGTACACTTGCTATGGCTGCAGTACATGGAGGTAATGATTATCATGCAGCTGCCGATTCTAATGAAATTGACGGTGAACAATCGATAAAGTGCTTCTTCTTCAGTGGGTATCGGTATGACGAAATCCTTAATTTTCTTTCAAAGTATTATGATATAAATATAAGCAAGAGTAAATTGATGAGAAGACTTAAGAAATACGAATTTAGGAGAAGAACCCCCGACTACGATATAAATAGGAGGAACATTTTGCACAAATGTTAGACAGTTAGTGTGGCATACACTTCAGCTGAAAGGTAACCGAGTTCCACAAATTGTAGTACAGGAACTCTTGCGTGAGTTGGACCCGAAGAGACAGAGCTGCAAAAAGCACAATGACTTAAAAGAAGAGTGTACATCTTTCCGGGACCAAACTTTTCCTGGCATGCCAATGGCTACGATAAATTGAAGCCATTTGGTTTTCCTATTCACGGTTATATAGATGGTCACAGTAGAAAAGTACTATGGCTCTTTGTTACACGTTCCAATAATTCAAAGATTCAATGAATGTTGGATACCAACAGCACATAAAGTGTTTGTGGTTTTGTTTCGCAAGTTTGCTTTAAACAGATTTGGACCATGTATTACAGCACTGGAATACACATTACATTAGAAGGTCAAGGCACGACACTGTAAGCGGAAAACCTGATTCACTATATTATTTGCCTGAATACCACATGGGAGCAGAACACATGGCATTACCTGTACTAGATACAGAGATGGAGTATGCAAATACCCAGATTATTGACGTGGAGGAAGAATGTGAATACCAGGAATATTTTATATTTTCAATATGTAATAAATACATGTAATTTTGCAAAACCTAATGACAGGAAAGAAGCACTAGAATTGTCTAAACATTTAGTTCACTATGCATATAATGGAATTTGAATATCTGCATGAATTATCATTGATTTTGTAGTTTACTTAGAGCGTTATGATTCATAGTTTATACAGATATGACATTTTGTGTATCTGAATCACCATACATTTATAGTTTCATATGTGATTAGGAAGAGATTAACGCTCCTCAATCATTATTAACACGTTTTATTTAATAATGAGCTTTAGCGTGAATCATGAATTCATTGTGTGTAGAAATATGCATCCACAAAACTCTCACTTTACAAATGTTAGATAATGATGTCTTAACTTCATATTGTATACACCATCTACTACAACAGAAAGATATAACATAGACTCTTACAATCTAACATTTAACTACTAACTACTATAACAAATATACAGTATAACTACTCTAGTATGCTTATATACACTGCATGTAAATATATTAGGCATTACCAAAACCTTTGGTGTTTGCAATACCAAATTCCATAGCATTCTTGGATTCATCGTATGTATTGTGAACAACAGGTAAGCTAAGAATACCAGCACAAGTATTGGCCTTTGGAAACTTTGACTGCATTTCATCTGCTTCTTTCTCATGAAGGAATTGTACTTCCACAACAACAAACACACACAACAGCCTGTGCTGAAAATAAGAATTTGTGCAAGAGTAAGCTACACTTTCTTCCACATCTTGTGGGCAAGTACTCTACTTTCTACATTATATGCAGTTGATCTATTTTCACTTCTTGTAATAACAACTTTCTCGGATACTGCAAATGTCACAGCAGTGATTGGTACAGCCTCATAACAAAATGCTGGCTTGAAGACAGAGGGATACTCTTGGATTGCTGCCAATACACCAAGAGTAGATGGACCATTCTTGAATGGTCAAGGGCTGTTTTTGTTATCACAAATAGGTACTATTTGATAGTGTCCCGAATAACTTTTTCCTTTTCATCTTCACTTTGAATGTGCTTCCATGTACCTGCAAGTTCTAGTAGATTTTCTAGCGTTCAGCTTATAACACTGTTTGCTTCTTCGACATTAACATTCCTCAGTTTGAACAAATCTTCTTTCACTGCAGAACCTACATGAAGATCTTCTGTTTTGGTTTTACTGACTCGGTTCCATGTACTATTACATTGAAAAAAAGGTCTGCAAAACAGTGGGGTGCAGGACCTCTATGTACCAGTGTCATAGTAATTATTTGGCCTACCAAATAATATTCATTTTCATCAACAGATTTACTAATGCATGTAAGAAACTTGGTAGTTGAAGTACCATCTAGACAGATGGGATCCTACAATATGGTTCATAGTCAAAGTCAACATTTCCCACTATGGGCCACCTTCATCAACAGCACCTTCTGAAGAGCCCTCATCATCAGTTAATTTAACAGAGATTTTGTTAAACAGACTGAATGATTTGCGCTTGAGTCTTTGACACAATCAAATAGCTGGTTTCTTGAAATGTTAAACTTAGATATTGTATCATGGTTAATTTGTTCAGCTAAGTTACTCAATATATCCTCAAGGGGTATGTCTTCAACTGATGTTTGAGATGTTTGAGCTTCTTCTGTATCAGGTATGTGACAAACTTCTTCATCTCTAAATAAGAAAGCATACACACCATCAGCACCATGTTTATCATATGCACCTGATGGTCCACAAGGGTTCCTGTATTTTCATTCAATTGCTGTGTTATCAGTCAACCATCATCTGGTCCACTGTCATTCTCTTTCCCAGAAACCTCATATACTCCTTCAGAGATGTTATAATCTTCCTCTGTGCAGAGATACATGAAAATCCTCTGGTAACCCTTCCCAAGTTCCTTTTTATATCGGCACGTAGAAAAGAATTCTTTACTTTGCTGACCAGGTATAAAGGTTGCATGTGAACCATCTTCTAACAACAACAATAAATACATCTTCCTGAATGTCACTTCTTCTGAAAGCTTTCCATTTGTTCACTCCATGTTCAAGAATTGAATAATAATTAATCTATTTTAATTGGTGTGTGCTGAATGTATTGGAGGCATGAAGTATAAATAAGGAAAACTGTATTTACTATATTACAAACACGTCTTCAATACTCATAATGCGGAAATTGTGTTTATTGCATGCAAAATCATTTTTACATAGACTTGTCTTTTTCATTGTTATTTACAGTAAGTACATGTGCGTCTAATAGAGCGAATGTGGCAGTTAAAAATATAACTGCAAGCAATGATCAGGATGGTTCCAAGTAGCTATGGTATAACAATTTAATTAACAATATTTAATGAAATAATGACCATATATGATGACTTGATATTTTGGTCATATATCTTGTCAGACAAACAAAATTATAGCACCAGTTGCTTGTCCCTGTCTGCAACAGTACTTAAGATATTTCAAGTTATGCATATTATAAGGGTCACACGACCATATATGGTTATCTGTTACATTAGTCATATCACATTGTCAGATACCTTCACTAGTTGCATGTCGCTAATTGCAGCAGTACTGCATACTAAGGTAGCGAGAAGGGTTTGATGATGTTTTTGGAATAAAGCATTCTCTGTCTGTTGTTTCATTCAGAACCGCAATTTAGCGTATATGATTCAAAAGCAAAAGTATAGACAGGCAAGTTTGTACAAACTGGACAGTCATTGTTTACATAAGTACCATGTGACAACAAAAATGGCGAACCTTGTAAAAATGACTAAATCCGTGATTGCGAGAGCACGCTGCGGAGTTTCAGGGTGAAATTTGCGCCATACATTGTACGTAATCAAGTCCATTGAAATCTGTCCCCGGTATTCAAAAGACCTATATTTCCGATTTCTACGCAGGTTTTTTTGTCCCCTAATTATTTCATGCTTGACAAATTCTACAGACTATTATTCAGTGACAAAGCATTTTCTAAAAAAAAAACAGACATATTACGCACCGTCATTATCTTTTGAACGATAAGTGCGAGTTAGAATGTCATAGCCCGAACGCACTTGATATGACGGTGGTCCCAATCAGCCATACTGAATCAAAACTTAAACTCGAGAAAATCAGTTTTGGATAGTAAAATAATGCAGATTTGCAGTATTATTATAAACATACACTAAGAATGGCCAAACTTATTAACCACTAATATCACAGAACCTATTAAGCGTGTCAGATAACGAATAATTTGTAGCGTTCGAGAGACATGGCTTCCGTTGTTATGCAAACGTAAAACGAAGGATAGTCCTCTGACTTACATTACTGTCCCACTGTACATGCGAAATGTTTACAAACAAGCTAATACTTTGAGTGTCTCTGATAAGAAATCCAATAAAACTATTATCACGGTGAAACAATAGCTAGACGCCTTAGAAATCACAAGAAAACAGTCCCTTCTTTAGTTATTGCTCGTGAGTAATTGGTGAAAGAAATACAATATGATGGGTAAGTATCGCCCAGTTACAGCTTCATCAGATTGCAGTTTTCAATTGAAACGTTTACTTGTTTTTGACTAAGCTATATCCATGTTACGTTCTGTCATCGGAATTAGCAAGTATGATTTGTTATGACTATGTTCATTACTTTGAACTCCAAACAAAGCGTGCAACGGGTCAAACTCATGCATCCAGGTAATCAACTTCGTGTTATTAAAATTATTTTGTGAAGAAACAAGACACTTCGCGATGGGTGTTTTTCGCGGTCAGTAATATTTACGAAAATGTTTATTCACTATTTTATAAACTGGCTTGGCGATTCCCACCACGAATTAGACAATGTTTTTTTTTCAACAAATCCAATCTTATCTCGATAATTGTCTTTACATTTGTACTATGATTACATTTGAAGCTTTGATAATTTTAATGGGTATACATATTTTAATGCATACATGTACTCCATAAATTTAGTATATAGCCTTGACAAAAACCACTATTTATCCTTGTCCTCGTGTTCGAATTTCATGTAAATAAACAATATATTTTACATGCGTTGTATACGTCGCCATGAGTCCCATATCGAACAGGACGCTGCGCGACGATTGCCGCCCTTTAATAATGTATTTGTTTTTGATCTTTCGATTGTTGTAAGTTGTTTGTTCTGTGCTCTTGTAATTTTGTACAAAAATCAACAACGGTTAAATAGGTATATTAAGGTAGAGATGCAGTTTATTTTGCAAATTTTGACAAATTTCACTTTTTTTGCAGTATATCGAAGACAGTACTTGTGTACTTTGTTCTCCATCATAAATATCGGATTGTTCGAACAAACTAGATTGTAATGTCATTTTCGTCCATTAATGTTGTACGATGACGATCTCCGGGGCCTTCAAAGACTCATGTTGACTATGTCCCTGCCCGTTTACTTACTGTCAGTGTATGACTGGTATATACAAAATGCGACAAAGTAAACGTCAGAATAGTAAAATAAAAGAAAAAAATCAATTGCCTGTGCCAAGAAAGGCGCAGAACTACAACAATGTCAGCCGTCGCCGTCCACAGCAGCGATATGATTTTACAAATCGAAATTGAGAATCGCGAGTGTAGACATATTGCATAGAAATGAATATTAAATACCGCTATTCCGGCCAGCAATCGAATCATTAGTCTTCTTGAGTGATGTAACTGGTATTTCCATCTATTCCCACTATCCTATGTGAATGTTGTCAAAATCGCGAGTGTGCGTATTTTCGTACAGTGGCGTAAACATTCCTACAATCAAAGACGCGCTGAACAGGAAGTCCGTTCTGGGCTAATACCTTTGCCATTTTATGGAGAGTAGAGGACCAATTAAACAGGAAACGCTCCAGTAAGAAATTGGTAAAATTGCCCGATTGGCTTATCAAAATCCTGTATTGAAACAGAACATATTCTATATTCAATAAAAATAACGTTGTTATGTCTCTAGACTCACAACAAACTCGTAACAAAGAAACAGTCCGATCCAAACAACCTTCGTCCTTGAAAATTGAGTCTTATGACTATTTTTAATTGCTATTTTATTTGCAAGAAATAGCATTTTTTCTTTTTCGAAAATTAAGAATTCGAATATGCAAGAAATTTCATTCATGCGTGCTAGAGGCTCTCACACTTAATGATTTACGTTGGTTTAATTCGAATGTAAATGAACTGTCAATCACAAAATGTTTCCCTTCACGGAATGCTCAGAGCAAAAGGCAAGACGTAGACTGGCACAGCCAGGGCGATTAATTTGTTTTTGTAGTTTAAATAAAATTAAAAAAAATGGAGGTGTTAGCGCGAAATCACCCCGACTGGTTTATTCTGCAGGAAATTCATTGTTATTAAATATTCATGAGTGCACTTATTATAATGAGGTGGGAAATACGTGCATAATGAGGTCAATATGGTCAAGGTCACACTGCAGACCCAACATGGCACACGTTGAAATTCGAGTTTGTTGTAGTTTTATTTCTAATTCATCACAATGTGTAAAAAAGTAACTCGTACTGGTCGTAGAATTAAACAAAAATGGCTGCTACAATCAGCCGACGTCTTCTCGGTCAGAGGTCAGTTGAAGAGACGTTGTGATTGGCTTAGATGATTGTCAATTAGAACACTCATTAACATAATCACCCGTTGAAAAATCGAACTCCAGTGAGTTGTTCTATGGTCATATAATAATAAAGATAAAATAAAATAAAATAGTGTAAGATTAAATAAACTAAACTAAACTATTTTTTTTTTTTTTTTTTTTTTTTTTTTTTATAGTAGGAAACAAATTTTGGTAGTATATTTCGCTTTTCGGGGGGGTAAATTTCCTTTTAACTAGTATTTGGGAAAATATTCTCGTAGACATTTTGCTAATAACTATAATTTTACCATCACTAGGAACACTTACCGGGAGAGTGGGTCTAACAACATAAGAACGTTTAATATGCCAAGTTTTCGGAATTGCATCCACAAGACCAAACCATTTTAAAAAAATTGTCGTGCCTTCCAAACGATTAACCAATAGATCCCAAGACAGAATTTTACCATTCTTATCATATAAATCCGTAATATAAACTATACCTATGTTATACAATTCCCTATAAAAGATAGATTTTCCTTGAATAATAATATTTTGATTGTTCCAAATAATCTCACTTGCGATTTCTTGAAGATTTTCCGGGGGTTTATGTAAATTTACTGACGACCATGCATGAAGAACAGACTCATAAAAGGGTGGCAAGTTTATCGGTAACATTTCCCTATTAAAATTACACTGGAACAACAAATTTGCTCCACCTACCGAATTAAGATACCAATCAAAAACTTGTTTCCATGGATGGTAATTTTTATCAAAAAACTTTTTAACCCAATTTGCTTTTGCTCCAACACACATGCTCAATAAATCCGGCATAGCCAAACCCCCCTTTAACATATTACCAATCACAGTGTTTCTGGCGATCTTATCAGGACCGTTCCAGAGGAAATTATAAAACATCGAGTTGAGTTTAACTAATACTGATTTAGGAACGGAAATAAGGTTAAACGTATACAGTAATTTGGAAATAGCTAAGGATCTAATAACTTGTATTTTACCGAGTAAAGATAAATTACGACAAGCCCAAAATTTTAAAAGCTTTCCAACTGACACAAGATATTTTTCACAATTCATTGAAGTCGCAAGATCATCGTTATATGAAAAATATATACCGACAATTTTAACACAATCTGAACACCATTTTAATTTTAAAGGTTCGTCTTTTCGGTGTCTCCAGCTACCTATCCACATTGCTTCCGTTTTATCCGCATTTACCCTCAGCCCAGATACAGTACTAAAACAGTCCAATTTGCTAAATAGTTCCGTAGCAGAAGCCAAGTCTCTAACAAAAGTGGTGAGATCATCTGCATAAGCAGTGTATTTCACTTGATTTGGACCAATCTGAGTACCATTTATTTTATTATTTTCAGATATAGCATTTAGTAAAGGTTCCAAACTTAAAATAAACAAAGCAGGAGATAAAGGGTCACCTTGTCTTACACCTCGATTCATGTTAAAATACCCAGTTGAAAAGCCTTTGTTCATTACACAACTTGAGATATCAGAGTAGAAACAATGAATCCAGTTAATAAATGACTCCCCAAAATTATATTTCTTTAGAACAGCAAAAATGTATTGCCATTCCAAAGAGTCAAATGCCTTTTCAAAATCAATGCAAAATAAAATTCCAGGTATATTCCTGTCTTTTGTGTAGTTCATAAGGTCATCTATCAGACGTGCACAGTCACCTATATATCTACCTTTAACAAAAGCAGACTGGAGTTCAGAAATAAGGGAGGGTAATACTTTCTCCACTCTCAAGGCAACACATTTAGCCGCAATCTTATAATCCAAATTTAACAGCGATATGGGGCGCCAATTTTTAATGTATCTGAGGTCCTTTCCTTCTTTAGGGAGTAATGATATCACTGCCTGTCTTTGTGTAATTGATAATTTACCCACCTCATACCCATAATTCAATGCTTTCACCACACAGGGTCCCACCAAAGCCCAAAATGTTTTATAAAATTCGGCACTAAGACCATCATTCCCCGGTGTTTTATTATTTGGAATTTTTTGCAGAGCCTCGTAAGCTTCCTTCAATGTAATTGGACCCTCACACAAATTTTTGTCAGATTCTTTTAAATGGGGAAGTCTCAATGGGTTCAAAAATGTCTCAATGTTTGTATTATCAGTCACAACTTTTGATCGGAACAATTCTGAATAAAATTTCCCGATTTCTGATAAAATATTCTTTTCCCCATGTATTATATTTCCTGATATATCAATTAAATTATTTATCTGAATTTTAGTCTGGTTAGTCTTTTCTAGGCCTAAAAAATATTTTGAATTTTTTTCCCCAAATTCGTAGCAATCTGCTCTCGACCTAATTATACACCCTTCCGTTATATAGTCATATTCTTCTTCTAGTGATTTTCTTTTGCCTTCAAGCCTATCCAACAACTGTTCCGATGGATCCGAATTATATTCCAATTCCAAGGCTAGTATTTCAACATTTAGTTTCTGAATCTTCTTTCTTTTTTCTGCAGCTCTTTTCTTTGAATAGGTAATTGTAAGACCCCTTATACGAAATTTCATTAAATCCCAAATTAGAAGGGGATTTCTCAGATTGTTATATTTTTGTAACCATAACGGAAAATTGTATGTGATTTGTTCGATATACACGCTATCATTCACTAAACTAGAGTTAAATTTCCAATATGAGGGCCCTCGTTTTGATGTTTTTATTGAAATGGAGAGAGTTATTGCCAAATGATCTGACTTCAATCCTGGTTTCATTGAAGAAGATAATACAGAAGATTGCAATGATTCACTAATCAAAAAATAAACGATTCTACTCTGTATGAGTTCAGGTCTGTAACGACTCCATGTAAAGCAACGAGAGTTTGGGTTTTGTATACGCCAGATATCAATGAGGCTAAATTTTTCCATTAGTTTATTATACCAATCTAATGATCGCCGCCATACTCTTGGATTCCCCCCTTTACGATCCAAAACAATATCCAATGCATAATTATGGTCACCTCCCCAAATTATTAAACTAAACTAAACTAAACTAAACTAAACTACACTAAGATACAGTAAAGTTAATCAACTACACATAATGCTAAATAAAGCTTAATAATATTACAAACACGCAAAGGATCATAATAAACTTATACGGCACAATACAATACAATATAATATAATATACTAGCTAATATTGTTGAGGTAAAAAATAAAATCACATTAGAGTCATAATTATTGTGGAATGAATATTTTTAATTTTGGTGGAGTTGCTCACATCTCATTTGCATACATTTTTGTATATATTGTGCAGTTATTCCTGAACAATATTTCATAATTGCCTCGAATACTTCTAGTTCATTTAACATACTAAAATTTAGTATAATTTCCTTACAGTACTTGAATAATTCAATTCTGTGTGTATTGTAAAGACTGCAGTGCATTAAGGAAATTTATTTCATCTTCAATCTGCTTTTTATCACAGTATTTACAGGCTCTTTCATTCCTTGGAGTTTTGCAATGCCTGCCAGTTTCAATATGAAGTTTGTGATCAGAGATTCTGAACTGGCATAGGGCGTGTCTCAGTTTGATATTATTTATTGTTGTTAAGTATTTTTGCATTTTAAACTGTGTTTTGAATGTTCTATAATTTGCCAATTTGTTTGTTCCACCATTTGCTCTGCTGTCATCAAATATAGCTTCTTTCCATTTTATCATATAATTCTCTTTCAGTAAAGCAGAGATAGTCTTGGTTTGAAGTGGTTTCTTCTTTTTTATTTGTTGTTTTATTGCATTATTAAGATTGTTGTCACTGATTATTTTGTCGACATTTGTTTCCGCCCAGTTTTTACAGTTTTGACCTCATCAAAAGTGCTTTTTATTAACTCTGGGAGTTTTGATCTGAACCTGATGATTTAATTATTTGTGTGTTAATTTTTATGGCAAGTGGGTATCTTCCCAATTCCCCTAGTAGCATTCTTTTTAACCCCAAGAGTAATCTGCAGAAAGAATAATTAACATTTTCAATAATATCGCTATTTTTAATGACTTCCTCTCCCCAATATGTTCATGAAAAATGTGGTTTATTTCTGTATTTTAACTATTTATAAAGATTTTTCAAAACCATTACATAAAATTTACGTAATATTTAAAACAATGATGAGGTGGTTATTTTGCACTCGACTGTCAACTACGAGGACCATAAATAATGCTCACGAACGAGAAGTCTGGTACGGGGTGTGTCGGAAATGGAATGTGCTTCCACAAAAATATCTCTGCCACCACGCGATCTTATGCAATTCATCGATGACGGCGCTGATAAATATTGTTTACAACTCTCATGTACGCGCGATCCGTGGTACATCATGGCCAATTCACAATGTAATCTCATCCTTACAATTAATTAAATGCAAATTTAGTATATTAGTCTTATTTGTGACTCGCTGTCAACATAACTCTGTACTATGGTATTGGTGATATATGAATTGGGTGCCATAGGATGGTACCTGATGGCCAACCAACCTAATCAAATATGTATTTTGCATTGCACGAGTGCAAAATAAGTTATTAGGAAATTAGGATATTAGTACCAGCTGTTTTATACGCATGCGCATTGGCCGATCCTGTCAAATCTCGTCATCTGTTTTGGGGCGTGTCTGGTCGATGTGAAATTGCTTCAGCCTTTGGGTTACGGAATTAACTGGTGTAAAGTGGCGGTAAAATGAATTTGCGCGGTTTTACCAACATAGTAAACATTGAGTAAACCAAACTTAGAACTCGCGATACTAGTGCAGACGACTATGGTTGAACAACCATGAGAAATAAATGGCGGGACTTTCACGGCATGAAATCGCGTGTTTCCGGTACGGTTACACAACGGTTACATGGCGGTTATGCAGTAAATCCGCCGCGTAACCGTCGCGTAACAATTGGACTATGGGGGTGGCATATCCGTCGCGTAACCGTCAGCCGGAAATGCTACGTTTGTCGTTCATTCAGTCCAACGTAAATCAACGGTAATTTCTGAAAAACCGCAGATTTCCGTTCAACGTTTATAACGTATACTTTTAAATAACCGCTGATTAAGTTGGACGGAAGAAACGTAAATGCAAAAATATACGCCAATTTACGTTGAAACTGAAACAACATATACAGCTGGGTAACCGATCATTACGTGAACGGTTCCCGGCGTATTCTTGTGTTTTTCCACGTCATGTACGCAGAGTACGCCCATTGTAAATTACATTTATTTTGACGTTTTCCGGGAACTGCCTTATAATATTTATCCTTACATGGTGTGTATAACCGTTTACAATTTAAATGAGCATAAGCAAATATAATAACATTATTCCATATTCGTATATAGCGCCCTCGTACGGCTTGTTTTTAAATTGCTTGTTAAGTACAATTACTCCCGCGTCATGATCCCGCCATCAACGACAAACACAGTCGTGGCTTGAGGATTGATGTACCCCCAGACGTGCTTAGCTCCAATACATCACGCTTCTTGTACGTCTTTATCAGTTCAATTTCATGACATTTCAAAAATCTAAAGAAAAGTCTAGTATGATAGAACGAAGTTCCGTAATATTTTACGTTTTGGAAAAAAAAAACGTGTAAGGGGCTGCACTTGAACTCAGCCAAGACAGCTCACACTTGTTTGTTAATACATTGTTTATAATCACGTGTGTTACTTCTACAACAAAAGAGGTGTTACCACTGTGGCATTAAGTGATATTTGTTTTGTCTGATGTGACTGAACCACGGTTACTAAAACCGTGACTGAACTTATAAACATACTGTTGATTAACCTATGATTAAAACACACAATGAATGTTTCTTAAAACCATTATTTTCGAAAGTTAGAAAAAGAGTGTCAGTGTTAGTATATTGTAGTACGTAATCATTTCTCAGCCAAGTCACTTTCGAGTACACATTAGTGGCGTTCACGTTAGAGATCTACTTGAACGCTCGGCACGAACCGAAATCAGTGGTGAATTTTCAGAGAACACATAACTATATATATCATCGGATACAGTAGTAATGAATGAAATGAATGCAAACTGTCGTCGGCGACGAATATTCATGTGCTGCAACCGGTATTTTCTTGCAATGCTACATTGACGTAAACAAAAAAATCGAATCTTCTAAGCCGTTGATTGCATGATGACTCGTAATAAATACTATAATAACAAAAAAGGAATTAATTTCAATATGTCAATTATTGTTTTCATCATATGTGTATCGCTTTCCATGTTTGGGTCAACTAACAGATCGACGAATGATAGCGTGATTTCTGCACGAGCCGAGTAGGTCCCGATGTGGGTCCGGACAAACGTAAACCCAGTGCTGTAATTCTCTCCAAACATGAAGGCTTAAAATTTCGGCACGTGCCGAGATCCCAACATGTGCACGTAACGGATGCTGATGTTGAAAAGGCTGTAGACTGGTAGCTGTACAATTCGTAAATAAAATACGTTGGTCGTTACGTCCCTGGTGTTGCACATTTAGCACAGAAATAAAAAACACGCCCACAGTTGGACAACCAATCATTTTATTATTGGTCACAATGAACCACTGATCATCTGCACGTCCTTTGTAAACACCACATACACGATGTGCCGCCATCCAATGGCGGGATGAGCGGCTTTCTTTGTGTGCAATCAGCGTCAACTTCATGAGAGAAACACGACGCACTTGCTAAGCCAGACCGTCTGGTGGCGCCCTACTATTTCATCAATAACCAAATCCTGTTCCTGAATTGGACATTTGTTTATTTGGAGTAATTTCCAATTCTACGCCAGGTCCTTAGCCATTAATGATTCCACGTATTTATTTGGCCGTTATCCACAAAACTACAGTTGTAGTTATTTGTGTTAGCGTTTAAGCAGCGTGTTTACAACATTTTGATCTTTTGATAAGCTTTTGTATCACGGTCTAAAGTAACCGTTTTATCAATTTTTTGAAAAATGTTGCAAAAAAAATGAAAATTTCTCTTATCGCTTTCTTAAGAACACATGAAGTTAATTAATATTTATACAATAATTAATGGATTTTAAATGTTTAAGATATTGGTGGAAATGCTAAATATTGGCATATTAATATGTAAATTAGGTAATTAACATGCAAGGATTTCAACAACTATTCAAGTCTGAGCATTATTTCAGAGCATCTATGTACCACATTTTATTAAAACTCTATAATTGGTTCTTAAAACATCTGTGGAACAGACAGACATACATACGAGGGGCGTTCAATAAGTAATGCCCCTGACCCATTTCCCATAGTGTGGGGATACTCGGCACAGATATTAGACTTTCTCTACATAGGAACCACCAGAGTTATGCATTTCTCCCATCGTTTGATGCAGCTCTGGACACTGTTTTTGTAGAACACCCCTAGGTTGGTCCTCCAACCACATCGTAACTTCAGAAATCAAGGCTGCATCATCTGGGAAACGCTTTACTTTCAAAAACAACTCCATGGCTGGGGAGAGACGAAAGTCAGAGGGTGCAAGGTCAGGAGAGTACGGGGATGGGGGAGGATTTCATAGCCACACGCCCGTGCTTCTGATCTGGCGATATGCGAGTTGAAAACCGGTGCGTTGTCCTGCAAGAGAAGGATATCGTGCCCCACGTCTTGATTTTGATAGCTTCTCTTAGTTTCATCAAAAGTGAAGCGTAATAGGCTCCTATAATTGTGATACCCTTTGCCAGGAAATCTGTCATCACTACATCACGCTTCCACTGCTTGACTGGGCTTTGGTCTCTGGATCATAGTGATGCACCCAAGTTTCATCATGTGTAATCAGTCTTTTGAAAAATTTTGACTCATCTTCTTGGGACATCTCCAAATTCATCCTCGAGCACTTGACGCGTTCTTGCTTCTGGAAAGGTGTGAGCAACCTGGGAATCTATCTGGCAGACACCTCATGCATATGCAAATGGTCATGAATGATAGTTTCCACAGTCCCTGTACAAAGCTGACCTCTTGGGCTATTTGGCGAACAATAATGCGTCGATCTTCCAAAATGACTGCCTCAACTTGACGGACATATGCCTCATCAAAGGTAGAAGAGGGACTATAAATTTTATTCTGTTTCCACAGACTTCCGGCCATGTTTGAATTCACGATGTTAGCGTTTTACAAGGTCATATGATGGGGCATCATCGCCATAAGTTTCTTTCATTTCATCAAAAGTCTCCTTTGGTGTGCATCCTTTCAAATGGCTATTGACAAAACATGGAACGACCCAAAACGAACCAAAAACTACCCAAACGAGTAACAAAGGAAATAAAATTAGCCACAAAATCAAAAAAGGTGAACGATCAGTCATTTTGAAAGGATACTTTGAACTGGCAGTTGGGGGCGCTGTCCCCGAACGACACAATGACAAAAGTAAATAATAAATGAACAATCCGGTAGGCTGGTTGGCGATCCGTCCGCTCAAAAAATCAGCAACATGTTTTTGGATGTTTCCATGGTAGGACATGAACGTGAAGCTAATGTCGGTTTATAACTAAATATATACGAAGTTCGCAAAAAACATTCAGTCCTTAGAAGTCACTTAGTTTATTACTAGCATGTATTCTGCTGTTACATTTATTATTTCCAACCGTATTGCGATAGTATTTTCTAGAATGAAGGCAGCATTCACAGTTCATTCAAAGTTGCGTTGGGATTACGTTCATACAGTGTGACAATGTTGGCGCCGGTGATCTCTGACCAGTGCACAACGTAGCCTAACTAAAAAGCATGATCATTTGAACACTGCTATTACAAGACTGGTAGGAGGTGATAAATTTGGGGCTAAAGTAGTCAAAAACCATTTTTTGGCTGTTTCTATGGCAACGGTGGGCCACAATTTTTTATCAGATTTTTTCTAATAGCTATGGTGAAGGTGTGACATACCTGCCAAGTTTGAGTGAAATCGGCCAAGCCAAAAAAATCACAGAAGTAATAATACGTGAAAACACTGGAAACCACACACACAGACACACACACATACAAAGCCACAAAAGTGATTATATGGGCAATCCTAGTGGAGCGAATCGCCAATAAACAGATAAAAATCTCATGATAGTGTGAACGATTACATGTGTTATTAAACCTTTACTTCAGAGGTACTAAGTTTGGGGAATTCTCCACCTTTTAATCGAACAAAGCCACACAGAGAATCGAATCGTGTCACATTTGGTCTCAGCCGCGTTGTAACTCTCCCACGGCCGTATCAAGACTCTCCGCCTTGTGGTGAGCTTGCCACAACTAACTGAGATCGGTTTTATTCACATTCCAACTGTTAACCAATTACAGAGAAGTTAAAAGACTCTAAGGCGTGGCCTTCACACATATAGCCAATCACGCAAAGTACTCAACACGCCATAATGTCAGATTAATTGCCCCCGACATAACTCTCATACTTATCGGTGCCTCGTTGACTTAACCAACTTCCATAGTCGACCATTATATCAGCCAGTTATTCCAATCACTAATTCCCTAACATACTAATGAACCTGATCATGACAAGTTACGAGCAGGTGTGGATTATCCAGGGGTCACCATTGGAAATAGCTCATAACTGCAAAAAACGGCCTCACCGAAATACATGAAAAGATAAATCATGACAATAATATGAGTGAGTAAATAATAAATAATTATAACACAATCAACAAACTAATGCATAATAATTTTAAGTAATAAATAAATCTTAAAAAAAAAAACACTACTAAACAAACAAACAAACAAAAGATAACAATGACTGGTAAGAATAAAAAACTGTGATATTTACTATGTTGCTCGGTGTCGCCCGGCCTGTAACTTAAAATGGAGAGATATTACAAAGGATAGTATCGCGCGTTGTAACTTGTGATAACGGCGACCAGTAAATTTTGGTCACAGTAACGAATGATTGATATGACGTGGTGTGGAAATAAGAACCAATCATTGTTAAAATGTCAACCTGGAAATTATCACAACAAAATGCTTACGCATACAAGCGTGTTTTTTTGACACACTATCCGGACTCGCCCATTTGATTGTCTGAAACACTGTGAATGACATTATAGGGAAAAAATAAAGAGTTGAACAATAATGTTGAAAAATGTTGAAAGGCAATTACTTTATTTTTAAGTTTTGAGCTGGATTTTGTCACGACCTGTAATATTGTATTTCGCTCTATTAAAGGAGTCAGTTATTCTTTCAAAGTTTTGTTTTTAAAGAAATTTTCTCTGTATTTTTTTTCTGACAAGTTTTTAAAGGAGAATCTCCGATAAAACAAATATGCGCATTGCGCATCAAAACGATGAAACGAATAAAGGGTGTCACGTGAAACGTTATGTTGATTATTTCTGCCTCATATGGTGGCGGCCATTTGTCAAGCTTTCTACTGGTTGGATAAATGCGTCTGTGCAGCGAAATTATTTTAACACTATTTTTATATATCACAATGAACAAATATAGAATACCCGGATTTACATTGATATAACCCGAAACACACAAAGGTATAAAAGGTGTTTAAGGTAGCGGGACTATTATTTGCATACTTGTTTTCATCTTCTAATTGTGACTAAATGACTACAAATAGACCCAGGAAAGTATATATTTTTAGAATCGCCAGACTTCAAGCTTTTCACAAGTGTATTTTGCATGCCCGTATCTGCATTCTACGACGCGTTACTCAATCAAAGGTGAAAAATTACTTTTTCTGTAAAAAAAATAATTACGCATTTATGCTGGCGATAAGAAGTATTTTTTTCACTTTTCCTAGTTGTTCAATAGTCTGGTAAATTGAATGTGTCTGGTCAGTTTTATTCATGCAACGCGTTTTTAAAAAATAGTGTGCTGAATTTCAATTACTGTTTTAGTCGCATTGGCCCCAACTCAAACCACAACTCGTTGGTAAATAATCGATGAAATAGTTTGTCTGGACACATTCAAGCTTCTCTCACTGTCACCTTAAAGCTGTGAAAATTTGGTGTTAATCCGACGACAATAAGTATACGTTATTTTTTGTTAAAGACCTTGTATTTTGAAAAACATAAACTCCTAGAAAACGTTCATCAAGTAACAGCAAAGATATTCAAGCTTGTTTATCGGCACAATCAATTTGTTTTCCCATCAAGGTCTGTTTTAATATGTGTAGGGACATCCAAATGTGTAAGGCTATTGGAAACCAAAAAAATATAGGAATGGGATAGCTATAATTGGATAAATTCGGCATATGAAAAAACCAAAATCAATGATTTTTTTTCAGTGGCTGTGTGACCTTGTGTCTGACACATTCATATGCAAATGACTAATCTGTGAAACAAACAGGGGCGGAAACAAACCACTCAAATGTTTGGAAACGCTCATTGTGTGTCAGATAGCTACTGATAACACATCCTAACATTGCTTTTTCTTGAGTTTATCTTTGAAACTTATAGGCACACAGATTAAACCTGTGTTGTTGATTTTGGAAAACACTACTGAGGCTGCCTTGCTTCCCTTCAGAAAATCTACATTTTAACCAACTTACATGACATTCTATGTTATGTTGACATATGAAAGTTTATAGTGCATTTCATCAATTAATAAATAAATGTGAAAAACGTAATTTTCAACACAAATAATAGTCTCGCTACCTTAAATAATGTCGATCATTATGAGATGATTGGTCATGTGTTACATTAGCCCCACAATCAATCATCTGCCTATGCCACATGATACGTTGAGTGATATAATACCATGTATGCCAACTGATGCTAAATACGATACACAGACTACTAGTATTTACCACATTATGGCTACAGTCTCCGCACTCAATTAACACGGTATAGATATTTATCAGTTCGTGCGACTATCTGAAGCAGTTAGCTTATGAGTTCGCCTGGCGTATGGTAAAAGATGAGAAGATTGTTTCAGATCTCAAGTAAAATGTGTGTTACTCTCTCAACAAGTATTGCTCTCGGTGAACGATTGTTTGCGAGTGAAAGTGACTTTCATGCCGCTCAGACTGGTGATGCCATGGTGTTATGGCTGTCATAATAAGTCACATGACTACATGTTTAGTACATACAACATGTAGAGCAGTTTCACTACAACAGGATACGAATCTCCAGTGGTAATGCTATTCTTGAAACAGGTAATATTTTAATTTCCATTGATTAATGTCCACGTCGCGGTGAATTATATAGGTAAAAAGTTATCGATTGATTGTCATTGTCGTTTACTTATTCAGTTATTAACTTATTTAGCCATTTCAAACTGAATATTTAACAAGTAAGTGGCATATGTTTAATTAAATGTAATATTGTATAATTTGCTGGGTAGATAGTTACCTCAAGAACAGCACCTTGATGGCTTTAGTTTTCTTTAATATTTTTCTGTTTGTATTTATTGTTTATTGTATTCTGTGTGTGTCCAATGGCGTTGTAGCAACTGGGCACAATTTATACTTGTACTTTATTTATTTATTTGTTTGTTAGTTTTACAGAGCCATCTTTCATCCAGTCTTACAATGCAGCATACAGTTACCCATATATAGTTTTCTACATAAAGGATAAATATCTACCAACATAAATATAATTTCCCTAGATGTCCGGGGACTTGCTGACGCCAAAAAGAGAGAGAAGATTTTCCAATGGCTAAACGATAGCAAATATAATATCATTATGCTTCAAGAGTGTCATTCTATCCCAAAAGATGAACTTAGCTGGCAAAACCTTTTACCAGGCCACTATATATTTTCTCATGGAAGCTCTGCTAGCAAGGGGACATTAACTATCAGACTATCAAATTAACCATGTAAAAATTGACAAGGACGGAGGATTAGTCATAGTCTCAATCAATATAGCAAACACATCGTATCTTTTTATCAATACGTATGCCCCAACCTCTAAAGCCGAACACCACCTATTTCTCCAAGAACTTTCTATTTTTCTGGGAGATTTTCAATCAAACCCGGAACTGGAAATTATTTGGGGAGGGGACCATAACCTAACTCTATATAATGTACTTGATAGGTCAGGGGGTAATCCAGTGGTCTGGAAAAGTTCCATAAAAGCCATGGAAAATATCATGACACAATTTGATTTAACAGATATCTGGAGAATTAGAAACCCAACTGGGAGACGTTATACGTGGAGACGATTACGTCCGACATTAATTTAGAGTCGTCTTGACTATTGTCTTTTCAGTAATTCGTTGCAAACGTCGGTATCAAAATGTGATATTGTGCCCAATGCATTATCTGATCACTCTGCTGTTACTACTTATATTTGAGACCAAGTGGGGGGAATTTGGGAATTTATATTGGAAATTGAACAACAAAAAATTGAATAAATAATAAATATATTGAATTGATTAAAAATAATTTACAAAAGTGAGAGAAGGAATATAATA
Source organism: Saccoglossus kowalevskii (assembly GCF_978046115.1). Taxonomy (NCBI): domain Eukaryota; kingdom Metazoa; phylum Hemichordata; class Enteropneusta; family Harrimaniidae; genus Saccoglossus; species Saccoglossus kowalevskii. Next base: position 42,340,982 of record NC_140646.1, read on the forward strand.
ACCCAAACAATCCCCAAGACCTATGGGAGTTTATGTAATTCTTATGTAATTAACTCTCTAAATTCGGCCACAGAACTTGGTTACATGTCCAGTAGTCAACGTCAAGGAGTTATTACCCTCATTGAGAAAAAAGGACAAAGATAAGAAGTATCTGTCTAACTGGAGACCAATTACCCTGCTTAACACTGACTACACAATTGCTGCTAGAATCCTTTCCAAAAAAATTGAAAAAGTATTAGACAAGTTAATTGGGGAATCACAAACCGCATTTATTAAAAATAGATCAATTGGGGAATGTGTTCGTGTAATTGAGGGTGTGACGAACTACACGAAGGATAATAACGAAACTGGCATACTTCTTGCAGTCGATTTTCAAAAGGCATTTGACAGCCTAGATTGGAATTATATGATCCAATGTCTGAAAATATTTAGTTATGGTCCTTCCGTCCTACGTTGGGTGCAATGCTTTCATACAGATCCGGTGAGCTGTGTAATGAAAATGGGTGAATCAACTAGGTTTTTCGGCCTTTCTAGGGGGTGAGACAAGGTGACCCCCTTATCCCCAATACTGTTTATTTTGTCTCTGGAGCTCTTATTACTTAATCAGAAACACAGTGACGGGATTAAAGGGATATCTATTGGTAGACAACAAATTAAAAGCTCAGCCTATGCCGACGATCTTACCTGCTTTGTTGCAGATGTAAAATCGGGCGAAAATATTCTCTCTCTTTTTAACAAATTTGCCTGGTTTCAGGGTTAAAGGTCAATTATGACAAAACTGAAGCAATTTGGTTGGGCAGATAGCGCTTCCGCCAAGAAGCGCTTCCATTTCGGGGTGAAATGGCCTATGTCTCCTATCAAAATTGTCGGGGTCTTCTTTTCCTATGATGCTAAAGCAGCATATGAAATGAACATAAATATACCAATAAAGTGCTTAAATAGTGTGTTGCAATGCTGGTCTAGACGTAGTTTGATAATTATTGGCAGAACTCAGATTATTAAAACTTTTGTTATTCCAAAATTACTATTTATTTTCAACCATATTACAATTCTACAACGGGATATTAAACTCATAAATACTAAAATATATACATTCATATGGCAAGGACACGATAGAGTAGCACGCAACACACTGATGGGAGACATAGGTCAAGGAGGTTTAGATATGATTGATATACATTAATGTTGGGTGGGTAAACGATACCTATCTCCTAAATTTCACCCTTGGAAATTATTTTTTACCAATTACCTGGAATATGTGGGAGGATATTTCATTTTTAAATGTAATTTTTCAGTTGACTTACTCAATGTTAAACTCCCATTATTCTATTACACTTTACTAAAACAGTGGAGTGAAGTTGGGCCTAATAAAAACATCTCGCATGAATATGAAATCATATGGAATAACAAAAATATCCTCATTCAAAATAAAAGTATCATTTACAGAACGTTTTTTAATGCAGAAATAATTTACATTGCAGATATATTTGACACAAATGGGAAAATTAAAAATTGGTCTAATCTCCAATCACTAGGGCTCAATTATGTTCAGCTACTTCAGTGGTATGGCATTGTCTGGAGGAATAGCCGTGCAATTTGTGTACGACCAGAGCCTCCGGTCACCGGTGAACAAATAATTGTACTTGAAAATACCACCCAAAAGCAATTACGTAAACTGTTCACCTCCCATGGTTTTACAACACCCAAAAGTCAACTCTTTCTTAATACTTTGTGTAATCCGGGTAACAAGGATTGGGAATTTCATTATTCCATGCCTTTTTTGGTAACTCTATGCAGCAAACTACGGGAGTTTCAGTGGAAATTAAACCACAATATCCTGTACACAAATGAAATGTTATTCCATATGAATTCGCCATTAGTATCGTCAGATTTATGCTCATTTTGTCATGGTACAACCGAGAACCTAGTGCATCTTTTCGTTGAACGCGAGTTTATTAAAATCCCCTGGACATCAATTTTTAATCTATGGGTAACAAAACTAGGATGCACAAGAAAATTGTCAGCAAAACAGATTATATTAGGTGACAAGTACTTTTCCCCTCTACTAAACCATATAATTATAATTGATGAAAGAAATATCTATACGTGTAAATTGAAAAAAGGAACTACCATGCTTTAATCTCATAAAACCTGATATACGTTACACGCTAAAGATAGAGTTAGACATTTCAAAAAAAAAGACATACAAAGTCCATTTTCCTGGACAAGTGGGAAGACTTTAATTGTAGGCTTTAGTATTAACACCATCAATTCGGGTAATAAGGTATTCCGGTATTTAACATAAACAGCATTACTTGAGGGTGCGACTGACTGACGTGTGGCATGACGGGAAACTCGTATCTGATGTTTTCTGTTTAGATTCCTAAGATCTGGGGGGTGGCAAATGAAAATAAGTTGTTTCTACCCTATATCGCGTTTCCCTGAAAGTAAATTGTACGACGTATTTATTGCGTGCTTGAATTAAATCTCTTTTCAAATATTGTGATATTTTCTATGCAATGCAGCAATTACAAACTTTAACCTAACGTTTTACCAATAGGGTAGTGACATAGTTACTGCGTGCATTACACATACTGGACAATACAGTCAACGTCAACCAACATATGTTTACAGTTATATAATATATTTGGGAAAAGTTACACCATACATATACTTTGTGCTGCAGTAAAAATGCTTTAATTATGTGGCATTAGATATGAACAGAAGATATGCTCATAACGTTTGCAATTGGTGTTTATACGGGAATTAAACGGAATGACATAAAACATCTCTTACACGTGACGGGGTATTCTAGATTCCATGATATAAATTACAGTTTATGGAATAATGAGCTATGTTAGGAGCGTTGCTTGTTGTGGCGTATCATGCGAGAATGATAAGACGATTTCTGGCTGCGTTGACTTTTTATACATGGAAGTAGTTTTTTTAAATTTTAAAATTTAGAAATCTTTTTTTAAAAAAAAACAAATGTCACTACTACAGGTAAAACTTTGAAAATCACAGCTAAACTCTAAATCTATTAATTGCTTACTGCTAATTAATTCATTGAAATTACACCAAAAACCAAATACTAGTTGTTTTCAGAAAACATTATAATTTCACTTGGCCGTCCTTTAAGTTAGCCATGGACCAATTTATTATTTGATGATGTATTATAATTGTGTATTAGTATCTTTATCATTTTATTATTAATTTATTTGCATACGTACATATATTCATTACGATTTTTTATTTATTTACTTGTGTTGACTTCTGAGACATCGCCTAATTAGCGAGATGAGAACAGCGCCCCAGCTTCCAGTTCAAAGTATTATCACGGGGTAATTTCTTTTCCTCTCTGGGTTCTCCACACTTGTCAGGGGGGAATTTCGTCTCGTCTCTATATCTCGTCCCCTTGAGGTATGGGATCGGGAAAGTCACTTATACTTTACAGTCAAATAAGACACACACAACGAAATACGTTTCAGCTCTCGTCTTAGTCGGTCAATCGAGCACTCTATAAGACACAGCGCCCTGGGGAAAAATTCCCAAGACTATCACAAGGCTGACCCAAGACTCTCCTAGACTGCGTCAACACTCGCCCCAAGACTCTCCAGGACTCCCTTCGATTGCGTCTGTCGTGGAGTATTTACCAAGACCAACTCAAACTCTCTTTATTCATTTTCAAAATTCTAACCAATTACAAAGCAGTAAAAAGACTCTAGGGCGTAACCTTCAATCATAAAGCCAATCACACTGAATACTGAATACTGAATTCGTACTGAATACGTCATATCTTTTGATTAATCGTTCACTACATTAATAACTATGAATATAAACTGTCAGAATGAGTAATCTAAATAGCGGCGGTTATCTGGTAATTAGTTCCAAATCACTGAGCCAAGTTCCGTCCAAAACTTCAAATAGGCCTGAACGATGACAGACATAACACAGCAATTCAGCTAATAATCAACTAATTAAGTCGGTCAACAGATACGCAAAAACAAATTCATGACACATCCCTTCACCCAAACTGAGATTGTGCCTCCTGGCATAATACGTTCATAAATCAAAGATACCGTCCTCTACTCATCGTCATACAGGTTGAATACAATACTAATAAAAGGTATAAATCAAAAAAGAGTAAAACACACTAATTAAGTACAATGATTATAAAGTCTAAATACAATGGTTATAAAGTTACAAATATCAATGGTTATAAATCAAAAACAAGGGAAAGGCTACCAATCGACTCACTTTTCTCAAAACGGTTCGCTGAGGTAACCCTTCGCTGCCCTGTCTCCGTTACTAAGGTTACAAACTCTATATCAAAAGGTCAAAAAAAACTAAGGCATGGCGGTGTAACCAAGCGATCGGCCAATCGCGGCCGTCGACAGCACGATCACGTGATTACCAGGGATGTGTCTCTTGGTTAAAGCATTGCAAAGCGGTAACTAATAAACAATGAATAAAAAAAGCTATTAATCAAACTCTTGTCATATACGCTTATAAACTTCAACTGAACTCACAAGTCGTTAATCTAAACACAAGTCATACGGCGTGGAAACAGAATGCAAAGACAAAGCTATCATAACACATTACTCCTCTGGCAAAAAGACGGGGAAAAGCAAAACGATAGAAACTACTGAGTTACATATAAACCTGTCAATCATGAACAAAAGCTTGCGTTATCAAACAATACGTATATAAGCGCACCACCTCCATTCCAAAAAGATATTAAAAAACGTTACAAAGCGCTCTCAACTCAAAAAGCGTCAGAAGTATTCCGGAAAACAACACATAAACAAAAACAACTCTTAAAACGTCGGTATCTCTGTACTCGACAAATCTCAAAACTCTGAAAAACTCATTGGGGCATTACTTTCCCCATCATAATCCGTACTCATAAACTCATTGAAACTCCATAAAACTTCACAAAACGCAAAACACTGTGTTGCAAATACTTGTCCACTGAGGCGCGCTTAAATCGTTATAAAGGACCTCGCACGTCACTAAATATCAGTTCAAAACAAAAATCTGGGCGCTCACATACATACAATTCAACATCACTAAAAGAAACGGTAAAAACGATAGGAAAAGCAAGCAATACATTACATTACTGAGCAATAGTGTTGGGATTGTGGAAAAGAGTTCAACGTCCTGAGTTACACAGTGTCAGTTACAGTGTCCAACGAGCGGTTCTCTAAGCAATACACAGATAGCTAAAGTTCTAATCATAGTCTATAAGCGTCTCCTCTTGTCGTCGCGTTAGTCCGAGTCGTTCTTTTTCTTCATCTTGTCTTTAATGTCGCTCAATTCTTATTATACAGTCCTATACGATACTGGTCCTTCCGAAGGGGTTCAGAAGTCTTCATCTCTTCAGCGTTGTACATCGGTGTCGTTCGGGTAAAGCCGTTAGTCGTCAAGCGCAGTTTTGTCTCTGCCATCGAGCCAGTTGGTTCGGTTCGCAAGAAAGACACACCTTCGCCATTTCACTTTTCTTCACAGGATGTCAATGTGTGTTAAACACCTGCCCGGGATCTCCACTCACTTATCAGGGGGGAAATCTTCTCTCTCTGGGTTCTCCACACTTGTCAGGGGGGAATCTCGTCTCGTCTCTATATCTCGTCCCCTTGAGGTATGGGATCGGGAAAGTCACTTATACTTTACAGTCAAATAAGACACACACAACGAAATACGTTTCAGCTCTCGTCTTAGTCGGTCAATCGAGCACTCTATAAGACACAGCGCCCTGGGGAAAAATCCCCAAGACTATCACAAGGCTGACCCAAGACTCTCTTAGACTGCGTCAACACTCGCCCCAAGACTCTCCAGGACTGCCTTCGATTGCGTCTGTCGTGGAGTATTCGCCAAGACCAACTCAAACTCTCTTTATTCATTTTCAAAACTCTAACCAATTACAAAGCAGTAAAAAGACTCTAGGGCGTAACCTTCAATCATAAAGCCAATCACACTAAGTACTGAATACGTCATATCTTTTGATTAATCGTTCACTACATTAATAACTATGAATATAAACTGTCAGAATGAGTAATCTAAATAGCAGCGGTTATCTGGTAATTAGTTCCAAATCACTGAGCCAAGTTCCGTCCAAAACTTCAAATAGGCCTGAACGATGACAGACATAACACAGCAATTCAGCTAATAATCAACTAATTAAGTCGGTCAACAGATACGCAAAAACAAATTCATGACAGTATCCTTTCAAAATGACTGATCACTCACCCTTTTTTTTACTGATTTTGTGCTTAATTTTGGTTCGTGTGAGACTCATTTGGCTAGTTTTTGGTCCGTTTGGCTCGTTTTTGGCTCATTTTGAAAGTTATTTGGCTCGTTTAGGGGTTGTTTGGCTCGTTTTGTGTCGTTCCATGTTTTGTCAATAGCCCACACGAATGTGTTTCATACAGGCCGCCATTACAATATGTTGTCATACTAGAAATAGGTTACATCACGTGTTAAGGGTAATCTTCAAGTAAGGGCGTCCACACATCACAGAAGTCCATGTATACATTACAGTTACCTTCATCACTTGTTCCCAGACCTGGTTGATAAGAGTGGCGTCGTGGGTTAATGTTAATCGTAAACCGTAAACCGAACGTAAACCGAAGGCCATGATGAAATAGCTATATAAATATATTATAAATATGACATTTCACAGTAAATGTCCCAGCAGCGAGTGATACGTAATATTATAAGAGAAATGTTCATATATGGTAAATAATCGAGCATCAACAATTACGGAACAAGCCAATTTCGTATTTTTTGTGAACATTAACGCGTGATGTGTATAATCTTATTTTAAAACTCCTTTGTTATGCAGGACATTTTGAAATCATAGAACAACAGAAAATACAGCAAATTGGCAAAGTTGTCAAACAAAAATATATAAATTTCTGGAGAGAAAATATAACTGAAAAAACAAAACTGAGAACTTTAGCAATTAAATGAAAGGCATATGCAACCAAAAATACCTGCAAACAATGTACACAGAATGAAATAGAAGATGAACTTCACTTTGTTATGATATGTTCCCAATATAAAGTATTACGCCAACAAATCATACAAGACATTACATTTCCACAAGAAACGCAGGATGCATTAATAATGATGCACTTGGATAACATTCAGCGGCCAAACAAAATTGTCCATATCCTAGCAATTATATTCCCATATTGGAAATTGAAAATAACCCTAAGTGTATGTTCATTACGCAGCTTGAACCTGATCTGCCACTAGCGGCGCGAACAACTAACTTGACAACTTGACAACCGAAAGCGTGCAATTCGTAAAACATGTTTCAATTCAATTAGAAAAATTGCAAGTTAGACTTTCCGCGTCGCCACTTTTTTCGGTCGGACTGTTCTGCAGAATCTCCCCCGCCCACACACACAATGTTATGAACACTTGTCGCATCGTCCGCCTGCACAGTGTTGTTCCGTTCGGATATTCCTCCCTCTAGTGCTTCGCCGAGACATTCACCTTGAAAATTCAAGATGATTTGTCGAGGAAAGGGGACCTTCGTCTCGCTTGGCTGATAGCACTTACACCTAGAGATACCAGATTTGACCCAAAGAATACAATTAGTTCATTACAGATAGTCAAGCTTCCTTCTTCCAAACAGTCAGCTGAGGTAACCCCTCTCTGTCCAGTTCTCCCGTTATCCTCCCTCTCTTACAAAGGTTCCCAACTCTCTATGTTAAAAGTCAAGTCTTCAAAGTGTGGAAGCGTAAACATACGATCAGCTAATCGCTGCAGTCATTGGCACGATCATGTGATTATCAGGAGTGTGTCTCATCATGTATGTAAGGGGGTCTAAAAACTAGCTCTGTTACGCGATAGTGCGACTCGCCGAATGTCGATTATTGCACTCTGTGAAACGGCATATTTTGATTGGAAGACCACTTGTCACAGTGTAATCACATGGGGACGATATGCGTGTATTGTCTCATTGTTTAATGGCCGCCATGATGGTAAAGCACGTGTTTATGTGAGCTCTATTGTTTCGTGCCAATACAGCGGTTGTAGGCTGATATGCTCTTGCAAAATATCATAAATCCATCCATAAATAACCAACGAAGTTTATAAAATCACTCAATCATGCCAACCAAACGCAGCCTGAGGAAAACTAGAAGCAGCAGTTTTACCTATGACGACGAGTTGGATCAACTATGCGCAGAGATAGAAATGTCCGGTACAAAGAAACAACGAAAGAAGTCTAAGAAGGTTAGTGCAACTAAGAATAAAACCAGCAAAAACTATTATGCAATAACCGTTGGGAGGAAAACAGGCATTGTATCAGACTGGAAACAATGTCATCAATCAACAAATGGATTTTCCGGTAACTGCTTCGAAGGATTCGACAGAGTAGTGAGCAAATTCAGAGCGACAACGGTAATGTAAACAAGGGTACAGTTGACAGTCGCCATCTTGGAAAAGCAAACTTGAACTTGTTCGTGGACCAGGCAACAAGTACACCAATTGCACATCGTAAGACCATGGAAATGTCTGAATTTGAAGTTATAATTGAATGTATAGGAGATAAATACATCAATATAGAGAATAAATATCAGGATTTGAAAAAGAAAGCAAACAATCTGCAGAAAAAGAGAAACAGCAGAGATAACTCTCAAGGATAACAATGCCGCCATGTCCATTGAGATTAAAGAATTGAGACAGCAGTTGATTGACATCAATGAGACATGGAAAGGAAATCTCATAGCTGCTCAAACTGAAATGGAGATTGAAACGAAACATAGACAAACGGCTATTTCTAAAGAAATAAAACGAGATTTACAGGGAATAAGAATGGAGATAAAGGACATTCAAACTTTGCCGCTTGCAACTGAAAATAGGTTTGTCTGTTCACAGTACGGCCTTGAAGACAACACCAGTAATGATAATAAAGTGAACACTGAAAAAAACGGTCATTAGTGGAATGTACCCCAGATGACAATGAGGAAACTGATAAAGAAGACAGCAGCAACAAAGTTTACTCAAATGCCAAATATGATTTAAGAAATGTTGATATTCTTATCATAGGTGACTCTATAACTAAACATATTAACCCTGAAATATTGTACAGAAATCAAAGAACAAAGAAAATTCAAACATCAACAACTACAGAAGCAATGTCATACATAGCTAATGTAAGAAATCAAGATAATAACACATGCGGGTACAAATGACTTGGTTAACAATGAACATTAAAGAGTTGGTAATGAAATGGATAACATGATTGACAGCTTCAAGAGAAGGTTCACAAATACAAGACTTGCAGTGTCGAGTATATTACTAAGACATGGTGCTAACAGAGGGAAAATAAATTCAGCAATAAATGAGGTAAACCAATGAACCAAACTCAAATGTAATGAAACTAAGAACTGTATCTATGTCGAGCACAGAAAACTTAGCAAAGTTGGAGATCTGTTTACTGATGATGGAGTGCATATAAAGAAGAGTGGTACCAGTCTGCTAGCAGATATTAAACGTACCATTAATAGCAACTTAAACAACAAAGATCACAGATATTCAAATCAGCCAAACTATTGGTAAACATGTATTCTAAATATTCTAGTTTTGTTTTCATTGTATAAGTAAATCAATTTATACATTAACAAAGTTATTAACCTACAATCCAATCTGATTAAAATCTGATGTAGTGTACGGGCTTTAATTATTTTGGCTATAAACTTATTTTAATTTTATTTTTTATTATATTTGTTATTAATGCCTTTTTATTTTACTTTGATTTTGAGTTCGTGTTTTTTTATAATTCTGCCCTACATACATCTGATCCGACGCCTATGTAAGTCCCGTTCAAATCTCGCGTAAGTAACAGCCAATCACAGCCCCCCTTTTTATACAGGCTGTCGGTTGCTTACTTTTCAGTGTAGCGATACTCTACGGGCAAGCTTTCTGTACATTATATTTTGCCCACTTGAATAAAGCATTAATAGAAAATTGCTAGTATATTTTTTATTTACAAAAGAAATTCCACAGCATTTTACAATTTTTGTCATTACATTGAATATTTTTTTTCACTTCCAACAAATGTGTACACTTCCAGATTCCCGGGCCAGATACATCTTCGCCAGCCAAAGTTCGTTCATTCAGTAATCACTTCAATTTTACATAAAACACTGAGCATAATTATCTAGAATGGAAGCAAAAAAATAAGTAAATTGTAATGATTAGAACACTGTAAACAGCTATAGTAAACAATGCAAACTGATTTTAACTTGTATAACGGTCACCGGCCCACGGCATCGACGTAGAAAATTGGAGCAAAAAAATATTTCCTGATCAATTGCGATGTGTTCTAAATAGAAATATTTTATTCCAGTCCAAATTACTTTAATAAAGAGTTATTGTATAATGTACAAAATGTTGATACAATTTGATGAATATTTACAGCTACGGCTTCAATACCGTAGACAATTTTGGCCCGATCGTCAACAAAACATCACCCGTCTCCAGGGCAAGCGACTGGAAAAAGACACCGGTGTTCGGTCGAACCGGTGGAAACAAAATCGTCACTCCCAGAATAACTACGCAAAATAACGATCTAAACTCGAACCAATATTAACATAAAAATGACTTTCGTTGCATTTGACAATGATAACCTTACCGAAAAGCCGTGTTATTCTCGGTCGCTAACGTCGGTACTATAATCCGCCATTTTATTTGAGTGTGTTTGCGACCTGACTCTGCCCGGTGACGTCATCATGTGCGCTATAGAAGGAGGTCTGTGATTCGTTGACTAAAATCGTCGATAGTGGGTCTCGTTGAAATCTCGTTACATAGGCATCGGCTCAGATGTAGGTAGGGCGGAATTTAAAATAAAAATCACAAAATCAAAATCAAAGTAAAATAAAAAGGAATTAATAACAAGTATAATAAAAATAAAAATTAAAATAAGTTTATAGCCAAAATAATTAAAGCCCGTACACTACAGAAGATTGTAATCAGATTGCCTACAACCCTGTATTGCTAAACCCTCTACTGACAAAAAGAATATATATGATGTGTTATCCACACAACCTAATTCTTGGGAGTTGGAACATTCATGGTCTTGGTGCTAAGACTGATTTTATTTCTTTTTTTAACAATTTTGATATTCTGTGTTTACAGGAAACATGGTTAGGTAGCCAAAGTAGTAGTGATGTATTAGAAATAGGTGGTTACAGTAGTTTTAGATCAAATAGAAAAAGGAAATCAAACAAAAGTAGAAGGGATTATGGGGGGGGGGGTTGCTTTATTATTTAAGTCCAAATTTAACAATTGTCTGAAGAAAATTGATTCTGCAATAAGTGATTTCATTTGGTGTAAAATAGATAAAAAATACTTTTCTTTAGACAAAGACATATATTTGGGATGCATATACATACCTAATGAAAACTCAAATTATCATTTAGCAATGATTATTTTGATATCTTAGAAAAGGAAATCATCAATTTCTCTTATAAAGGTGAAATAATAATTGCTGGGGACTTCAATAGTCGTACAGGTTCTCTAGCAGATTATATTGTATTTGACGACGATGAACACATCTCAGTACCAAATAACTATATTGCTGAAATGTTTAGTAACAGGCATATGCAAGATAAACTCAAAAAATGATTGGGAATGCATATAGTCGAACTCTGTATAAATAACAACTTGGTCATTTATAATGGTAGGAAAATTGGTGATTTAATTGGCAATAATCACCCAGCAGGATCTAGCACAGTAGACTATTGCATAACAACAAAGAATCTTTATGAACAAATCCAATATTTCAAAGTTTATAATATTAGTTATTTATCAGATCACTGTCCTATTGGATTTTCTCTAATATTTAACTACAATACATATCATAACAAGTCTTCTGATCAGTTGCACCCCCATCCATCAAAATATGTAAGGGATGAAAACTCAAAAAAATTATGCAGAGATGTTAAAAAATAACGCATTCCTTTTCAGCAATTATTTGAGCTATAATTTCTATAACACGAATATTGATGAAACAACAGTCAAGTTGAATGAAATTCTGATTAAATCTGCTGACACGACACTGCAGTCGTCGTCGTGAAAAACACCTAGATTCAGATTCCAATTTCCATTTGTTAAACATAAATTGACTTTTATTAATTGCTATAACATATTTGTAATTAACACTTTCATTAAACACATTGTGATTTCAATATCACGTACGAATGAACTCGAGTGATTGCATGTAGTTAGATTCGCACTTAACAATTTAACAAAACATAAAATTGAGACGTCCTAATTCGACATTCTTCCGCCTATCAACTACGGATTCATGGAATAAATAGTCGTAATCAGTGTTGTTCCAAGGAAGATGGTCATTTGTAAACAGTTTTAAGGGTGCATTGAGTCATTTTTGTAATATTAATTACTGATTCATTACTCGCGTAACGTAACATTCAAAAATGTATTTTATCATCGGTTTACGACGAGTTTGCCGATACACATAATGCCTTTCACACTGCTAATAAGGCCAAGTCGTGGAAATATGAAGCTAATGTTGAGGAGTGTATAAATAATAACGCTAAACGTTTGTGGGGTCACATCAAATCTAAAAGTAATGTCCCGAAAGTTGTTAGATATGGCGACAGGAAAGCGTCTATCCCACTTGATATTGCCAAACGATTTAATGATTTTTTTTACATAACACAACATTTGTTAGTAAAGTAGAAATTCGCTTAGTTTGTTGTCAATTGTAAAAAGAAATGGCATTGAATAGATTGGCTCACGGCAATCGATGTCTACATTCAGCAAGTTAACAAAAACAATTTCTGATCTGGGAGTAATAAAATTATAATCCACAATAGATTTGGATATATTTCTTGTATTACAATCATTAATATTAATGCTAGTAGTAATAATAATAATAATAATAATAACTTTATTTAATTAAGCGCAACAATTCCAACATATGAAGATCAAAGGCGCTGATACAATAAACAATCAGTCAAATATTAAAAGCACATTTAAATAAGTGCGTTTTCAGTCTGGATTTAAAAATGTCTACTGAAGGACTAGAACGAACAGACAGAGGTAATTCATTAAAAAGTTTAGGACCTAAATTTTCAAAAGCACGGTCTTTGTATAACACCTTGGACTTTTTACTACACACCTGACGAGTTTTAATAAGAAACTTTGATTCAGATCTTAAACTACGACTAGGTACATAAAATTCGATTAATTCACATAGATAATTTGGGGCAAAACCATACAAAGATTTATACACTAGTAAAAGTAATTTGAAATTGATTCTTTGTACAACTGGTAACCAATGAAGTTTAATAAAAATGTCTGTAATGTGGTCATATTTTCGAGCACGAGTGACAAGGCGGGCTGCTGCATTTTGTACACGAATAAGAGGTTTTATCTTAGTTACAGGGAGACCAGACAATAATGAATTACAGCTGTCTAAGCGAGAAGATATGAATGCATGTACCAACTTTTCAGTATCAGATTGGGATAATGATTTACGAATACGATTAATATTTCTTAGATGGGAATATCCAGATCTACAAATAGTAGAAATGTGTGTTTCCATAGATAGCTGCGAATCAAACAAGACACCTAAGTTTCTAGCACTTGACGAAGCACTAACCAATTCTTCACCAATTGCGATACTAGACAAAGGACACGAGTCTTGTGAGAATCTCAGAGACGACATGCACACAAATTCAGTTTTCGACACATTCAAAAGTAGGAAATTACAAGACATCCAATCGCTAACGTCTTGAATACATGCAACGTTAAGCAACGTTATTTCGCAATTTCGATCTTTTGTAACCCTGGGATGATGTATCAAGGTCTAAAGTAACCGTTTTATCAATTTTTGAAAAATCAAGAAAAAAGTGAAAATTTCCCTTCATGTTACCTTAAGACTTATCCATTCATAGAAAATAGCAACATTTTTACTCTTAACTCAGTCATATGGAATTATAGAAATATTCTTATTGGGGGTAGATCTTTATTCTTACATAAATTTTTTAACCATAACATAATATTTGTTGGACAACTGTTTCACGACACTGGTCGTCTATTACAATGGGAAGAAATTAGTACCAATGTTGAAATGTACAAGGTGTTCTTCTGGTATGTTATAATTATTCATGTTTGTATTTTGTTTCATCTCAGCTGGTAGTGCATGTATTAGACCAAACCATTGTAAAACATATCTATTTGAAAAACCCTTTTCTTGAATTTCTTCCCATTGTAATAGACGACCAGTGTCGTGAAACAGTTGTCCAACAAATATTATGTTATGGTTAAAAAATTTATGTAAGAATAAAGATCTACCCCCAATAAGAATATTTCTATAATTCCATATGACTGAGTTAAGAGTAACAATGTTGCTATTTTCTATGAATGGATAAGTCTTAAGGTAACATGAAGGGAAATTTTCACTTTTTTCTTGATTTTTCAAAAATTGATAAAACGGTTACTTTAGACCTTGATACATCATCCCAGGGTTACAAAAGATCGAAATTGCGAAATAACGTTGCTTAAATTAGTGTTTTGAAACGCTAGCAGAAAAGACTTGTCCGACCGGAAACCGACCGCGTTTTTTTCGCTCGGTCGCTCATTGAAACACCGACCGCTCGCCCAAACACTGATCACTGGCACATGAGTGGTCGAAATGGTGGTTTTAATAGTAAAGTGTGAACATACAACTAGTATTAACTATTATTAAATTCTGAACGACACTTCAAATCTAATAGCTGTATGACATTGTATCGTGAAAGCAACTGAACTCTTGTTACGTGTTTTGGGTGCTTGTTTTAGATGTAATATTTTATATTATTTTAATGAGACAGTTACGTGGAAAAAGCATAGGTAACTCATTTTGACAGAGCAGAGAAACGAGGAAATGTTAATGATTAATTCCAAAAATAACGATACAAAATCAACGTTGATCGGTCTGGTAAAATGTAACATTCAATTTTCAAAAATAAGTCACGATCACTGAATGAGTCTATACCGTATACATACCGTACAAGTGTTCCCTTGCCGTATGAATAGATTATTGGGCTTAAAAAAACGTGTCAAATTTAGTTATAGCCATAAATATTTGGTGGCCAGTCGATGAACAATTCGAAACTCAGGATTCACACGGAAGTCCTTCAGGGCTGAAAATCATCGACCCTACTCTGGTTTACTTTATTTCCCAACTTGCAGAGAAAACTGATTCGCCGTGGACTCTAATGTATCTCAGCCTAGTATTCTCTTTTTGAACTGAGGTCAAATTCCATCAGTTTGTCAAAATATACCGATGTTTTTCAGCGAATAATTTTGAAGCCTGTCACAGCACAAAAACACTATGTGAATCGACGCTGGGAATTGGATGGTACGACGACCCTTCAATTAGCGATTGGCTGAAAGTCACATGATCGGAGCACGACCTGGGTCATAGAACCATATTTGTCCGTTTTATCAACAGGACCTCGCAAATAAACCACACCTACATTTTCAATCTTTTTTAGCACGGAAGTTGCCGACAAATGTCCAAAAACTCGTGAATTTCATGGATTCGAATAAAATAAAGCAAGCGATTGATAAGAACGATTATTAAAATTGATTATTAAAATTTTCCCCGATGCTCTTCGAATTTTTTATTTTTTTTTTTGATTTCAATGTATAGAAATGGCTAGTTGAAGTTGCATCGTCTTCAATGCGGCCATTTCACCGCGAACAACTCTGTTGTAGTATTGCAATGTGAAATAAAATATATATTATAAAAATAATACTTGTTTAATTATTTGGGGTTTCAGCCCACAAATTACGGACATGATCCCCATGAATTACGGTCAATGTTTGTTCTGTCTCGGTTGATTGTGTCCGAATTTTAAATGCCTGGGAGCGAGCAGGCGGTGATATTTAGGGGTTTGCGCGGTCGAAAATAAAGCGGAAATTGTCCTGTCGAATTCAACAAGCGGTCGCAAAAGCGAGAGAAAAAGGTGATTGGAAAGCGGAAGCGGGCGGGAGGTTGTGCGAAATAAATACTGTAACTTTGCGCAACTTTCTTTTAAATCGTTAAGTCAATATTCTATTTTACAAATACCATTTTTTTCTAACGCAATGGTGAAGAAAAGAAAGAAAGCGTTGACAGACGAGGCAAAATCTGTCACTCAGTGTCACACTCAGAAGCAGCAATTCTTTTTTTCAAACATCGGCCACTTTGTTTCACCATGAAAACCGTTTTATTAGATCTCTTATCAGAAACACTTGAAGGATTAGCTTGTTTGTAAACTGTCAGTGTGTGCAGTAAGACAGTAATGTTTGTCAGAGGATTATCCCTCGTTGTTCGTTTGCATAACAATGGAAACCCGAGCGTTCCTGGAGTACGGACTCAAATGCCAGCAGTTTTCTTCATTTTTCACGCTCGAGCCTAAAATTATTCATTATCTGACACACTTTATGAGTTCTATAATATCAGTGATTAATATCTTTGGCCATTTTTAGTGTATATTTATAATAATGCGCAAATCTACAGTGTTTTATTAACCAAAACTGATTTTCGCGTTTTTCTCGAGTTGATGTTTTGATTCAGTACGACTCATTGCGTTTGAACTAAGACATTCAAACTCGCAGTTATCGTTCAAAAGATAATGGTGGTGCGAAATATGTCTGGGTTTTTAAAGAAAATGCTTTGTCATAGAATAATAGCCTGTTAAAGGTGCTAAGTATGAAATAATTTGAGGACAAAAAAACAAAAACAAATCTGCATAGAAATCGGAATAATAGGTCTTTTGATTACCGGGGACACATTTCAATGGACTTGATTAAGGATAATGCATGACGTAAATTTCACCAGGATATTCCGCAGTGTGCTCTCGCAATCGCGGTAATTATTACAAGGTTCGCCATTTTTGATGTCACGTGATAATTATGTAAACAATGACGGTCCAGTTTGTGCGAACTTGTACCTCTATACTTAGTCTTTTGAAATATATAAGCTAAATTACTGATCTGAACGAGACAACAGACAGAGAATGTTTTATTCGAAAACGTCACAAAACCCTTCTCGCTACCTTAAAGTATGACCATGTTGATAACATGCTTTTAAAGAAACCTGATACATTTATGTCAAGCAGTTTCGGGTCAAAGTTACATTTCAATAAAAAATCCACACCACAATTTTTTTCAGTATTGTGTCAAAAATTATTGTCCACGGATGATGAAAGGTTTCATCACAGTAACGCCTTATCCAATTTATCCTCTGTACTCTATAGATTGTAAAAATATATGGCATACTAATTCCTCCCTTTTCCATTCACCTACAGCAGTTTGCCTGGCTACTTTATCAGGATCATTCCAAAGAAAATTATTATTTAATTAATATTTTTCAATATTGTAAGAGGAATATTGGCATTACTAATTATATATTGAATTCTCGATATTCCAATTGATTTGATAATTTGAATTTTTCCAAGTAAAGTGCGATTTCTACTTTGGAGATCTCTTAAGACACTCAAGTGGGTTTGTAAGATTTAAATTTGTAGCAGTTTCGTGATCGGAAGACATGTATATGCCAACTATTTTAATTGGTTTGTTTGGCCAGGTAACATTTAGCAGAGTTAAATTGCTGTTTTTCATTTTCCTCAACCACATTGCTTCACATTTAGTATGATTTACCTTCAGACCAGAGTCATTTTTGAATTTTGTTAATAGATCAAATAAATTTTCAGCTGACTGTATATCATTAATAAAACAAGTGAGATCGTCCGCAAATGAGGCATTCTTAATTTCAGTTTCATCAACTTTTATAACAGATTGGACTCTGATCGCAGTGATATTAATAAGGTTTCAAGTACTAAAACAAATAACTATACTAGAAATTGAAAAATAAACTGAAGATACCCCTTTATTCATTACATAACTACTGATGTTTTTGTATAATGTTCTAATCCAGTCAATGAAGCTGTCATCAAAATTAAATGCTTTTAATTTTCTAAGTAGATAATCCCATTCTACACAATCAAATGCTTTTTCAAAATCGATAGTTATTAAAAAAAAACATGGTGGATGCATCTCGTCTGTATAATTCATAATACCTTCTATTAATCTTGTTAGATCCCCAATGTGTATGTTTTTTTTTACAAAGATTGACTGTGTTTCGTGGATCAATGAAGGAAGAATATTTTCAAGTCAGTTTGGCCAGGCATTTGGTTCATATTTTATAGTCGGTATTTAGGAGGGAAATGGGTCTCCAATTTGTTATATATCTTTGATCTTTTCCTCTCTTTTCAATTAACGTAATTACACCTTGTTTTTGTGAAGTTGATAATTCTCCTTCTTCATAGACTTTATTTCAAGATTTTACCACATACTGGCCAATTAGAGGCCAAAACTGTTTATGTTAGCCCATCGTTGCCGGGAGTTTTGTTACTAGGAAATTCTTTGAGAGCAGCATGAGCTTCATCCAATGTTATCAGACAACTACACATGTTTTGTTGTGCATCTGTCAAAGTTGGAATGTTACTGTTATTGAGAAGTAATTCATTATGGGAAATCACTATCCTGGGAATGGTATAAATCTTGATAAAAGTTTTTAATTTCTGTATTAATTTCATCTTGATTTACAATTAGTTTGTCAATTTTATCAATTATTCTATTAAGTTGAGTGCGTTTGTAATGCCTTTTTTCTAATTGCAGAAAATAACGATTGTTTTTTCACCTAATGCATACCAATTACATTTTGATCTAATTATTATACGTTCTGTTACATAATCAATTTCTTCCTGTAATTCTTCTTTTATCTTTCCATATTGTTGTATAATTTCTTGTGACGAATTTAAGTTTAGTTCTTGTTCTAATTTTTCAAGCTGCCTTTCCAATTTATGTGTCTTATCTTTTCTTTTTTTTTTTGGTTTTTTGTTTACTAAAATTTATAGTTACATGTTTTATATTGAATTTCAACCAGTCCCATTTTATTCTACTATCTTTTATTTCTATACTATTTTCAACCCAGGAAAGGAAATTGTCATGACTTAATTCTAAGTAGTCTATGTTGTTTAATAAACTATTGTTAAACTTCCAGTAAGAACTGCTTCTTTTTCTGCTGAATGACCCGACAAGAAACATGGTGTTATGTGTTTATCAGATACAGCAGACTGTAAACTGTCACTGATCAGAAAATAATCAATTCTACTCTGAATTACTTGAGGATTAAATCTTTTCCATGTGAAGGATATTTTGGTTGGGTTTTGTGGTCCAAGTTTTCACAGTTAAGTGACTGTGTCGATATAGTAAGGTTACCACCATATCTATCTAGCTTATTGTCAAGTGCCATATTATAATCTCCTTCTAACATTATTTCAACTCCAGGATCATCACTATAACTTTTGATTTCATGAAATAATTTTTTAAAGAAAAGTGAATGGTTAGTTTGATCATTTCGTGCATACAAATTAACTAAAAGAAAGTGTTTTCCAGCAATGATGACACCAATAATCAAAGATCTACCTTCTGGATCGGCAACAACTTTAGTGATTTCATAATCCTCGAGTCTAATGATGGTTAAAACTCCTCTACTGTTACTTGTGCCATGTGCAAAAATGTTATGTCCACTGATTTAATTTTCCCAAATTTTGAGTTCTGAATAGTACTATGAGTCCCCTGGAGCATGATTACATTTGCTTCTTTTTCCACCCCATCCTGTTCGAATCATGTGCTTTAAGCAGACACAAATCATCCGAATCATGGGTATGAATCACATGAAACGCAGTTCAATATACCTCGTATCCGCTGGTTCAAACGCATGATTCATTCACGATGACATAAAACGTATCACAGCCTGACGATTACAAATCATCTGATTGTAATTGAAGCACATGATATAGAACGTATCACAACCCGAAGATTGCGTATCATCTGCTTGTAGTTGAAGCAGATGACATAGAACGTATCACAACCCGACGATTACAAACCTGGGGGGATTACTCTGTATTAAAACCTCACACCATATGCATTCTTGCTAAAAAAAAGTAATATGCCTCTAGGGCTGGCAGAACAGTGGCAAACCATAACCCCTATTGCGGACGCAATGTAAATTTAGTACCCCCTAGAGCAGACACCCACTACTGCAAGGTACTTACCCCCTACTGCGAGCATTCTCTGCCGTTCTTTGCATTCAAGTGAAGTGTAATCAACTCAAACAAGCTACTTGTGGTTGCTGTGTATGCAACTCCTGTTGGTGTCATTCTTTGTTTTATGGGTTCGCCGGGGTCTAGGGTGGTATATGGGAGTGGTACCGGTAGTTGCAATAGGGGGCTACAGCGGGTGCAGCAACCCTGTGAGTTTATTCGTGGGCGCCTATTGCAAACATTAGCATTTTAAAGGGGTCTATTTACCTCCCGCTTTAGAAGGTAGAAAACACCGCCTTTTTCCGCTAAATTTGGATCGCATACGGGGTAGTAACCATACTCCAAACAGTGGCGGCGCCCTCACTTCCGTTCCTCATGTTCGGATTTTTACCACTGCCAGACCCAGGTAATTTACATATGTTCTGTAATTTGCATAACAAATGTGGTGATTCACCACATTTTGTTCAAACAAAGATTATATGCGTATAACCTTTGTGACTTTTTACGAAATAAATACAGTGATGTTCATAAATATGACATCATGCAACATTTCCTACGACAATTTACTTTTTACCATAATAAAAAATCCTTCACATATAGAATAATGTCCTATTAAATCATTGTACGTAAACATGATAAAATCAAATAAAAGTAAAATGCTCACAAGAAGCTCTTTTCTTTGTGTTGACCTGTTTAGTATTATCAGCTGAAATGATTTGCTGCCTGAATGCTTGACACAAGTTGAAATTATTAGTTATTCATTATTAACTTTATTACATTTTAAACACCAAATTAGAAATGTAAAATTTTCTACACGGTTGTAATAAAGCTGTTATCTTATCTTATCTTATCTATATTATACATAATATAAATGTCTTATGCTTACAGTTAGTTTGAGGTAGCACACTTCCACTTTCAATTGTTGCAAAGATATCCTCTGTTATATGGAAAAAATATAACTATTGAAGTAAATATTAAAAGGTCATTATTGTCAATAAGAACAAATTTTCTCGGCAATAGCTATGTGAATTTAAACCAAAATGTTATCGACAAGATTCAAAATTCAACAGTGACAGCCACTGAAACGTAATTGAAGGCAAATGAACACGTCAAAAAAGAAAAAAGAGTGTTTCGAGTCGTGGCGTAAAATAGAGGAATATACCATTGTTGACTTTGAGGGGAATGGAAATCTGTCGATTTGAGAGTATAACAATAAGCAAGGGATCAAATCGTTTTTATGCTACGAAAAAGTGAAGACCTAGAACGTACTTTATGTACTTTAGTCATTTTTAGGTTCATTACAATTATGTATATTTATATAACTTTAGAGAGAGACAACAAATCCCCTGGGCTTATACTCGGGAAGTACGGTAACACAGCCTGCCACCGTTTTCCCCTTTCATTTGGGTTATTTGTGGAAAATTCAACCTAATTTGACCATTGACACATCTGTTTCAATGAGTGCATGTACATGTGTACTACCAGTACCAATGAAGCAAATAGCAGAATGTAATAAAACAATGCTTTTCAGATATTGTTTTGTTGTTCTGGATGACAAATGTGCTTGCTCAAAAAAATGTGATACAACAATAGAATATTGTACAAGTACCTCATAAAATGCAACATGCATGTCTTTATTTTTGTTTTTTAACATTTCAGTAAAGCCCTTCATGGATACTTGGCATTCTAGCTGAAGGAGCCTAATTAACTCCATTAGTTCCAAATGAAATGCTACTTGGGGATTGGTTGGTGAACCTGGCCACAGCCCATACTTTCGAAGCTGGACAACTTCACACTCGCAAGAGCAAAAATGAATTCCAGCTTGGTGTTGTCTTCCTACAATGAATAAAACTGTTATTTGGTTAGGAACCACATCGAGGTCACGACTCGGTTAGCCTTGCTCAACTGGTTCGTAACCAGTCTTGTGATTGGTTGTTGACAAATGCTTAACAGGCCACGCTTCCAACTGTGTCGTGCGTTCGGACTAACCGTTAGGAATTCCTAAATGGAGTCAATTTGTGTAGTTTTCTTGATTTATTCTGCAGATATCGGTAAAATGTAGGTAAGGCTTTGGCGAAATTCGAAGGAGCAACTAATATTCTTCAACCTGGTATTTTTTTTAGATTTTATTTTTCATTCTTTTCGTCTGTTTTTTCGAGTTTAAAAAATGTGAGCTGGTTGGAGCCTTCATCCCTTGTCTATTTCTTACACTAGATACCAGCCGATACCTCCCCCCCCCGCTCATAGAGACTGCGTATTACAGTTGATTATAGTTCCTGGGCTCCCTGTGGTTTAGGACTAGTTCTCGAAAATAACATTTTTTTACCAAAAATGACAAAAATATTCACTAAAAATCCAAATTTGCATATTTTGATACAAATTTGACAAATCTGACAGAGGACCACCTCAAGTACATTTGGTACAAATGTGAATGTAATTGGTCAAGTACTTTTGAAGAAGTCGTTTAAAGGAAAACTTCATGCAGGACACGGGACGCCGAACGGACGCCGTCGGGGAGACCCCATACCCAATGCCCCATATATTCACAAATCATGGTCACACATGCATAAAACCGCACAAACCACTGCAGCTATTCAGAATTGACCCGACTGGCGATGGCTTCGCAAAGATAAGTTTCAAACAAGTGATGATTATGAAAAAATAAACCATAATTCAAACATCAATAGATAAACCTAAAACAAACCTTTAAAATAGACGAGTGTGAAGACAGCATTCGGTTTGATAGCGTTCAATTGAAACGTCCACTGAAATACCTATACTTGACTCAAATGTTGATATATAGCAATTTCAGCTAATTTAACAATATTTTTGAGCGGGAAAAATAGAGATCAATTTTGTATTTTCTGTGAAAATCAAGGTTATAAATACTTTCATAGTGCGCATGAAAGTTCCTTGACGCGTCTGCGAATGCGCAGAAGATCAAAAGACAATGATTATAAATATAAAAAAATCATCAACGCCTTGTTTTCAAAGATTTTATTTGTTTTTGAATTGAATAGTGATAATTTGTGGCTATGTATATATATATATATATTTTTTTTATAAAAGATTCATTTTCTTTAAACATATTTATGCGTTTCTCGTCTGTTTCTAAGGCTATTTATACTTGTTTGAGCCTACGTGACATCCGATGTGAGCGAGACTGTAGGACTAATTATAACGATGATTTTCTCCAAAAGAAATAGGTTGATCCCCAGTTTTCATACACAAAATATGCTATATATAAACTTTTTGTGTAAATTATAGATTTTCAATTTGTACGTGAATCAAACGCGAATCGGATGCGAAACGTGCGTCAATCGAACGCGAAACGAACGTGAATCGAACGCGAATTGAGCGCGAATCAAACCGAACGATGTCTTCACATGGCGCGGTAGACAGGTGCGTGTATGTGTTCGAACGTATTTCCTCCAATGTCGACAACAAACCAAATATCGCCTACTCCACACAGAGGGCGCACATTACACGTACATTGTATAATTTAGAGCAAGGTTTGCACTAAATATTGAATAGATATAAAAGAAACGTATTTAGAGAATTGTTTTCTATAATTATATTATTATTACGACAGTTTCTTGACGCGTCTGCGATTGCACGGGAGCTCAACAGGAAATCACGAATACAAATAAAAACATCGTGAATGTCCTTGTTTCAAAGATTATATTTGTTTTTTAACACTGAGTGATGATAATTTGAGACTATATTTGTTTAACATATGATTCATGTTCATATTTATGCGTTTCTCGTGTTTCTATGGCTATTTTATACTTGTTTGATCAGAACATTATTTTCTTCGAAAGAAATAGATTGACCCCTATTTGTCCTAGTCAAAAATTGCTATATATTTGTGTAATATGTATCTTTATAAATTGTAGGTATTCCTCGTACGTCAATTGTACGCGAATCGTATGTGAATCGAACCGTGCACTGTCTTCAGTGTCTTTCGCACCCGTCGAGGAAAAATTGGGAGTCTGAAATAGTGGTCGGACAAATGAAATAATAATCGTTTCTATTTGTTAGAATACTCATACTTGTACTTCAAGTTTTCACTTATGTTATGAAAACCTTACACTCTGCTACATATAGAGAAAATGTGGTGCGTTTAAATTTTCCACATTTTAAAACCAGCCTGCCTGAGGAATTAAGCTGATCCCATTGACTGGTAAAAGCACAGCATTAACTGGGTTTTGTATTACATACGTGTACAAGAAAGCAGCATCTCCAATGTTTTATCGCCTTTAAATCCCGGAATATGGCTCTCCTGGGGGTTTGGTATGATAGTGTTAGAGCACGGTGTCATGTGCTACAGCTTCTGACACGTTGCCCATGGCCCAGAGCTCATGAATCATGCGTTTGAACCAGCGGATACGAGGTATATTGAACTGCGTTTCATGTGATTCATGCCCATGATTCGGATGATTTGTGTCTGCTTAAAGCACATGATTCTAGCAGGATGGGGTGCTTTTTCTGTCACCCACTTAAAAATCTTTTTTTTCGTTTTTTATAGCACCCCAACCCTCGTTCATTTAAAGAGAGAATTTTACAGTAGACTTAGGCTGATGCATATTACATGTAAATTAAACTACCATTAAAATGTTTCCAATTACATCTGTGTGCAAATGCTCCATTTTTTCTAAAACAAACACCGTTCAGATAACAATGAATATACCAAAGCACAAAAATAACAAAGTGAAATCTAATGAACATGCACAAAATTTTAGAAAGGTAAAACATTGGGGAAAATATCTCCAAATGGTAAACCATGTTTTGCAACATTAACATTTTGTAACAAAACCCGCGATCCCAGAAATTTTACGCTAATTTGCTACTACATAGCAAAACCATTTCTCGCGTTGTAAAGCAACAGTAACATTTTACGCCCTAATCCAAGTTTTCTAAACTAGTGTCTGATAAAGTTTAAGCTGAATATAACTGAAACAACTGTTAATACATGGCTAAAAATGTTATCGGCTTACTGGTATACCTCAGGTGGAAACCTCGGTGGCAACATCACTACGTTGTGGCTGACCATCTATGTGGAGAGTTCCGTTTGAAAATCGAACTTTATGTCCTTTCTTATACGCGTCAGTCATGGTCTTTCACAGACTCTTCTTTACCTTAAAGTCCGTAGGACACAGATGTTCTTTAATATACACCTCAGAATTTTCCAGAGCTTCCTTCGATGTTCGTAATATCTCAGCACGGAGTGGACGACGCATAAATTTGGCTATATTGTGTTTCGGTCTGTTGGATTTTATAGTTCCGACACGATGCGTGATTTCAATGAGATTTGTTTAACTCCAAACACATCAGACAAAATATTACTAACTTTTTTCATTGGATCTTCATTATATCAGTAACTCATACACCAATTCTATCGTAATATTGTCGGTGCTACCAGGAGTATTTTGCAGTACCTCACGTTCGCCACAGAAAATTCAAGGGTCTGCTGACCATTCTGTGGAGTACTGCGACCGGTGCCATATTTTTTCTTGTTTGTAGAGTTACCGTTCTTCTTACCATGGATCATTTCGACCGTTTAGTTCTTGGTGCTTGATATTTATAGGTGATATTAAGTTTGATGTGAAGAAGCGGGATCTTCTGACAATATTTCGTGTTTTTTTTCCGGGACCTACGGGATCATGCGTACTCACTCGCTGATCATAATCACGTGACTCCTCAATAGTTTAGTTCCTAACAAGGCTCTTGGTCCGGACGGGGTATTATTTGTACTACTAGAATACTATGCAAATGAACTACATGTATCTGTCCTGCTAAGTATTATTTTCCAGAAATCTATTAATACTTGGAGAATTTTTTTTTCAAGCAAGCTAAAGTAGTACCAGAAAGTTGTAACAAGTCGGATGTAACAAATTATAGACAAATATTTCTTTTATCAATCCTGAGTAAGGCATTTAAGAAACGATCTTTGAACACATATCATATGAAACTCTGGTTGTCGAAATCGCAGCATGGGTTCGTCAAGCACCGACCAACTATTGTACCACTGCTCTTGTGTCTTACGTGGGCCTTTTAACCTATTGAATGGATAACAACATCCAAGTCGACGCCATATACACCGATTTTTGTAAAGCTTTCGATTATGTAAATCATAGACTCTCTGCATACAAGCTTTAACACTTTGGTAGAGTTTGGTATTTCAGAAAGATTGTTGGCCCCTATGAAGTCGTACAAGGATTCAAGCAAACAAAGAACTGTAATAAACAACCATTGCAGCTCTGGATTGGAGATTATCTCAGGGTTCCACATTGGATCTTTGCTTGGTCCTCTGTTTTTTAACATATATATTAACAACCTGCCTAGTGTATGCTGCTCCTCGTCATGCTCACTTCATACATACAGAGATTTCAAGCCTGTTATAAATGTTTTTGGTTGCAGTGAATTTCAATCAGATATAAATAACATTCACTTAGAAATAAATATTGAATCTATCTAAATGTCATGTAATTTCTTTTAGTAATAAGAAATTCATTATTAAATTTGATTATTCTATTGGTAACATGTCACCCAGTATGGGATATATAAATATAAGACGGACTTGGCGCTAATAGTATAAACTCTAATGTGATGATTGTGTAACAAAGAATATTGTCATTTTGAATATTTGGCTTTATTAAACGGGGCAGTAAGAATTTTATTAAAGTCAGTACTTTTAAGTCATGGTAATTTTCACTAGTTCGCAGTTCCCTGCATACTGTTCAGTTGTATGGAACCGGTGGCAAAAGTCATATTCAGGCTTGATAGAAAGTGCAGTACAAGTTCGTCCAATGTATGTGTTATATGTCAAATATACAGTACTGTTCTGTATAAATGTTTCAACAGTTTATATGTTTCTGTCAATATTTTATCAATTTGAAAGCTGAATGTCCACGCACTTGATCGCACGCTACGTTCAGTCACACTGTTTCACCTCCCTCGTTATGGTATCAATGTAATAATAATTGAAATAAATAAATAGTCACCAATTGTAAGATGTATGCAACAATTTAATAATTTAGTACAGGCTGACTTGGAAATATATATTTTTAGTGAGTTCAGCATTTTTAAAAATTCTGTACATCAGCTAATGTTTTTTATTCGTTCGTCCTGTATATCTAATTTGGTATGTTGTATGTTTTTGGAGCCTGTAAATGGGTTACTGGCCCCTGGGGTTTTCATGGAAATAAATGAAATTAAATTGCATTTCCCCCAATATTTCAACATTCAATTCTGATTTTGTAAAGATTTCAATTAAAGGCCCAAATGTCAATGTAACATTTTAGCGGATTTGTTATAGTTTTTTTTGTAATGAATATATATCATATATTGTTGACTTTGCTGTATTGAAGAAACTACAGAAGCGTTGATTTTTTTGGGAGTTGATCTAAAGATCATTTTCGAATAAACTATATTTTTTCAATTGTAAGTGAAAAATTAATGCCCATAGACGCATATGTTAGGGGGCGATGCCATGCCAACCCGACACAATGTCTCGTTTTGAAAGATATTGAAATAATGGTAAGATAATTGAAAGATATTGAAATAATGGTAAGATAATCGAAAGATGTTGAAATAATAATGAAATAATTGAAAGATATTGAGATAATGGTGAAATAATTGAAATATATTGAAATAATGGTGAGATAATTGAAAGATATTGAAATAATGGTAAAATAATTAAAAGATATTGAAATAATGGTAAAATAATTAAAGGACATTGAAATAAAGGTGAGATAATTGAAAGATATTGAAATAATGGTAAAATAATTAAAGGATATTGAAATAATGGTGAAATAATTGAAAGACATTGAAATAATGATGAAATAATTGAAAGATATTGAAATAATGGTAAAATAATTAACGGATATTGAAATAATGGTAAGATAATTGAAAGATATTGAAATAATGATGAAATAATTGAAAGATATTGAAATAATGGTGAAATAATTGAAAGATATTGAAATAATGATGAAATAATTGAAAGATATTGAAATAATGGTAAAATAATTAAAGGATATTGAAATAATGGTGAAATAATTGAAAGATATTGAAATAATGGTAAAATAATTAAAGGATATTGAAATAATGGTGAGATAAATATTGAAATAATGGTGAAATAATTAAAGGATATTGAAATAATGATGAAATAATTGAAAGATATTGAAATAATGGTAAAATAATTGAAAGATATTGAAATAATGGTGAAATAATTGAAAAATATTGAAATAAAAGTGAGATAATTGAAAGATGTTGAAATAATGATGAAATAAATGAAAGATATTAAAATAATTGAAAGATAATGTAATAATGGTGAAATATTTGAAAGATATTGAAATAATGGTGAAGTAATTGAAAACAGCAAAATCAATTCCATAAATTTACCAATGGCTCAAGAAAATCATTTGCCCATATTCACTATAGCCTCTTTTGTAATCTATCCAAACACTACTTAAACTATAGTAACATGATATGATGAAACTCGCCATGTAATCCTCATGGTTTACATGACAGATTCAGGATTCCGTGGAGTGAAGTTAAGTTGCTATAATTGTTGTGAAAAATCACATAATTTGAATTTAAAAAGCGACAACATTACCTCGATGGGTAATCGGTTTGTCTGTTATAGCATTTTTGACTCCTGTGTGCGAAGCACACAATGGGAGTCGTTGCAGTTACCCTGTCTGTGTGTGTATGTGTGTCCGTCTGTCCATTCCACTGATATCTCAAGAACCGTATGTTGGTTTTTAATGAAACTTGGTGTATAGATGCTCTGGGGTAATGTGCAGATTTTCTTAGGTTTTGGTTGAAATCCACACATACTAATTACCTGATTTGCATGATAACTAGCTAATTTTTAGCTGTTTTTTTTTACTGTTCCACTGATGTCCAAAGAGCCATTCATTAGATTTTGATGAAACTTGGTATATAGATGCTCTGAACTAATGCACAGATATGATTAGTTTTGGGTGAAAATCCATGCATATGATTAACCTAATTTGCATAATGATTAGTAATTTTTCGGCTTTTCCACTGATATCTGAGATACTAATCATCACATTTCAATGAAACTTACATAAATACATAGAACGATGTTCATACATATATGTAAAATATTAATTACCCAATTTGCATAATTAATCAATTTTCAGCTTTTGATATTTCAAGTACTATTACTTCATTACTTTTCAATGAAACTTGGTACATAGATGCTCTAGAACAATCGAAAAACTTGATTAATTTTAAGTAAAAATGTGTGCATATCATCAACTAATTTGCATAATTAGTTAATTTTTGGCCTTGGCAATGCACAGATCTAATTAGTTTTGGGTTAAAATCAATGCATTTTAATAACCTAATTTTCATAATTAGCACATTTTCAGCTTTTACACTAATATCACATGTACTAATTATTCCATTTCAATGAAACTTGGTTCATTGATGCTCCAGAACAATGCACAGACCCGCACAGTTTTGGGTTAAAATCAGATTATATTAATTACCTAATTTTCATAATAAATCATAATTTTTGGTTCTAATCACATTTCAATGAAACT
Source organism: Saccoglossus kowalevskii (assembly GCF_978046115.1). Classification (NCBI taxonomy): domain Eukaryota; kingdom Metazoa; phylum Hemichordata; class Enteropneusta; family Harrimaniidae; genus Saccoglossus; species Saccoglossus kowalevskii. Next base: position 42,370,680 of record NC_140646.1, read on the forward strand.
TTATACATACATATATGGTCTGTGACAGTACTTATCTCAGTTCAATGAATCTTGATACATATTTACTCTAACACAATGTGATCAAATTAGTTTTAGGTTTATATACATCTATAATAATTTGCCTAATAATTTACTTTTCAGCTTTCCATTAATCATCACATTATAATGAAACTTTGTACATGTGCACCCTGAAACAATATACAGGCCTAAATCTATGCATAATAAATGCTTAATTTGTATAATTCATTTGGTTCATTGAGGTAATTCACAGACATGATTAGTTTATTGTTAACATTAATTGATAAACATGCATGTATTTTCTATATGTATTATGAATTTTGATAATATGAATTACATTTTTTCATGTTATGCATCTCAAATAGCAGACAAAAATTAGTTGCCAAGCTTCTTGTTTGAAAAGCAAATTTTGAACTAATTTTAAAGTGTCTCCAATATTCTCAGCACATGGGAGTTCTTTCTAAGCTTTCTTTGATTATTTATAATCGTCAGTATATATAGTCTATTTCAGCAGAGAAATATTTTATCTTAATATCTGTATGCGGGTTTGCAAAATTCATCTGCATATCCCACCAAGACACCACCAATAAATTACATATGTGTGGAACATTGAAACAAACATACCCTAAATCATTGGATCTACTGCAATTTGATAATTCCACGCCAACTGAAAACACAAATAAAACTTTTTATAAAATAATTCTAGTGAGTTATATTGTGCATGTTCTCATACAACTTCATGAGGTGGAGAGCGTACCGTAACGGGTCACGGTGAGTTATATTGTGCATGTTCTCATACAACGTCATGAGGTGGAGAGCATAGCGTAACGGGTCACGGTGAGTTATATTGTGCATGTTCTCATACAACGTCATGAGGTGGAGAGCATAGCGTAACGGGTCACGGTGAGTTATACTGTGCATGTTCTCATACAACGTCATGAGGTGGAGAGCATAGCGTAACGGGTCACGGTGAGTTATATTGTGCATGTTCTCATACAACGTCATGAGGTGGAGAGCATAGCGTAACGGGTCACGGTGAGTTATATTGTGCATGTTCTCATACAACTTCATGAGGTGGAGAGCGTAGCGTAACGGGTCACGGTGAGTTATACTGTGCATGTTCTCATACAACTTCATGAGGTGGAGAGCGTAGCGTAACGGGTCACGGTGAGTTATATTGTGCATGTTCTCATACAACGTCATGAGGTGGAGAGCGTACCGTAACGGGTCACGGTGAGTTATATTGTGCATGTTCTCATACAACGTCATGAGGTGGAGAGCGTACCGTAACGGGTCACGGTGAGTTATATTGTGCATGTTCTCATACAACGTCATGAGGTGGAGAGCGTACCGTAACGGGTCACGGTGAGTTATATTGTGCATGTTCTCATACAACGTCATGAGGTGGAGAGCGTACCGTAACGGGTCACGGTGAGTTATATTGTGCATGTTCTCATACAACTTCATGAGGTGGAGAGCGTAGCGTAACGGGTCACGGTGAGTTATATTGTGCATGTTCTCATACAACTTCATGAGGTGGAGAGCGTAGCGTAACGGGTCACGGTGAGTTATATTGTGCATGTTCTCATACAACTTCATGAGGTGGAGAGCGTAGCGTAACGGGTCACGGTGAGTTATATTGTGCATGTTCTCATACAACTTCATGAGGTGGAGAGCGTACCGTAACGGGTCACGGTGAGTTATACTGTGCATGTTCTCATACAACTTCATGAGGTGGAGAGCGTAGCGTAACGGGTCACGGTGAGTTATACTGTGCATGTTCTCATACAACTTCATGAGGTGGAGAGCGTAGCGTAACGGGTCACGGTGAGTTATACTGTGCATGTTCTCATACAACTTCATGAGGTGGAGAGCGTAGCGTAACGGGTCACGGTGAGTTATATTGTGCATGTTCTCATACAACTTCATGAGGTGGAGAGCGTACCGTAACGGGTCACGGTGAGTTATATTGTGCATGTTCTCATACAACTTCATGAGGTGGAGAGCGTAGCGTAACGGGTCACGGTGAGTTATATTGTGCATGTTCTCATACAACTTCATGAGGTGGAGAGCGTAGCGTAACGGGTCACGGTGAGTTATATTGTGCATGTTCTCATACAACTTCATGAGGTGGAGAGCGTAGCGTAACGGGTCACGGTGAGTTATATTGTGCATGTTCTCATACAACTTCATGAGGTGGAGAGCGTACCGTAACGGGTCACGGTGAGTTATATTGTGCATGTTCTCATACAACTTCATGAGGTGGAGAGCGTAGCGTAACGGGTCACGGTGAGTTATACTGTGCATGTTCTCATACAACTTCATGAGGTGGAGAGCGTAGCGTAACGGGTCACGGTGAGTTATACTGTGCATGTTCTCATACAACTTCATGAGGTGGAGAGCGTAGCGTAACGGGTCACGGTGAGTTATATTGTGCATGTTCTCATACAACTTCATGAGGTGGAGAGCGTAGCGTAACGGGTCACGGTGAGTTATACTGTGCATGTTCTCATACAACTTCATGAGGTGGAGAGCGTACCGTAACGGGTCACGGTGAGTTATATTGTGCATGTTCTCATACAACTTCATGAGGTGGAGAGCATAGCGTAACGGGTCACGGTGAGTTATACTGTGCATGTTCTCATACAACTTCATGAGGTGGAGAGCGTACCGTAACGGGTCACGGTGAGTTATATTGTGCATGTTCTCATACAACTTCATGAGGTGGAGAGCGTAGCGTAACGGGTCACGGTGAGTTATATTGTGCATGTTCTCATACAACTTCATGAGGTGGAGAGCGTAGCGTAACGGGTCACGGTGAGTTATATTGTGCATGTTCTCATACAACTTCATGAGGTGGAGAGCGTAGCGTAACGGGTCACGGTGAGTTATATTGTGCATGTTCTCATACAACTTCATGAGGTGGAGAGCGTAGCGTAACGGGTCACGGTGAGTTATATTGTGCATGTTCTCATACAACTTCATGAGGTGGAGAGCGTAGCGTAACGGGTCACGGTGGTCAGGTTTGGTGCCAGGCAAACAACCAAAGCAATTTTTCGCAAAATCGTGTATTTTTTTGAATACCATCAAGGGTAGGTTATTTAGATCTATAAAGCAGCTAATTGAATTTTGTGTTATAACCCATATTTCTAGATAAAACAGCGCTCTCATTAACCACTTAGATCATTGCTTTTGTTTTCATCTTTAATGAATAATTTCATGAAGGGCATCTCTAAGCCATATTCCTCTCTGGGAGATGGGCATTTCAACATAAATTTTAAAAGTAATCAAGTTTAAAGTTGAATCATTAGATTTTTAAAGCAGACGATCAATCCAAAGTTTTCACGCATTATCTGTTAGTAAACAGAAAATCTCCTATTACAAGCAATGCAAAATTAGATTCTCATATCATTAATAATTGGGTTAGTGACCACTTTGCAATATACACACAGAGTAAATAAAAATCACGTGTATAATGTAGTTAAATAAACACATGTACATGTACATGTAAAGACAAAATGACTTCATGCATACTTAATCTTTACACTCAATTGACGATTTCCATCATAAGCAGGAGCACATAGTGGGGTCACTATATTCGCAGTTAGTAATTAACACCAATTACATTTTTATTTCTAATTTAATCTTTTAGATTTGTATTATATTCACCTGTTCGACAAACTGAAAGTCTCAACACATTCCAGCAACACATCGTTTGTAAATTCTAGTTTTTCCTATTTCTCTCGAAAAAGTCATTACTGGTTTAAAGTGACAACTGTTTATTAGTATTTAAAGTACCTTGGGTATATAAATATAACTGTACTACTAGTACATGCCATGGTGACGAATTCAAATTTCCTAATAAAAAGGTTTGGGGAGACATGTCAGATACACCTAAAAATAAAACAGACATGATTCCAGACAGCCATTTTTAGTCCCAGTTTCATCCTGAAAATAGTATAGTATAGTTTCTTATTTCCTGTTTCCGTCTGTGACATCTCTAACTCTTTCTCCGAAAGTCTGCAGCAGATATCGATGAAACGTGGCAGGTTGATGAACAAGTCTCTGTTGAATGTGCACATAATTTTTTTTTCCAGATCTGAAAATCTTAAGTGGGTCTTTTCCACCATAAATTACCTCTCGCAACAACTTTTTACATCGGCGATAGCGACCCAATAGATTCCGGGACATGCAGTGCTCAGTGAGGCCTCAAACTGTCCCAATAGTTACCTAAAGAGACCGATATTATCGTCTAATAATGTCTAATAAAGTCTAAGTTAGGCACCCATGTCGAGGCAACTATTTGGAAGATCGTTTTTCCCAGATATTATCGGATAATTATCGTCTAATAAAATCTAATGAAATGTTGGCATCACTAACTCGTGTTACGGTTTTTCTCCGATATTATCGTCTAATAAAGTCTAAGTTAGACAACCATGTGTGGGCAACTATTGGGGAAGATCGTTTTTATCCGATATTATCGAATATTGGAAAAAACGAACTGTCTCAATAGTTGCCCAGACAGGCCTGTCTAACTTATACATTTTTAGACATAATTAGACGTCTAATAATGTCTAAAAATGCCTAAGTTAGGCAGGCCTGAAAGGCAGAAAATTGCAAAACTTTCTTATGGGACATACTTAAATGTTTTGTAAATGTAAAGTTAAACCAAAAATATTGCATAGTGACACCATTTGTATTACTTGATTATAGATTCCCGGGGAACAAATACTGGATCCAAAAAATCGTCCTCATGATCATCAAATATTTTTAGAGGGCTCATATTTTCATTGAAAAATCTACCTACGCCGATTTTCAACGCCGGCAGTTGGACCACCCAAAACGAAAGACACTATTGCAATTTATTAAATTTTATACATTTTGTTCTTGCTAGTAGACCGTGCATCTTTCTCCCAAAAAATCATATTAACGAACCTCGTGCGCCAAATACAATTATTTTGTTTCATTTTATAACGAATGTATATTCTAAAACGAACCCAACTGCATTTAGAATACTTAGTAGCAAATGATCGCGGTAACGCAATCCGGGCATTCTTGTTGATTATTACCTAGTAATGATTAAAATAACGTGAAAAAATAAATTCGTTGAATTGTTATGAAATGCAAATAAATTTCAACTTATTTCATCATAAGCGAATGATTCCGATCGCATTTTCAACACTCGAAGTAATAGAAATGAATATCTACCATGTTTTGACATGATCGGTGTTTTTGACCTGACAGGTCAAATTGATAATTAACCAATGAAAACGATGCATGATGCCAACGTGTTCAAATTACCATAGCTAATTTGAATATGTTAATGTTATTGAACGCAGCGCGAAAGCTATTTGCCGATGTTGTTGTACGATCTTTTTGCTTGGATTTTGATGGGAAAGCGACATGATTTTTTTTTAAATAAAAAAAATTAGTTGTTTTCAAAAGATAAACATTTGAAGAATAATTTAACATTGTTTACAGCGATAACAGCTCATATTGTTGAAACGAAGCTACCCATTCACGCTAGTCGCAATAAACATCAATACTCTTGAATATGCGTCATTGACTATGGCTAAACTTTTAGGCATCAGAAAAGATTAAAATAACACCTTAAAAAACAGCTGAAGAATCGTCGATTTCTTGGTCCTATTTTATTTTTTTTAAACCCGAACTGCCGTTTAACGGCCCTGGGCCAATTTGGCAGAATCCGGTGACAAAGGTCAAAAACGGTTTTAAACGTGAATTTTACGACGAATGTTTTTGAAACGAATCAATGTTCTGGTTATCTCTGGTGCGACTGCAGTCTTTGGAACAAACTTGGGGGACTCTAAACGCAATTTATGGTACGCAACTTAAAAACGCAATTTAACGCACGTGAATTTCCCAACAAATGTTTAAATGTCTTATTTGTCTGTGGTGTGGCACTGGTGTGGGAATCTGTCGAATAAAATGGCGACAACCTTCAAATGCATTGTTATGCCGAACTGCCGTTTAACGGCCCTGGGCCGAATCCGGTATTAATGCTGTAATTCACGCTGGTGGGGGAATAGGTGACAAAGGTCAAAAACGTTTTTAAACGTGAATTTCACGACGAACGTTTTTGCATTGTTATACTAATTTGAGTTCCATCATGTTAGTTGACAAAGAAATGAAGGATTTCTTGAATTTTCTATGTGAATTTGAACCAAAATGTTATCGGCAAGACTCGACAACGACAGCCTCTGAAACGTTATTGAAGTCAAATGAGCATGTCGGGCAAAAAAGACTGTTTCGAGTCATAGCGTAAAATGGAGGCACATATCATTTTGACTCTTGAGGGGAATGGAAATCAGTTGATTTGAGGCTGTCACAATAAACGAGGGAGTAAATCGCTTTTATGCTACGAAAAAATGCAGACTTTGTACGTATTTTTTGGACTTTAGTACTACGTAATTTTTATTTGATTACTAGTACCTAAGGTTTTTAGGTTTATGTGCTGCAAGTTACAGAGCACATACTAAAGCGGCCGTTCCTCAGCAAATAATGAAGCAAAGTAATTTTTCGATGTCAAAATCCCGAAACTCGCCCCTTTTACGCAAACTGGGAAGTTCGAACTACTAAATGAAGTACAGGACGACGAAGATAAAATATCCAAGAATCAAAACATACCAAAAATTATGTCCCAAAAGTGAATATTCGTGGTGTATTTTAGGTTTAACCGGACCGGAAGTGAAAATTATAACGAGAATAAAAACAATGGATTACAGCCTACGAAAATACCCCTTCTGTACGGTAGTACCACAGTCCCTTAAAGTGCCTGTGAAATGGCTGCTATTTTCACGCCTAAAATTATCCATTGATACATAAATATTATTAATTTTTATGTTTCTAAGCATGAATTATTGTTTTAAGTGAAAAAATGTGTTTTAAGGTAGCGAGACTATTATTTGTGTTGAAAATTACGATTTTCACATTTATTTATTAATTGATGAAATGCACCATAAACTTTCATATGATAAAGTCAATACAACATAGAATGTCATGTAAGTTGGTTAAAATATAGATTTTCAGAAGGGAAGCAAGGCAGCCTCAGTAGTGTTTTCCAAAATCAACAACACAGGTTTAATCTGTGTGCCTATAAGTTTCAAAGATAAACTCAAGACAAAGCAATGTTCGGATGTGTTATCAGTAGCTATCTGACACACAATGAGTGTTTCCAAACATTTGAGTGGTTTGTCTCCGCCCCTGTTTGTTTCACAGATTAGTCATTTGCATATGAATGTGTCAGACACAAGGTCACACAGCCACTGAAAAAAAATCATTGATTTTGGTGTTTTCATATGCCGAATTTATCCAATTATAGCTATCCCATTCCTATATTTTTTGGTTTCCAATAGCCTTACACATTTGGATGTCCCTACACATGGTAAAACAGACCTTGATGGGAAAACAAATTGATTGTGCCGATAAACAAGCTTGAAAATCTTTGCTGTTACTTCATGGACGTTTTCTAAGAGTTTATGTTTTTCAAAATACAAGGTCTTTAACAAAAAATAACGTATACTTATTGTCGTCGGATTAACACCAAATTTTCACAGCTTTAAGGTGACAATGAGAGGAACTTGAATGCGTCCAGACAAACTATATTTCATCGATTATTTACCAATGAGTTGTGGTTTGAGTTGGGGGCAATGTGACTAAAACAGTAATTGAAATTCAGGACACTATTTCTTAAAACGCGTTGCTTGAATAACACTAACCAGACACATTCAATTTACCAGACTATTGAACAACTAGGAAAAGCGAAAAAAATACTTCTTATCGCCAGCATAAATGCGTAATTATTTTTTTTTACAGAAAAAGTAATTTTTCACCTTTGATTGAGTGACGCGTCGTAGATTGCAGATACGGGCATGCAAAATACACTTGTGAAAAGCTTGAAGTCTGGCGATTCTAAAAATATATACTTTCCCGGGTCTATTTGTAGTCATTTAGTCACAATTAGAAGATGAAAACAAGTATGCAAATAATAGTCCCGCTACCTTAAACTCAGTCTACGGCAACTTTATTTTTGTGTATTTTAAAACGAGGCTCCTCATTAGCTTCTCATTTGCATACAGAAATTCCCCTTGTGACGTCAGAAGGGGAAGTCGCATGGCAGCTTGCATTGCCGATACGTGTAAATAAGGCAAATTTCTTGTGCAGTTTTCTCGTCTTTGACTAAATTGTCACTTATGTACATGATCGTCGAGGAAGAATGGACCATAATGAACACATAGTATCAATTTTTGTTGCATGGGGTTGAGTTAGATGCGAAATATGTTCGTTCTGGTGTAGCTGGTCACCGTGATCGTCACCGACACCGGCGCACGTTTGTACACTGTCGCTGAACAAAATAGAATTTGACGTCGGAATTATCTCGTTATTTAGCAGGTTACTAGGCACGTCACCACACTGTTTTATTTCATCGATCGTCTGAGTAAAACTTTCAAAATTAAAATAAAAGAGAACATATTTTTACATTCTAAACATAAGACTATAGTGATCACTATAAAATAATTAAAAAAAGGACAAATCACAGTTTCTAAGTAAATTATAGTTGCGTGGAAATAAATTGATATTTTGTTGAAATAGGTGAACGCGTCGGGTCACGACGAGGGCAAGTGCGTTAAAAGCGGCGTTTAATTGGATAACAAAAATAATCGAGATCGACACACATACAGATAAATTCAGAGTGGATTCGAGTTAGCGTGATCCATGGCGTGATTGTCATAATTATAACATCATATTAAAACTTTATTTGGTGGAAACACATTGACCAAGCCCGGATTCTTATTTCATAAATTATTACGCAGATCAAGCTGCAAGCATGGAGGTAAAACAAGAACAGAGGTGTGAATTTGACATTCAACACCAATCACCAAACAATTCAGAAACTTTTAGCCTTCAAAAATGAAAACAATTAGCAGTGTGTAAGGGCTGTGTAATTTCCTGTTTGTCCGACGCTTCGTTTTTGTGTCACTGTCAAAATTATTGCTACCTTTTACTCAACAGGGAATAAATGGTCTCTAAAACGATAATCACGATCGCAAAAAAAGTCAACTCATTTGAAACACTTGCCGGACGTCTCTTCTGAAATCCGCCACGGTGATCATGGGCTGGTCCGAAATCTATTTCTTTCAAAAGTGTTGCGCCACGTTTACGTTGTCGGCGTTTCTCTTTAAACCTAGTTGTTGTTTTTTTCATGGACGAGGACAGGTTTTCCACACACAAAAAATAATCAGAGGTTAAGTGGCTTTCGTCCACTGATGTAGCACCTTCGGATCGATTAGAAACGTGTGAATACATACACTATGACTATACGTTTCACTGCAACTGCCCACAACACAGCATCTAAACACTCTCTCAAAAAAAAAAAAAAAAATAGACAAAAAAGAAAGAAAAAATGCCGACCGAAAAATGTATATCGTTTAAAATTATACTGAATGAGCACTGTTATTACGTTTCAGGGGTATGACTTCCTCTCACATTTTTGCCATTTGGTGGCGCACTTTCGGCGAGAGTCGGAAATCCGGAAACAGTCGACCGTTTCAGGATAGGTGGGCGTGGCTACAACACGAGAAATATCCCAAATTTACTTGGATACGAGTAATCATTTTCAGCAAAAAAAAACAATAACTGCCCATTTCCGTGGGACACAGATCTTAAATGGGAAACGTGAGGGTGGGCATTGCACAGGCACTTTAATACAAGCTTGCACACTCTGATTAAAATAAGATCCTGGTTGGCTTATTTTTTTTTTTATGTATAATTACTAAAATTATTATCTATTTTAATTATTTACTATAATTATTATTTATTTTAATTATTTTTGACGTTACAATTATTTTGCTGGAAGAATGGTTTTGTTCTGAAAGCCACCGGGATCTGAACAACCCGCATAGGAACTCTCGTTCCAGCAATGATTGAACCAGGCAATTTACTCAGCCAATCACAGAGCGTCTTACAAAGCAGTTACACTCATGTTTTGCGCAAGCGTAGAATTCCAGATGAAAAAATGGCTGACGACACATTGTAACCTGTACAAATTGAAGAGATGCTTTGTTTGAAAACGTAAACTTATCCGGTAATCTGAAAGCACTTCTCAATAACAAAAATTCTGTAACCGTCCAAGCAATTGCCAAGTTTATCAGCGACTGTTTCACTAAAAGAGAGAATTTCATGAAAAGCAATTTACCAGCTGCCTCAAAATAACACCAACAAATATTTATATAATAATATTTTCACAGTATTACTATTTATTTCTTTTTTATTATTATTATTATTATTATTATTATTATTATTATTATTATTATTATTATTATTATTATTATTATTATTATTATTATTATTACTTATGTATTTTATTGTTCCTTATATCCTTATTGTATTCTAATCTAGATCCCAGAAGGATCTAGATCCCAGATTTTTTTTATATAAATACTATAATTATTATTTATTTTATTTATTTACTATTATTAATATTTATTTTAATTATTTTTGACGTTACAATTATTTTGCTGCAAGAATGGTTTTGTTCGTGAAAGCCACCGGGATCTGAACAACCCGCATAGGAACTCTCGTTCCAGAACCAGGCAATTTACTCAGCCAATCACAGAGCGTCTTACAAAGCGGTTAAACTCATGTTTTGCGCAAGCGTAGAACTCCAGATGAAAAAATGGCTGACCACACATGTACTGCTGCAGAGGTGAAGTTCGAGGTAGGTTTATGCGTGTTTCGATGAATTTCGTAATTGTTACTGACAAACAATCGTTGTCTCCTTGCATACTTCGCATATTGTCTTGTTTGTAGCTGTTGTCCTGCAGCGTAACTTTGCGTTCGATGGCTACTAGTATTTAGCTTCTCGGATGCGTGCCTTGGCATAACTTGCTGTTAGCCCTGCGTACAGTGCTGTGTGTACGGGGACGCGTTTGGTTGATAGATGTCCCCACCACAGCCCTGCGTACCTCCATAGACAAAGTCCGGGAGCGCACCGTAATTGGTGCGCAAGTTAAAAATAACTTTTAATAAGTAGTTTCCCAGCCGAAATCAGTTGAAATGGCGATGGTTATCCATAACAAAAATTACAAAGTTATCTGAAACTGAAATGTCTTTAAATAACTAGTAAAGACAGACAAATTGTAAACCGGAGGAATTATCCACCAAACGCCGCCATTTTTAAATTCATTCACTCGAGAGAATGCGTTTGTTTTTAGGGCAAAGTAGCCGATTTCATCCACAACTGGACTCCGAACTGGGAGTTCTAGATATATCTGGTAATTGATCATCATTTTTGGTACCTGGGCATGTTATTTCATTAAAAAAGTAATATTTTTCAAAGTCCCGGACTTTGTCTATGGAGGTACGCAGGGCTGTGGTGGGGACATCTATCAACCAAACGCGTCCCCGTACACACAGCACTGTACGCAGAGCTAAACTTGCTGTTAGTTGGTTGACACATGTTAACCCGAAGATTTCAGAACACACTCGCATTTATCTGTTTTATGTGTTTTCGTAATGTCATTCAAGCCGGCCAATTTTCGCCTGAGTCACAGCATTTTTAGTATCTTCTACTTTGGTCTACGATATCTATGTATATGAATACATAGTGAACACATTTATTGCAGTATTTGTCATTATTTTTATTTTCGTCAAACTGTCAAATGGCGGTGTTGGCGCCGACAGTGTTGTTGTGAACGTTTCGTAGTTTTTTGTGTGGACATTGCGTTTGAAAATTTGATATACTCACGCAATTAACGATTGAATCATTTAATATTCAACAGGAAGCTGCAATAGCTTGCATATGTTTTGTCGCAATTGTGGAGATTATTTAAAGATAGACAGTACTGATGTTATGTCATTATTAATTATTTAATGCTTTACAAAAATTTGTTCACACTCCTTCCAAGTTTCAAATCCTCAAGCCCCTAAGACAGAGGAAAAATGAATTACCAGTATCTATATTAAAATAAGTGTTGTGTAAACACATATTGAGTATCTTCATTTTTGCTCTTTACAGGGGAAAGCCGACTATTGCTCAAAGTAACAAAGGCAGACGCAAGGAGCAGGAATGTGCACTTAGAGAGTATTTTTCCTATTTAAGAGAACTATGATCCTATTTTCCTGATGTGCATTGACAAATTGTTACAGTCACAGATCAAGGACACAGGCTCCATTTCAGACTGTAATAATATAAATGTTTGTCCCAATAAGGCTAATTTTATATATGGTGTTTTGAAAATTGTATGTGATATCCCCTCAACTTTTTACTGGATGGTTGATAAGTTGAGAGAGGAAACTGACCAGTTTCCACGTCTACTGTTTATCACTTGATTATACATCTAGATTATATGATTACTTTGAAGAATATCCTGCCTCAATTTCTTACATTGGGATGTACCACAGTGAAACTGATTCTGTAGTATAAGAGTCTCACTTAAAAGAAATGACGAAAGTGTCACATACAGAGTTGCATATTATTTTTTGTACAACAGCTCTTAGAATGGGTATTAATTGATATGAAAAATTTTCATCATGATATTCATTTGATAATAGAGTTGTATGTACAGGAATTTGGGAGAGATGACAAACCATCTCATTTCGTTATTTTGTATCATACTTAAGAAACACAAATGTATGCAGACGAGTGAAACTTTATGAAGATTTTGCTTCAAGTTTGGAAATAAATCAATTGAAAGACAAAGTATTATATCACAGTTGTTGTGATATTTGTGTATCTAAGTCTTCATGTGGACATGGCAAAGATGAGAGTAGTTATATTGAAAGACATCTTATTCATTACTGTGCAGATAGTGATAGTGTTAGCAGTGACAGTATAGAGTCTGATGCAATAATTGAGAATAGCTTATCAAGCACTGGTAAAGAGGACTGAATGTGCCATTGATAATAGCAGTGTGAAGTTGGTATAATCAGATTGGCATTGTATTTGTATTTCATTGTCATCTGATTAAAAACATTTGAAGAAGCATTTTCATAATGTTATTCATTGGTGAACGAGAATTGATCACAATTTACAAGTGTGACATGAGGATCTGTATTTGTTATCCAACAGATTCAAACAAATATCTCTGAATGTGAAAATTCTTATTTTGGGGATATTTTTAATCAAATGTTGATATGATGCCAAGTAGATTTTGACAAACTTCAATAATAAATAACTAATTAAATTTGTAAAACCTTTTTTTACCCATTTTTTCCTCAGTATGAGTCAGACATGTTATTTGTGATTGACTACAGAAATTGTAGTTAAAAGCTCTGTCTTGCATATGAATTATTACTTGTAGTACAACATTTTTTTTTATTGGATCTGTCCCCATGCTGGGAATACAAAACGTACAGAGACATCAGTTATATTATTTTTAATAAATTATTGACAATTGCCAATGTGTCTTAATTGCTGTGAAAACAGTTTTATATTTTGTTCCCTACACACATTTAGAACTATAAAACCATGTACCTAGGGGGTGATCCTTGTTGACAATACAACTGCATTTTATTTTTTGACCAACAAATTGATTCTAACTGGCTAAAAACAATCATATCAGCTCTGCTGGGCACAGCCAACCATTTTTCAATCCAATAATTTCATCTGTATTCCGGAGAATCTTTTTTCTGTTGTATCCACTGGCAAGGTTTCCAGCTTTATTCAAAAACTCTTTTTTTAAAACCAAAACTACATACGACATAGTAGCTAACAAACAGAAACAATCTGAAACTAAAAGAAACAAAATTAATAATTAGTTCACTTGTATTTACAGCTCCTATTCACGTTACGTCACGATAAATTATTCAATTATAGCGGCAAACACAGGGATTTCGCTGTAGTTTTCCTATTTTCCACGGTTTTCTTCGTGAAATCGACCAATTTCGGACCATCGTCCTCAAAATAATTGATGAAAAAATAAAATAGAGCAACTCGCATAGGATAGAACTGTAGCTCTCTGATTTCGCGTTAACACCACGACGAACGAAATACCCGACAGCGAAACCAAGCGAGCTACAGAACTGCAGTTAACCTCCGACGCAAAATAACAAAAAGTGATTGATTGAGATCCATCATTACGAATGAATACAAACAAAATTGCTTCAATTTTCACAATATCATGTCATACATACACTGTCAGTTGACTAAAGTTGTCTGTCTTTTTTTTTTTACCAAGAAACTAATCTATAAATACACAATATACTTACCAATAACAACTCCGAAATCTTCACGCTGACGAAAAACAAAATGGCGACCATAACAAAAACACTCGCGTAATCTTACACATGTTACAACGAATTTGATTGGCTGCTGTTTTTCTCGTAAATTGTGAGACTGGAACGAGAGTTCCTATGCGAGTTGTTCAGATCCAGGTGGCTTTCACGAACAAAACCATTCTTGCAGCAAAATAATTGTAACGTTAAAAAATAATTAAAATAAATAATAATAATAATTATAGTAAATAATTAAAATAAATAATAATAATTATATAAAAAAAAAATAAAAAAAAATTAAGCCAACCAGGATCTTATTTTAATCAGATTGATTACATGTACTGCTGCAGAGGTGAAGTTCGAGGTAGGTTTATGCGTGTTTCGATGAATTTCGTAATTGTTACTGACAAACAATCGTTGTTTCTTTGCATACTTGTTTGTAGCTGTTGTCCTGCTGCGTAACTTTACGTTCGATGGCCGACTGGTTATTTAGCTTCTCAGACTTGAAACTTAAAGATTACGCCCGTAGCAAGTTTTGCAAAGAACTACTTGAATTCAATTGCGCCCCAAAATGATGTCGCTGATCACTCAGTTATCGCGACGTATGTTGTACCAAATTTTGACCTCGGCTTTTTTTTCTAAGTGCATGCGACCTCTCACCAATGTATTAAAACACTTTGAATTTATACTTTGCGTGATTATATTTGGTCTACGCGGAACATTAAACTGTCTAAACATTATCTGAGACCATGCATGATGTATATTCACACAATCATATTTTATATTATGTACGTCTTTCATTCCAAGGCTCAGACAAATAAAACAAATGTTCTTCTGCCAACTATTATAGACTAGTTTCCAAGCTTTTGACTAAGGCAAATTTATTTAATTTTCCATTGGAAATTTTTTTGATTCTTGTAATTTCCCAGTCATTCATGGTCTTGACAATAAATGTGAATTGCCGTGCGAGCCTAGAGTTAGAATAAAGGGAATGAACGCGAAGCTTTCTAATTATGCCGGCCAGTAAAATACAGAGATTTCAAATATTATAAATAAAATGTATACAAGTGTTGTAATGTCCGATGTAATAGTCACATGTCGAGTTGAGTTGAGTTTAATTTAATTTTAATTTATAATGTGAACTATTCCAGTTCATGGATGCCAATGAAATTTGAGAACAACAATTCTTTTAAATGAATGTATCAAGTATACACATGAATTATTTGCCCCATTCTAATTTGCGATTGATATGTTTGTGTGGGCTTGATTGGCACAGTCGTAGAATAATAGATTTTCTTGGATTAAAACAGTTTGCGAGCAGGGGTACAGCCACGTATGACTGCATGCATTTTAAAAGGGCGTACACCCACCCCCAGGAAACTTTAAAAATTACGA
Organism: Saccoglossus kowalevskii; assembly: GCF_978046115.1. Taxonomy (NCBI): domain Eukaryota; kingdom Metazoa; phylum Hemichordata; class Enteropneusta; family Harrimaniidae; genus Saccoglossus; species Saccoglossus kowalevskii. The sequence continues at coordinate 42,386,328 of NC_140646.1, forward strand.
CCGCATGGATTCACATTATCTATGGGGAGTGTGCATGATATGACCCCCCTCGGAATTAAACCATCTGTAGGGGTGTGGATATAGAAAAAAAATAATCAAAAAATGACACCTCTCGGAATTGGACCATCCATACTTTTTGTAGAAATATAACCCCTCGGATTTAACCCATCCGTAGGGGAGGGGGGGTGTGGACAAAAACTGGAATGACCCAGGGTGCTGGACATCTCGACCCATTTTTCATTTGACAACTCGACCCAGGACCCCTAGACATCTCGACCCACCTATTTCAGACGACCCGCCGCCTTGACCTGATCCCAATAGCGTCGTACTTTTCCCAGTGCGCGTAGACCACAGTGTTTGTTTCACTGATTTATTATTTTTTGCTGCTTTTGCTGTTCATTTCACAGCACGCGACCCCTGAAAGTGACGTTATTTTTGGATTGATCCATTGCGCTTAAGGTAGAAGCCTTCTCATAAATTAAAAAACCCAGAATTTATTCATTTTGCAATAAATTGTACTCCAAGGCATTATAAGGATATAGACCTAACAAAGTTGGGGGTCACCAGTCTTTTTTTCGAGAAATTGATGGTTGTATTTTAGTGGAAAGTCGCTATTTTGACACTATTATAACACTTTTACCACAGGTACCTATGGCAGAGATATTATGCAATATCTCAAAATCTAGCCTGGTGACATAGGCTGAAAAAATCATATATTGTTAATGATAGGGTACATTTTGTTGTTCTGAATTATTTAAAAAATCTGGGTTTTAAAAAGTGTCAAAAAATGCAATTTTTCTTTAACATGTGTTCTATGCAATTGTTCTAAAAATAGCAATTTTCAAGGAATATTAGGACACGTTTCTCAAAAAGCATAACTGTAACACACAAAATAATGCTATTTCATTGTACCACGAGACATTAGCTTCATGATTGTACATAATAAACTAATGAACATTGTCATGCGATTTATGACTAAATTTGTCAGAAATTATGACTAGGCTTCTACCTACAAACTTCTAAAACCCAGAATTCCTTAATAATCACTATAGATAATCTCATGTGCCTTATTTTTCTCTGTGAATAAGAAAAACATAGGGTTACCAGACTATTTTCATAGCTTTGGGGAGGGGGTAACTATGGAACCTGGCCCTAAGGTAAATATGAATGTCAAATTACAGCATGTTCACTCAGTGTTTCCAATTGAACATAGGACTGAATTATTTTAGGCAAAATAGAATTTATTTTTCACAATTACCAGCCAACTTAGGGGAAAAAACGGGCATTTTGATATTGGGAGCAAGTCCCCCAGGCCATTCCTCATCCACCACCCCTTTTTGATGGCTTTCTTATTTCTACGTTTTCTACAGGTAAAAAAACAAAGCATACATTGTATATGCAAAAGTTTAAATTTGAATTTACAATAGTGTTAAGGTCTAGTGGATTAATAAGGTATAAACCTTGCACTTCTTTTCAAACTAATCTACTCCTTTATGCTTACTGAACCACATTCTTGTCTGATTAGTGCTGGTGGTTCATTACTTACAACGGAGGGTTGTTAGGAACTAAGGCTAGAATAATTAATTAAATTTTGGTCTGTTAGCATTATTTCAATTTGATCTATTTCATTATTCAGCATTCTGTATATTTTTAGGGTATTCTTCTGAATACATATAGGTTGTAAACTGATATACTCCATATAGTTTGTTGCAGTTTCTGTTGTTTACAAAATTGAACAATTTCTGGTCAAAGCTTGTATACATAAATGTCATTTGCCACATCTTTGAGGAGCATATTATAAAAACACAAACAATGCATACTTTGGTAAAAAAAATATGTATTTATTTTTAAGTTTGTCATTTATTATACAATATGGATGAATAAGTACAAATATATATGATCTATTGATTATCCAGCTCTTTAATATATTTATTATCATTACTGATAATTACTCCATTTTCAGTAACACGTGGCTTGCAAGAATTTTCTTTTTCCCGAAACAATGCAGAAATACCATCTGCTGGATTCCTTTTATGAGCCAGCAAAAGGTGTGCTAACATCAAACCACTACCAGCTATTTTCTGAGCCATATACTGTGAAAGCACTTTTTTTTGTATAAGTGGAGCTAGTGTCACAAGGTTGCTAGTTTTCATCAAAGCATATTTGACACTATCACCAACATACCGCCATGACAATGTATGCTTCCACACTTCTTCTAATGGCACAATCTGCATCAGAGAGTTTAGTGATTGGACATATGCAATTGCATCATGGGCATTATATTTACACCCTGTGAATTGTGATACTAAATTCTCCTGTCTATAACTTTGACAACCAGGGTGTAAATGCTTAAAAATAATTAAAGAATCAACAAAGCCTTTAACAAGGCTTCCAAAACTATCTTCCATGTTATTAGACACCACTGCGTTAAATAGAACACGAGAGTCAAAACTTCTAATATTGTAGCCTATTAAAATAGCTCCATTTGGAGAAAGAAACTCAACAAGTTTTGTTAACGCCTCCTTAATTGAAATACATTCAGTAGTTGTCTCATTTTTTTTCATTATTCCATTTAAAAATGTAATGCCTGTGATGGCAGATGCTTCAGGAATATTTTTTTTGGTTTTATATATAAATTCAGCTGACAAGACGGACCAATGACAGCCAACTGTGTGATATGTGATGTGCGACCTGCAAGAACAAACGAATGCTTTGATAAAATTTATGACAAATATGATCTGCCCTCATGTGTGATATGTTAAAGGTGTTAGTTATAATCAATTATAAACACCATATTTGCTAAAGTGTCAGTAACACAATTGCTTATGTACATTACCTTCCCTCAACACCTATTGATGGATATACAATAAAATCAATTTTTATTTTATGTGTACTTCTTTTGGAACTGTACGTCTAATAGAGCAAATACGGTAATTAAGACTTATTTTTATTAATCCATTGTATAGTATGAATTTCATGAAGGCATAATTTTTTTTAATTATATAAAATATTTATAAATGTTTTATGAATTTAAATTTATGTTTGAATAAATAATAAATATTTTATCAATTTCTATAAAAGACAGTCATGCTTAAATGAAATTGACAGTACTGGTAATACATAATAAAGCTAGATAGTCATTGCATCACACGGTGTTTGATATGGGTCCCATAGCTATGTATACAACAAGTGTAAAACGCATGACAATTAAAAACTATGAATAACTTATAACTTACTCAGATCAGTGGTTTCCAAGTCAAAATAAACCCAAGGAACTGATGACTTGTTAACCCGATGAGGAATTAGAGGAAGCTGTGCTGCAGGAATGTAGTCAATGTCATGGATGGCTGAAAATGAAACAAACTTTATAATGTTTGATTCTATTAATATAAATTTGTATATGTTTGTCAACATGTATAAACCATGGAAACACATAGTTTGTGCAAAAATTATAGTAGTATTTGCTTTATTGTAAGCAAGCGGTTAAGTAGATAGATATTTTTTGTTTCTTTACAACAAATGTTATGCTTAAAAAGACACTTCTATTTAAATCATGCTTTAAAAAAAAATTGGTAATAATTATTACGTTTTGAAATTTGAATTCTTGTTGAGTATGTGTCTCCTTCTCTTGTCTCATGCGCCACGGTCATACATGTTTTTTTCTCTTTCAATTCAAGGCGTCGTTTCTTGGCATCTCTTGATTGACTTTCAGTACGACGTTTAGAGTTTTCCTTGTCAATCTGAAGAGCTCTGGCTGTTGAAAAAGTTCCTGGGGATAACCCTAATTGTTTGTTAACCTGAAATATAACATGAAAATACATCAGTTTTGGAATATGTAAAAAATAGCAATAGGAAAGTGTGGGAAAATTAAAGTTGTTTCTCCAATAATCTTTAAAGACCTCTCCATATTTCTGAATGGTCTGCACCTTATATAACAGAAGTTAATATAACAAATCAATAATACAATTTTGACTAATTATCAGTCTTATTTTCAATATTTGAACAAGATCTGAAAGAAAAGATTTTTTCTGATTAGTATTTCTTTCAATTGTGAAAAGATTCCTTAAATCAGTTTGTACAGATTTAATTCATATAAATTATAAATCAAACAGAATGCATTCAACTAAAAACAGGAATAAATTATAAAATAAAAACCAGGCACAATTTTACTCAAATGTATGGGTAGGTAATGTTACCACTCAAATGCCAATGAATGTGGATAATAAATATGTAAACAGTATTTGGTATATTTTAAAGCTACATATGCATAACTATGTAAGGCACCAACTCAATTTTACTTTTCAACTAAATATTGCTGAATTGGCAAATGAGCAATAATACACCCTAAACCTCCCCATCATTGAGTTAAAAACTCACTTCTGATACATATGAATAACCAATATTCTTCTGTGATACTGCTGCTGCTGCCACTATAGTTCAGACTCTGATAACCACTATAAAAGTGACTTTTGCAAGCTTTAGATGATACTGTATGGTTAAAACTCTCATTTGATTGTGTACTTTCTAATGACACTAGTTTTTCAGCAACAGAAGACAGATCTTCAAATATCCTGCTTAACTTCAATTGCAATAGAGTATCACAGAGTGGACGGCCATATGGTAAAGATTTATATTTTGAAGTGGGATTTTCAAGAAATCTGCACCATGAAGGACTACAATAAGTATGGTTGCCAAATGGATGCTGCGAAAGTGATTTTAATCCTTGCCTAAGATTCTGTTCATTTCCTTCATTTTGTCTAACCATATAATTAAAAATTTTTGAAGATATCTAATCACTTTAACTGTTAAAACTTTATGAGTATCCTTCAGGGCATATAGCTGATTGCCAAGATTTGTTTTGACATGATTACTATCAGATTTTTTTTTCAATAGCTGGGTCAACATTTTTTTGAGACGTGCTATTGTGGAACTATCTTCATCACCAATCAAAGTTCCAATCGGTGCAGAGCTTTTCTCCATCTGTCTTGCAAGTTCCTCCACCATATCTGGCTCCATTGCTTTGGCACTTCCTGTCCATTTTTTTCGGCAATCATGTTTTCCTATTTCTAAACCTAGCCTTGTAGCAGCTTCACATTTCCTACACTTTTTACACCGTACACTGTATGCCACAATTGTACCAGTCTCAGCACCTATCATGCTACGGCGACCTTGTGGATAGTATATGAAATAAATATAATACTAGAACATATTATTTTATAACAGATTATTATATCATGATGGACAGATATTACCACTAGATGACTGGAACTATCCTCACTAGATCATATAGGCTACCCTTAATAAAACAGGCTCTTTAAATTTTTAAATAAATTTAAACAACTATAGACTAAGTTATATTCAAGGACAACTTGTCTAAGACGAGTTCAGTTAGTGTCAAATAATCAAACCTCTGAACTCTTTGTTACATACCTATACAACCTCCTATCACCAAGCTATTATTTAGCAAATTATAGATACCGGTAGGTAAAAACTTCCAATACAATCTGTACATTACCTGATAAACTGTTGTATCCTCTCCCACTACCTCTAGTTTGCCATCCTGCATCCACTGCAACTTTCAGGCGACAATGTTCATTGTTCAAATTACATCTGAAAATAATTAGTAAATTATAATTTTGCGATACTATCACTACATACAAATGCCTGATTCAAATGTACAGCTTTATCGGGACCAAAAACATTAATGGAAATCATATTATCACCATCAGTTCCATATCAACAGAAAAGTTAAGAGCCAAACAACAATCATTGCAGCCTTTGTAATTACATGTATTAATAATTACAATATTACACAGTGACTCACTGTTGTTTTGTTTCATCAATTTCATGCTGTAAAGCTATCATGGTAGACTTTTTAGCAACATTCTCCACTGCTACTCCAACCTCCCTTTTTCTTGTATTTCATTGTTGCCTTACTGGGGACAGGTATATTTAATAACGACAACAAGTTATTTGCCTTTCTCTCACCTATACCTGCATGGACCACTCCTAATAGTTAATATAATTAATTGAAATTGGTAACAGCCTGTTTAAAATCAAATTTACAAAAATTTCAGTGTCTATTCACAGTCATTCTATTATGTAAAAATGATGTAAACAATACAATAATTAAAAGTTGAGGAATAACTAAATAATATTTTAACTGAATCTTACCTGAAGCATATTTAGTGTTTACATCCCAAATCCTTCCATGATGTTTACCAAGAAGTAAATAATTAATGGTGTGGCACAATGGATTCCTGCAAATAATGTGCAGCCACCCACCTAAACCGTGTTTGGTTTCACCTACACAATCAGTTACATTTAAAGGGTAAACACATTTTTTGCAACCTTTTGAAAGATGGTCAACAAAAACACCCAACTCTACAATCCGTCTACCCTCTTTCCATTGTAAACTAGGGACATATTCACACTCATCGTCAAAATCAATATGGCCGAATGCATCGTCATCATGATTATCGGAGTCTTCTGTGTGCACAATTTCTTCCTTGACAACGTTTACGTTGTGTACAGTAGGGAAAGCAGACCTACGTGTTTGGGAATTGTGCAAACAGTAATTGTGTTCTAACGTGATACACGCATCAAAAACGTGTTTCACTGGTGTGGTTTCAACTATTTCACCCAGGATTTCACCAGCGTCACATGCATATTCAGAGTTTGTAGATAACCTCCGACCGCTACCATTCCTGCGTTTTTCGTTGGACTTGGAAACAAACTTTCCATTACTACACCGGCCTCGCTTACTCATACCTGAACCAGATGAAACAAATACTTCTATAAATGTACACATGTATTATAACTATTCTAAACCCATGCAGCCCATGTACATCTAAATGTTGCAGTGTTATAAACGAGCAGATGTCAACTTGAAACGGGGTACAGTCACTTCGCCCGAACCCCTTCGCCTGATTACCAGTTCGCCCAATTACCGGTTCGCCCGTTTTCCTTTTCGCCCGATTTACCGATGTTACACATTGATTCGAAATGTACATACCCATATTTCACTTGACACGGTCAACACGGTCTTGATGATTATCATACACATATTTCGGACACTTAGTGACAATATTTTGCATTTTTCATTTGGCAATCTGAAATTGAGTGTTTATAAACTTAATTTACCTGGAATGAATATCTAGGAAATCGCTTCAAAACAAACGCACAGCAAAGTATGACTCGTCCGCTTTAAAAAAAAAACGCGAGCACAGCTGGGCTAATGTTTACATAGCAACGCTTACCTGTTTTACGTTAGTGGCTAACGTAAAAGTTCGTGCACATGCATCGATATTTATAATTTGTCAAAAAATAATATACTATACTCATAACAACTACCATTAATGTATAATTAAAAAAAGAAGGTCCATGTTGTTTGTTTAGCATATTTATTTACTATGTCGTAAAAGCTGCCATTTTACGCCTTTCAATTGCGCAGAAACGTGCGCAATCGACGAAAATGGTGAGTAGGCTTCTACCTTAAGGTATAGATGCAGGTTCGTGGGCACTTGGGAGTGAATTTTTTTTTTTTTTTTTTTGCTTTTTACATGTATTATCCAAACAGTCTTGGCTATAGACTGTTAAAATTTCACAGCATCATGAATAGTGGAACATACTCAAAAGACGATTTTAAAATATAGAAAACTGGTACAAATATTCTCTCTTTTGAGTGCTTAGCAAGATTTAGCAAGGCTGTACATAAATAATCAAAAAGAAACATATTCAAAAAAAAGAATGACGGGATCTCCATATTATGCACTATATTTAACTTTTTACAAAACGATAATAGGTTTAAATTTGGAACTGTTGCAGCCATTTTAATTATGAGCATTAGCAAACTTCTTACTGAGTGAATGGTTATGCAAATTAGCCATTATCTTCACTTGTGTTTTTCAGTTTACCATGGAAGTTCAAATCTAAATAGCTCGCACAATTCTTGTTTATTTTGAGTGAAACTTTCACACAACGTTTATCAGTTGTTTATTAACAAATGGGCGTCCAGGCGTATATATAGTATGTTTTTTTTTCATATTACAAAGTTGTCAAGCAGGATGTGTGCTGTATAGTCAATCCCGGTCAGTATTTCACACTTCGAATGTCATTGTCCGAGAACGCAAAGCTTTAAAAATAAGCCCAGACGTCCTTTTGTTCGTAGAGACGTTGTCAAAATAGTGTGAAAATGTCAAGACAAACTGACAAAAACTGTGGGAGCTAATTAATTTTCAATCTCTCTGACCAACCAGAAAACACGAACGCAGATAATGGCCGTTTTATGAAAGTGACGTTAATCGTTCACAAAAATGGCTATTGCATCACGACGACATGCCAAAATCTAGCATACACCGACGCTTGCTGATGTTCAACCGACAGATAAAAAAATAAAATAAAAATATTTTCAATACTAGAGAAACGGACGTAAAATCGTCTATGGAGTCAAAACCTTGCGTGAAAACTGTCATGGCGTCGTGTTATCTTTTCCACTTAGGGAGGGGCACAATGGATTACCTAAAGCCGATGAGATATTCATACAGTTATACAAACATAGCGATCCACATTGGGTGGGTTGAGTCTAAATTTACCTTTTCTCAAACCTTTAAAAAATACTCGGTATGACGCAGTTTTTCACGATCTCCGGTGAAATGGATCGTGCGAAGTTAGACGGCCAGGATGAAATGGGCCGTAATTTTTTGCTACACAACGGCTATTCACAGTTTTTGTACTCAATCGCTCAAACGACGGTGAGAAAAAGTTGAAATGGAAGACAACTATTGTAAATCGAAACAGGTTTCATTCAACTACGAGCAGACGCGATGGGTCGATAAAATTAAAACGAACCCTGACCTCTGGAAATACCTCATTCGTAGAGTGCCATAGTACCAGAGGTCGCCGAGCACGGTCGTACAACGTACTTTGCGACATCGCTACAAATGCGTGCTAGCTGACAAGGGGGTTTCCGATTAAGGTAACCATGGAAGGTACTAACGTTAGTTAGTAGTAGTAACCCTAAACCTCTGAAAAAAAAAATTCTTATCACCAGCATAAATATTTTTTTTACAAAAAAAGTAATTTTTCACTTTTGATTAAGTAACGCAGCGTAGAATGCAGATACGGACATGGCAAACACGCCTTTATAAAGCTTGAAGTCTTGCGATTCTAAAAATATATACTTTCCTGGGTCTATTTGTAGTCATTTGGTCACAATTAGAAGATGAAAACAAGCATGCAAATAATAGTCCCGCTACCTTAAAAAGGAATAATTAGGTATCGCCACTAAACTCTGGTTTGTTTGATTACAAGCTACATTAGATCAAACATAAACAAACTCAAGGTATTGCACCTCTCCACCTAGTTTTTGATGTTTTTTATTCTTTTTTATTCAATATACACAAGTCGCAAATTACTAGTATTTTGTATTGCTGCATCTAACAATGGCTAGTGTTTACCAGTACTGTCAATCTTTAACCAAGAAAAAAATAAAATAAAATAGAATCCAACTAATACTACTTCTTGTCACAATCCCTCATTTCCAGACCAGGGACTATGTCCCTGTGTACATTTCGCATTACCAGTATCTTGCATTATTTGATAAAATAATAAACATCCCCTTATGCCATAGTCACATCAGTTTATTTGATTAAATAGTTAAGCCCCCAAACAAACGTATCTGACCAATGGTCATCTGTTCTATAGTAGTCAGTTATTATTCGATTCCTGTTATTGTCTTATTAAAAACCTGGTAATACACTTCTCGAGTGGTACTACTTATATATGACTGTGACCTATGTTATTCTTTTACTATTTATCGGTCAGCACATCGATTACGAATTTCCGTGATGGAAAGCTTAGTACAGGACTTATTCGTCGCTGGTTCACAGGGTTGCATCGACCATGTGTCCGCCATTATTCTATTATGTCATTTAAGTGAACCGCCCTATGCTGCGTAAATTGACGTTTTTGATTGGTCGGGCGATTGACGTCATGTTACATTTTCATTATACCGGATTCAGTAAAAAACACAGAGTTAAGCGGTCACGTACGTTCTATAAATCTAACCTTACACATATAATCTTGTACTGACGTATTTTTTGTCCAAGAAAGATGTTCCTTTTCATTTAACCCCCAGTTAACTCTTCGCGTCCATGGTATTTGTGAGAGTTGAAAGATTGTTTGAACAAATGACAAGTAACTATATTGATTTGCGTCAAGCTGGGTGGCCCGAATTTAAATATCAGTGCATGAACTCTGGAAGTCATTGCCGAATGCCGCACGCAATTCATGAAACGCGTGGTTAAAAATTATCAATTATCATGGAAGCAATACATTACGAAGTTGAAATATTCAGAGCCGGTACAATATTGTAAACAAATTTGCGTAATTAGAAAAGCAGTGAACTAAGTAAACGACGTTGATATATTCAAAGCCAGTACAATTCTATTTCAATCATGTTTGAATAATAAGAAAATCCCAGACGAATGGAAACAAGGAGTTGTAAAACCAATCCATAAAAAAGGTGATAAAAAAGATCTAAATAATTATAGAGGCATTACTCTGAACTCAACAGTATCAAAAGTTTATGCTAAAATAATTGAAACTAAATTAAAACAATTTGTGGAAGATAATAACATATTAGGTGAGATTCAGGGTGGATTTAGAAAGGACAGACGCTGTGAAGACAATATCTTTACACTCAAAGGTATTGTGTCTCAGCGAAAATCTCAAAACAATTCTACATATGTTGCTTTCCTAGATTTTTCTAAAGATTTTGATCGAGTTTGGAGAGATGGACTTCGGGTTTCACTGTGGAATGCAGGAATTAGAGGAACATTGTGGAATATAATTAATGATATGTATGAAAATGTTTTTAACAAAGTTAACTTTAACGACATAGAAACGGATTATTTTGAAACTACAGAAGGGGTCAAACAAGGATGTGTGTTAAGTCCTTTACTATTTTCAATTTACATAAATGAATTTGCAAAAATGCTGCAGGATTCAAAATTAGGGGTAGAAATAGGTAAAAAGATAATTCCTGGACTATTTTGGGCAGATGATGTTGTCCTCATCGCAAATAATGCAGATGAATTACAAAATATGTTAGACATAGCAGCAAAATTTGCAGACAATTGGAAATTAAGTTACAACAGCAACAAATCCCAAGTAATGTATTTTGGCAAAAAATTGCATAGAAAAGGCACACTCTGGAAATTAGGAAATCTGTTACTAGAAGAGACTAACACATATAAATACTTGGGAATAGTTATTTCTAAAACTATAAAGGACCATGCACAATTTACTGAAATTTACAAGAAGGGGATGAAATTAATAGCATATTGTAAAGCCATCATCAATCAACACAATAGTTACAATAGGTTTGAGTATGGTGATGTATTGTGGAAGAGTATAATTTTACCATCTATTAGCTATGGATGTGGTGTATGGTTTTTAGAAAATAACGATGATAGGAAAAAGTTAAAAAGTCTGCAATATCAGTTTGGCAAATTCCTTTTTAAAGTCAACAGAAATGTTGCTTGCTCTGCTGTATTAGGGGATTTAGGATGGGCTGATTTGAGCTACACCCTTGATACTTTTCGAATTAAATATTTGAACAGATTACAAGAAATGAATAACACCAGATGGACCAACATTGTTTTCACAGAATTGCACAAGTCGTATGTAAACAACCGTAAGCTTACTTGGAATTGGCCAACATATGTGCACAAAGTACTTGAAACTAACGGATTAGACCATGTCTATGGGTTAAACATACCTAACAATATAAACTGGCTCAAAAGCGTTTATAAAATAAGTGAAGAAAATGAAGTAAAAACGTTTGCAGATCAAATATCTAATATGAAATCACTGGAACATTACAGTTGGGTTAAAAGAAATAAGGAAAAAGAAAACTATATAAATGATCCCCTTGATCATCATGGCATATCACTGTATTTTAAAGTCAGATCTAACTCACTGGATTTAGAGGGTAATAAAATAACATGGGACAAATATAAAGGGAATGGAATGTGCAAGCTATGTAATGACGACAAAGAAGATACATTTTTGCTGTTCTAAAGAAATATAATTTTGGGGAGTCATTTATTAACTGGATTCATTGTTTCTACTCTGATATCTCAAGTTGTGTAATGAACAAAGGCTTTTCAACTGGGTATTTTAACATGAATCGAGGTGTAAGACAAGGTGACCCTTTATCTCCTGCTTTGTTTATTTTAAGTTTGGAACCTTTACTAAATGCTGTATCTGAAAATAATAAAATAAATGGTATTCAGATTGGTCCAAATCAAGTGAAATACACTGCTTATGCAGATGATCTCACCACTTTTGTTAGAGACTTGGCTTCTGCTACGGAACTATTTAGCAAATTGGACTGTTTTAGTACTGTATCTGGGCTGAGGGTAAATGCGGATAAAACGGAAGCAATGTGGATAGGTAGCTGGAGACACCGAAAAGACGAACCTTTAAAATTAAAATGGTGTTCAGATTGTGTTAAAATTGTCGGTATATATTTTTCATATAACGATGATCTTGCGACTTCAATGAATTGTGAAAAATATCTTGTGTCAGTTGGAAAGCTTTTAAAATTTTGGGCTTGTCGTAATTTATCTTTACTCGGTAAAATACAAGTTATTAGATCCTTAGCTATTTCCAAATTACTGTATACGTTTAACCTTATTTCCGTTCCTAAATCAGTATTAGTTAAACTCAACTCGATGTTTTATAATTTCCTCTGGAACGGTCCTGATAAGATCGCCAGAAACACTGTGATTGGTAATATGTTAAAGGGGGGTTTGGCTATGCCGGATTTATTGAGCATGTGTGTTGGAGCAAAAGCAAATTGGGTTAAAAAGTTTTTTGATAAAAATTACCATCCATGGAAACAAGTTTTTGATTGGTATCTTAATTCGGTAGGTGGAGCAAATTTGTTGTTCCAGTGTAATTTTAATAGGGAAATGTTACCGATAAACTTGCCACCCTTTTATGAGTCTGTTCTTCATGCATGGTCGTCAGTAAATTTACATAAACCCCCGGAAAATCTTCAAGAAATCGCAAGTGAGATTATTTGGAACAATCAAAATATTATTATTCAAGGAAAATCTATCTTTTATAGGGAATTGTATAACATAGGTATAGTTTATATTACGGATTTATATGATAAGAATGGTAAAATTCTGTCTTGGGATCTATTGGTTAATCGTTTGGAAGGCACGACAATTTTTTTAAAATGGTTTGGTCTTGTGGATGCAATTCCGAAAACTTGGCATATTAAACGTTCTTATGTTGTTAGACCCACTCTCCCGGTAAGTGTTCCTAGTGATGGTAAAATTATAGTTATTAGCAAAATGTCTACGAGAATATTTTCCCAAATACTAGTTAAAAGGAAATTTCCCCCCCCCCCCGAAAAGCGAAATATACTACCAAAATTTGTTTCCTACTATAACTTTAGACTGGAAAAAATTGTATGCACTTCCGTACAAGGTTACAATAGAATCTAAGTCACGTGCATTTTATTGTAAAATTTTGAGAAATATTCTATATATTAATTTTATTTTATTTAAAATGTCCCCAGCTTATGCATCATCTCCCCTGTGTACTTTTTGTAAAAAAACAGATGAAACTTTACTACATTTATTTGTAGACTGCCAATATTCAAAGGAGCTTTGGGGTAAAGTATTTCATAACTGGGGCAAATTTTTAAATCTAAACAGTCTGCCAGATAAACATCAATTACTACTTGGGGATGGAAATTTTAGTACTATTACAAATCAGGTTATATTACTTGCTAAAAGGGCTATATACACTGCTAGGTGTCAAGATACCTTACCCAGTTTCATAGTATTAAAACATTTAGTATTGAATATTTATAAAATTGAAAAATATATTGCAACTCGTAAAAATATTATGGAGCATCATGTTAATAAATGGAGTGATTTTCCAGTCGAATAGGTCAAATTTTATGTACTTTACCTTACTCTGATAATTTGTTGTATTTGTGATTGTGTTGTACTTTTTGTTCTGTTTCCTTTTCATGTATTGTTAATTGTATAAGAATAAAAAAAAATAATGTAAAAAAAAAAAAAAAAAAAAAAAAAAGAAGATATTTATCATTTTCTATTTTTATGCAAAGCAACTTATCATTTAAGACACAAATTTTATGGAGATTTCATGTACAAAGTTCAAAAACTTGAAGTAGACCCAACACTTATTAATAACTTTCTTTCTGGAGGAATTAATTTTAAGTTTAATGTACTTTTTAGCGACATATTGTGGAAAGTCAACAATAATTTGGGGAATATTGTATCCAAGGAAGTTAGAGTATTTATTACTCAATTGTATAAGTATAGAAAAGAAAGTTTGAATTTAATGTGATTTTTCTTCTTTCCTTTTTCTAATATGTATGATTTGGTTGTTTTCTTCTCTTTGTTTGCCGCTCCAAAGGCTAATAAAATATTATTATTATTTACAGAGTTGCATACAAGTTGTGTAATTACAGTACCTTCGGATATAATAACAATTTTACTTGATTGACGCGCGGGGCACGAAAGAAAAAGGTTGCTAAGGTAACGCGCCAGTTCAGTGCGTGACTTGAGGTCAAACTTCGGTCAACACACACTTGATGTCAGCTTTCGGATGTCAGTCAGTTTCGCAAATAAGTACTTGAAGTTCAATTGCATCCCAAAAATGATGTCGCTGATCACTCAGTTGTCGCAGCGTGTGTTGTGTCATGTCCATGATGCACCCCGTTTCGACTTTAGCTTGCTTTTCCTTCTTAGTGAATGTTCTCTGTTCACGTAAAAATTGAACTCTCACCAGTGTATTGAAACACTTTGAATTTATACTTTGCATGATTTTATTTGGTCAACGCGAAACATTATTTTTTCTAAACATTTTCTGAGATATTTTTTATCAACGCAGGATTATTTTTCCGGACAAGATGGGCTTTGTAATATCTGCCATAACATCGCCCGGGGATGCATAGAAAAATAAAAAAGGCAGTGCAGCCAGACGGCTACTTTGTAGTGAGCTTTGCCATTTCAAGTGTAACATGGTGCGTGGTCCTTGACGCAGTGCGTGTTCTCTGCCCGACTATACGCCATGAATGTCGCTAGCCACGAGTCTCAGAGGTACTAAAAATTGTCTTGTAATCGTGGTCATTGGAAAACAAAACGAATCACTAATAAATTTATGAAAACAGCTCCTTTTTGAATCGATCTAAAAGTACTCTTTTAATTCGCGTACCAAAAAACAATAATTTCCGTTTTTACGCTATTCGCGCACTTGAAAAAAATAATTATTTTTACTACCGCGAATTAATAGAGTTTTTACGGGACTGGCATTTACAGCAACAGCATCCAAATTGTTACAGTCACAGATCAAGGACAGTCTCTCCATTTCAGACTGTAAAAATATAAATGTGTGTCCCAATAAGGCTAATGTTAGATACAGTGTTTTGAAAATTGTACGTGATATCCCCTCAACTTTTTACTGGATGGTTGATACGTTGAGAGAGGAAACTGACCAGTTTCCAGACCACGTACACTTGTCTACTGTTCATCACTTGATTAGGCCACACTGATTTAATTTTATGGATGACATCCTCTGGAGACCCCAAAACTAATGCGAGAGGGCGAAAAAAAAAATCCTGCCAAAAAAAAAAAATCCTGCTAAAAGCACAGGACTACGGAGCTGCTATTACGAATTGGACCACAGAACACAATGTATCAAAGAACAACAGGAAGTCTTTATTTGTAGGAGGCACATGTTGATATACACATCTCGTACTGTATTACTGTCACAGGTATAACCATTTCAGACAAGCTCTAGTACATGTAGTCATGATGAAGTACAGTAGAACGTCGATTATCCGAACGTCGATTTATATCCGAAATGTTCGGTTATCCGAACCTACTGTGTGTCCCCCAAAGTTTGTATGCAGGTCTGGCTGTGTTCCGTATAGTAATACAAAAGTCAACTGTGAACAATAAATACTACAGTCGCCTTGTGTGATTTCCTGGTGCAACACTTTCAATAAAGCTGTTATCAACATGTAATCCGACGTCTTTCACGTGTACGTTCATTGTTTACAGTGTCTGCGCAAACAATGAAACGAATTACAGTATCCAATAATTTCCTAAATTCAGACAAGCCTATTACGCCACACCAGTGTTCCACTGTAAATAAAAAATGTCTTAAAAACACAAACTTCATCAAATGTCTTCTCCACTGTTTACAGTCAGATCCTTAACTTTACCAAGTTGTAAGTCACCGCAGTTCGGATACGTTTCCCGGGAAAATTGTACGGTGTTCCACTGTCGTCAAAGAAACGTGGCTATGAGCCGATCCCATGTTTTTTCCGATTTTTAATTTTAATGTCCAGTATGAGAAGTCACATTCTCTTCGGAATAAAAAAAGAAAGAAAATAACTTCTGGGATGTCTTGCCACAGAAGCGACGCCAGTTTAATAGTGCAGTGAAAAAGAGAGGCGAAACGACAACCCTTTGGTGTGCCTCTTTGATGGTTTATCAGCAGACAACGGCAACCAATGACCACAGTCGGCGGGCCGTTTGATGGTTCACAGCGTCGAAGTGTTTACGTCCGATGATCACAGTAGCCAACAATTTATTATGTCAATCGTTCTAGGTGTTAAAAACTTTGCTGAATCCAATAAAATCGGGACATCTTGTAGCAGTTTACCATTCGAAAATCCCAGAGCAATCTGGTAACATCGAGCCGCTAGCCGATCTATACGAAGCGACCTTTCACCTGTTTACTTTATCAGCGTCTTTTATCTAGCGTTGGCGTGGCTACCCCCAGTGAAATGCAAACGCTGTGTACTTGATTTGGACGCAAAGTTGTCAATTATAAATCGACTAGAACGTGGCGAAACCGCAAGCAATCTATCTACCGAGTATGGTGTTGGTAAATCGATGATATCCGATATCAAGGCAAAACAAAAGCTGCTGGATTTTTTCAGTAAAATGGATTCAAGTGCAGGACTGAAACGAAAGATAACGAAAACAGCCTATGACGATCATTCAGAGAAATCCGTCTTCACTTGGTTCCGGGACTTGGTTTTCCCAAGAACTTTATTATCGCTACATTTTACGGACATTTTGAAACACTTTTTAACATTCCAGCATGCAACATTTTTATTACAATATATTACTGATTAAATAAAAATGTTTTTAATGACGTACTCTACATGTATTATTGTTTGATTTCATTACAGTCATGTGCGTTAGAATTTGTGTGTAGTGAGCCTGTAAACTTGAGCACGCCCACACAAGATCGCATATCCGAACTGCTTGCATAACCGAACAAAAAGCATGTCCCCCTAACAGTTCGGATAATCGACGTTCTACTGTACCTTCAGTCAAAAACACTGCATGCAAGGTACAACATGGACATCATTTTCAGTACAAGTCAAGGCGGAATGTACATATCACTACTTTATGACAATAACTAACAAAACATTGCAATGATACAGAAATGTCCTTGCTTGCTCCTCTCTACACAGTAGGGGTTAGCTTTAACCAATCTCTCGTATAGCTGTGTAAACGTCATATCTCCCTGGCCGACGTCAATTGCGTACCAGTCTACAACAATCCCTCAGAGTTTTTCCTCTGAACTGTTATGCTCACGTATTCCTGGCAACGCAATACGCATGTGCAGAAGATCATTTACGACAAAATTGGCACGTTTTTAGATAGTCCAAAAAGAGTTTTACGAAAAGCCGGCGCTTTGCGACAATATGAGTCGGCAAGTTCCGGACAGAAAACCGATCTGTAGAGACTCGTCGTTGGAGATTTTTTTTTTTTTTTTTTTTGAGAAAAGGCGAAAACTAATGCGCGCGTGGATGTCATCCATACAATTAAGTCGGTGTGGCCTTATATGATTACTTTAAATGGGAATATCCTGCCTCAATATCTAACATTGGGATGTACCACAGCGAAACTGATTCTGTGGTATAAGAGTCTCACTTAAAAGAAATTATGAAAGTGTCTCATTCAGAGTTGCATATTATTTTTTGTACAACAGCTCTTAGAATGGGTATTAATTGAAAATTTTCATCATGTTATTCATTATGGTACTTCATTTGATTTAGAGTCGTATGTTTCACCGTCCCGTGTTGAGGGACGGTGTATGTATGTACAGGAATCTGGGAGAGATGACAAACTCTGTTATTTTGTATCATACTTAAGAAACACAAATGTTTGTAGACGAGTGAAACTTTATGAAGATTTTGCTTCAAGTCTGGAAATAAATTAATTGAAAGACAAAGTATTATATCACAGTTGTGATATTTGTGCATCAAAGTGTTCATGTGGACATTGCAAAGATGAGAGTAGTTATATTGAAAGACAATCTTATTCATTACTGTGCTGATACAGATAGTGATAGCAGTGACAGTATAGAGTCTGATGCAATAATTGAGAATAGCTCATCAAGCACTGGTACAGAATACTGAATGTGCCATTGATAATAGCAGTGTAAAGTTGGTATAATCAGATTGGCATTGTATTTGTATTTTATTGTCAACGGATTAAAAACATTTGAAGAATAATAAGCATTTTCATAATGTTATTCAGTGGTAAATGAGAATTGATCACATTGTCATAATTTACAAGTGTGACATGAGGATCTGTATTTGTTATCCAACAGATTCAAACACATATCTCTGAAACCCCCTATGCCTATTCATGCCACACAAAAACGACGAATTAGGCCGAATTTTGTTATCGGTTGGCTTAATATAACCCCAACGGACCGTATTTTTGTGAAAGATTGGTATTTTTGTCCTGATTTGTAGGAATCTGAAAAACGCGTTTCACAACTTGTCACGAATTGTTGAAAATGGTGTAAACGGTAATATGTACAAAATTATAAAATATATGTATGGTGATGTGAAATATAAGGTAAAAACAAGAAATGGTTTAACAGAATCATTTTGTTCAAATATCGGAGTAAAACAAGGATGCAACCTTAGCCCAAGTCTGTTTAATTTATTTATTAATGACCTGCCTGATATTTTTGATAATGATCATTGTGACCCTACACTGTTACACAACACACCCATTAATTGCCTTCTTTATGCAGATGATATTGTGATTCTTTCAAAATCTAAAAGGGGATTACAAAACTGTTTGGATAAACTATCAGCCTACACATCAAAATGGCAGTTGTCTGTCAACACAGATAAAACAAAAATAATGATATTCAATAAGTGTAACAGACTTTTTAACTAGGAAATATTCTTTTATGAAGGAAAAGAAATCAATATAGTTAAAGATTTCAATTATCTTGGCTTAACTATGAGTCCAAATGGTAAATTTAAAGATGCAATGAAAAACCTAAAAAGAAAAGGAATAAAAGCCTTATTCTCATTAAAGACCAAAATTGGATCTGGTATTCTGGACATGTCCATACTACTGTCACTATTTAATAAACTTATCAGACCAGTTATTGTGTATGGGAGTGACATTTGGGGAGAAGAAAGCTCTACAAAATCAATTGTAGAGGATGTCCAGCTTACATACTATCGGTACATTCTTGGTATCTCAAAAAATACACCAATCATGGCAATATATAGTGAATTGGGAAAATTACCTCTTGACTCTTTTATTAAGAAACAAATGATAAAATATGCCAATCGTATTGCAAATTCCACAAATACTCTACTTCAAGAAGCATACTATGTCAATAAAATTATTAAAAGTAAATGGTTTAAAAAACTTGATCTGATATTAAAAAATATTAACCATTCTTATCTTTTAAATGAAACAAATATTATCTCATTATCAAAATTAAAAACAATTGATGAGAAATTAAAAGAAGAGTTTACAACTGAGTGGAAAAATGAAATAAATAATGACAATAGTAAAAATCAATTTCTAAAAATAAACTAAGAACCTACAAACTTTTTAAAACCAAAATAGAACAAGAAAACTACTTAACAATTATGAAAAACAGTGAACTTTGCAAATCCCTAACAAAATTTAGACTTGGCAACCACTGTCTGAAAATTGAAACAGGCCGGCATACAGGATTGGATTTTAAAGACAGAGTCTGCAATATGTGCGACAATGACCATGTTGAAGATGAACAACATTTTGTCACAAATTGTCCTCATTACAATGAAATAAAATTAAAACTTTACATTGTAGCTAATAAACGTATACCAAATTTTGACAAATTTAGTAATGAAAATAAATTCATATCATTACTAAGTGACGAGAAAATGTCTATTCCTTTAGCGCAATATTTAAAAAACTGTTTTAATACAAGACAGCAGCACCTACATAAACTAAGCCAGTAATACATTCCTTGTATTCAAATTATTATCTTTTTTTTTATGCCTTTTTGCTCCCTTACTTTTTATGTGGTTATTTTTCTTTTACTAATATCTGATTTGTAACCCTTTTCATCCCCTCCGGGGGATGTTGTGTGTTAATAAATAAATAAACTTGTCTCTTATTTAGTTTTATGCGTCATTCAAGATGGTGGCCCCCATATAATAAATATCATATTTATTTAATTATCACGTGTGCGCCAGCTGACTGTGCCCAGGAACTATGATCTACTGTACGCACTTCCTATGAGCGAAATGGGGGGGGGGGTATCGGCTGGTATCTAGTGTAAGAAATAGACAAGGGATGAAGGCTCATATTTTTAAACTAGAAAAAACAGACGAACAGAATGAAAAATAAAATCTATAAAAAATACCAGGTTGAAGAATATTAGTTGCTCTTTCAAATTTCGCCAAAGCCTTACCTATATCTGCAGAATAAATCAAGAAAACTACACAAATTGACTCCATTTACGAATAATTAACGGTTTGCCCGAACGCACGGCACAGTTGGAGGCGAAGAACCAATCACAAGACTGGTTACAAACCAGTTGAGCATGGCTAACCGAGTCGTGACCTCGATGTGGTTCGTAACCAATCTTACGATTGGTTGTTGACAAATGCTGAACAATTTTTAACTCAGGGGGATTGGCACGAGAGGGCGCCATCCGATCTGAATGGAACGTTTCGACGTCAGACGTCTGAAGCTCATCGTCAAAGCAACAACCTCCCGTTTACAAACAGATGAAATAATTTCAGCAATTTCTTTACAGAAAAATCCTCAACAAAACTTAGAAACATTTCATAGACAAATACAGGCTTCAAAATTATGTCTATTGCAAAACCATTTAACCGACAACCAGTTTGACGCCACAATTTCTTGCGTAATTTTCGTAAAATTCGTAACACATAATTTGAGTGATGGTATAACAAAATAACTTGTTTGTAAATTCAATCCATCGAAAAAATTAAAAAAAACATTTGTATAGGTATAATATAATACCTATAAAAATGTTTTTTTTAATTTTTTAAATTTTTTTAAAAATTAAAAAAAAAACATTTTTATAGGTTTAATATAATACCTATAAAAATGTTTTTTTTTAAATTTTTTCGATGGATTGAATTTACAAACAAGTTATTTTGTTATACCATCACTCAAATTATGTGTTACGAATTTTTGATAGTTAAGACTTTGTGTTCTTGCGAACGGGAAGACATTTACTGGTGTACAGTTTACATCGATAAAAGCAAACGTATTTTGAAAGTTGTGAAATCATAGTACTGTTTTGGCATTATACGACTTGCAGTTCCATTTTGATGGATTTTGTGTTATCAAACTGTAGTATTATGTAAATTTGCCCCGGGGAAAATCTGCAAGCAAAGTTTAAATTGCCATTTTCACGCTACGTCATAACGTGGAGTATGCACAATTGTTAGTCTTGTGTTCCCCAATGCATTTAAAAATCCCTTTGTATTGGGGGACTTTGTGTGACTGACCGTGGTGTTTGTAAACATTAGTCGAACTGTAGCAGTGTGTAAATCTTCCACAACATGGAGTTGCCATGAAGGTGCGACAATGTCATATAAATCATTATCGTCTAACAAAATCTAATGAAATTCTTGCAGAGATGTCTAACTTAGACATTTTTAGACAATATTATCGGAGAAAAACGAACTGTCCCAATAGTTTCCCAGACAGACCTGTCATTGTTAGACGATATTATCGATATAATATCGGAGAAAAACGAACTGTCTCAATAGTTGCCCAGACAGACCTGTCTAACTTAGACTTTTTTAGATGATAATATCGGATAACATAATAATAACTTTATTACACAACTGCACCATCAGTGGGTGATGTATGGTAAGGATACAGATAAGAAAAAACAAACACAAATAAACAAAAACAACAAAATTTTCAAAATTACAAACAAATCAAAGGGTATATATAAAATACGTTTTACAATTAGGTTTTATAAATTGTATTTAAGTATTTTGCAAGTGCAGTACTACTATTTATGATGCAAGTGAATATTAAATTTCGGTTAGTTGTACTGCACATTTCTAATTTACAATCTTCTAAGAGGGTATTTCTTTCTTGAGTGAAGAAGCAACAGTCAAGGATGAAATGTTTTTCATCTTCTACAGTACCTGTGTTGCATTTTTTACACAATCTGTAATTTGCCTCCATTCTTGGAAATTTTCTCCTGCCCAATTCAATTTCCAAATTATGGTCACTAAGTCTAAACTTGGTAACCATTCTTCTCAAATTGAAGTCCTGAATTTCTGTTAAATATCCTTCAAATTCATAATTCATTTTAAACAAATTATACGTTCTTAGTTTGTTTCCTGATTTTCCGTTTTTTGGGACATGACTAAGTTGCTGATACCATGTTTGTATATATTTATTTTTTAATTTTTCTTCCAACAATTTTGTTAATTCAGCGATGTTTCCCACTTTATATATTTTATTTACTTCAGATAAGTCAGTATGTCCAAGAATTGCTTTAACATGTTTTATCCAGCTTGAGTTTGAGGACACTATTTCTTTAAGTGCACTTTTTAGAATATGATTTTCAGGTAACAATGTCAATCTGTGCCAATATTTAATTTGCGATAAATTTGCCTTAATCCTTATAGGAATTCTACCAATTTCGCCTCTTATGCCAATCAATGGTGTTACTTAAACTGGTACAAGTGGTTGCATGCTTGCTCCAAGTAATTGTTTTCATTTGTAATTTCATTGGCCCAAATCTCTGACCCATATAACAAAATTGGAGAGATGAGTTGATCAAAAAGTTTAAGGCTTAGTTTTGTAGAGATCATTTTATGATTTAGTATAGTGTGACGTATACTAAATAAAGCTTTCATAGCTTTATTTTTCAGGTTTGACTGATTTATTTTAAATTTGCCATTTGGTGTAAAAATGCTTCCTAAATAACAAAACTCCTTAACAGATGTTATCTCTTCATTATTTATTTTGAAATTCATATTTTTTATTAAACGATTACTGTTGTTAAATATCATTACTTTAGTTTTTCCAACATTAACATTTAGGTACCATTTTGCACAATAATCATTTAGTTTGTTCAGACAGTTTTGTAGACCGTCCACGGACTCCGAAATAATTGCCAGGTCATCCGCATACTGAATGCAATTTAGGGGAAAAGTGTCAATCATGATTGGTTTATCTACATTCTCACCGAATATACCAGGGAGGTCATTCATGAAAATGTTAAAAAGCGTTGGTGAGATGTTGCACCCTTGTTTGACACCACTTGTTGGATGAAATCCCTTTGTGATACCACTGTTTAGCTTTACTTTATATTCTTGATCAGTGTACATTGATTTTATTATGTTGTAGAAATTGCCATTTATGCCAGTCTTTTGTAATTTTAGAAATAAAGCATCTCTTGAGACACTGTCAAATGCTTTTTTTAAGTCTACAAAACAGCTGTATAATCTTTTACATTTAGCACCAGTTTCTTTTTTTCCATACAGTGTTTTTTCCACTGCGGTCTTCAGAAGAAAAATTGCATCACTTGTGCGTCTGTTTTTTCTAAATCCAAATTGTACCTCATTCATTAATTTGTTTTTCTCCAAGTGGTTTGTCAATCTGTAATTCATAATGCCTGTGAATAATTTTGATAGACAGCTGGATATAGCAATTGCTCTATAATTGGATGGGTTCGATCTGTCACCTGATTTGTGTATTGGTACTAAGATGGTGGATTTCCAACGTTAAAAAGTGCAATCGTCTCTTGTTTTGTGTTCTCGACTGAAGTGATTTCCATTTACTTGTCTGTTATAAATCAACTGTATTAGCTTCCTTTGAACGTCCTATTGCCATCGGGATTATGTCTACTACACTCGACGGTGTAGTGCGTATCGATCTTGTATGAAACCACAGTCCCTCTGTGATGAAACGCACCCGAACCCGGAAATCGACTGCAAATCGGGATGGTCTCGTCACGTAATTTCTTACCTTGTTCTTGATCGCAGTACACTTGGCTATGAACTTCCACATATACCCACGCTAATGGGAATAGTGCATCGTGGGTAATGCTGTATTGATCGAGGTGAAACAAACATGGCTGTCGTTCGACGACATCGCTCGCGTTGTGTCGTCACAACGTCAATGCATCGCTCGTGTTTCTCTTCCTTCTGTTTTCTTATTTCAATTACACACCGATTTGGCTGTGGCCATGCATTTAGTCCTTGTCGACTGCTTTTTTTTCGAATTGGTTGATTGTCATAGTAAACGTCCTGAGTAGAACAGTGGTCATTTCTAAGGTTCAAAATAAACACACATGATTATTTAATATTTACATTCCTTCAGTTAAAACAGGGGGGGAGTTGCATGACACGATTGGTTGAAATAATAGTCTCATTTGCATAAATTAATATTCATGAGCAATGAAAAACTCGTCTTTTCAGTAAAATTGTGCCAAAATGCTTTCCGATAGCATACATGTTAGTTCTAAATTGACTGATTCAATCGTTACGAGCTAAAAAAAATAATCGGAAAAATGATGTAAAAGTATTTTTTGAAACACGTTTTTCGATCGGACTCCACCTAACTGTTGAAAGTAAGCACAGGTTTTCTCTTTACCATGATCATAGCAAGTTGCGATATTCATGGAGAATGCAGAGACACGTTTAAATTTCAATCTAGTACTATTGCTCAAAATTGCTCAAAATGTTTTCGGTGACTTTTATCAGTGACAAGTTACCTAATTAGTATGCATTTCGAGAAACCAGTGTGGGTGCATGCGCAGTTTGAAACTCTAAATCAATAAAATCACGCGTAGAACTCGGGCTCCAGCAAGAAATTGTGGCGTCAAACTGGTTGTCGGTTAAATGGTTTTGCAATAGACATAATTTTGAAGCCTGTATTTGTCTATAAAATGTTTCTAAGTTTTGTTGAGGATTTTTCTGTAAAGAAATTGCTGAAATTATTTCATCTGTTTGTAAACGGGAGGTTGTTGCTTTGACGATGCGCTACAGACGTCTGACGTCGAAACGTTCCATTCAGATCGGATGGCGCCCTCTCGTGCCAATCCCCCTGAGTTAAAAATTGTTCAGCATTTGTCAACAACCAATCATAAGATTGGTTACGAACCACATCGAGGTCACGACTCGGTTAGCCATGCTCAACTGGTTTGTAACCAGTCTTGTGATTGGTTCTTCGCCTCCAACTGTGCCGTGCGTTCGGGCAAACCGTTAATTATTCGTAAATGGAGTCAATTTGTGTAGTTTTCTTGATTTATTCTGCAGATATAGGTAAGGCTTTGGCGAAATTTGAAAGAGCAACTAATATTTATCAACCTGGTATTTTTTATAGATTTTATTTTTCATTCTGTTCGTCTGTTTTTTCTAGTTTAAAAAATATGAGCCTTCATCCCTTGTCTATTTCTTACACTAGATACCAGCCGATACCCCCCCCCCATTTCGCTCATAGGAAGTGCGTACAGTAGATCATAGTTCCTGGGCACAGTCAGCTGGCGCACACGTGATAATTAAATAAATATGATATTTATTATATGGGGGCCGCCATCTTGAATGACGCATAAAACTAAATAAGAGACAAGTTTATTTATTTATTTATTTATTAACACACAACATCCCCCGGCCGGGGGATGAAAAGGGTTACAAATCAGATATTAGTAAAAGAAAAATAACCACATAAAAAGTAAGGGAACAAAAAGGCATAAAAAAAAGATAATAATTTGAATACAAGGAATGTATTACTGGCTTAGTTTATGTAGGTGCTGCTGTCTTGTATTAAAACAGTTTTTTAAATATTGCGCTAAAGGAATAGACATTTTCTCGTCACTTAGTAATGATATGAATTTATTTTCATTACTAAATTTGTCAAAATTTGGTATACGTTTATTAGCTACAATGTAAAGTTTTAATTTTATTTCATTGTAATGAGGACAATTTGTGACAAAATGTTGTTCATCTTCAACATGGTCATTGTCGCACATATTGCAGACTCTGTCTTTAAAATCCAATCCTGTATGCCGGCCTGTTTCAATTTTCAGACAGTGGTTGCCAAGTCTAAATTTTGTTAAGGATTTGCGAAGTTCACTGTTTTTCATAATTGTTAAGTAGTTTTCTTGTTCTATTTTGGTTTTAAAAAGTTTGTAGGTTCTTAGTTTATTTTTAGAATTTGATTTTTTCCTATTGTCATTATTTATTTCATTTTTCCACTCAGTTGTAAACTCTTCTTTTAATTTCTCATCAATTGTTTTTAATTTTGATAATGAGATAATATTTGTTTCATTTAAAAGACAAGAATGGTTAATATTTTTTAATATCAGATCAAGTTTTTTAAACCATTTACTTTTAATAATTTTATTGACATAGTATGCTTCTTGAAGTAGAGTATTTGTGGAATTTGCAATACGATTGGCATATTTTATCATTTGTTTCTTAATAAAAGAGTCAAGAGGTAATTTTCCCAATTCACTATATAATGCCATGATTGGTGTATTTTTTGAGATACCAAGAATGTACCGATAGTATGTAAGCTGGACATCCTCTACAATTGATTTTGTAGAGCTTTCTTCTCCCCAAATGTCACTCCCATACACAATAACTGGTCTGATAAGTTTATCAAATAGTGACAGTAGTATGGACATGTCCAGATTACCAGATCCAATTTTGGTCTTTAATGAGAATAAGGCTTTTATTCCTTTTCTTTTTAGGTTTTTCATTGCATCTTTAAATTTACCATTTGGACTCATAGTTAAGCCAAGATAATTGAAATCTTTAACTATATTGATTTCTTTTCCTTCATAAAAGAATATTTCCTAGTTAAGGAGTCTGTTACACTTATTGAATATCATTATTTTTGTTTTATCTGTGTTGACAGACAACTGCCATTTTGATGTGTAGGCTGATAGTTTATCCAAACAGTTTTGTAATCCCCTTTTGGATTTTGAAAGAATCACAATATCATCTGCATAAAGAAGGCAATTAATGGGTGTGTTGTGTAACAGTGTAGGGTCACAATGATCATTATCAAAAATATCAGGCAGGTCATTAATAAATAAATTAAACAGACTTGGGCTAAGGTTGCATCCTTGTTTTACTCCGATATTTGAACAAAATGATTCTGTTAAACCATTTCTTGTTTTTACCTTATATTTCACATCACCATACATATCTTTTATAATTTTGTACATATTACCGTTTACACCATTTTTCAACAATTCGTGACAAGTTGTGAAACGCGTTTTTCAGATTCCTACAAATCAGGACAAAAATACCAATCTTTCACAAAAATACGGTCCGTTGGGGTTATATTAAGCCAACCGATAACAAAATTCGGCCTAATTCGTCGTTTTTGTGTGGCATGAATAGGCATAGGGGGTTTCAGAGATATGTGTTTGAATCTGTTGGATAACAAATACAGATCCTCATGTCACACTTGTAAATTATGACAATGTGATCAATTCTCATTTACCACTTAATAACATTATGAAAATGCTTATTATTCTTCAAATGTTTTTAATCCGTTGACAATAAAATACAAATACAATGCCAATCTGATTATACCAACTTTACACTGCTATTATCAATGGCACATTCAGTATTCTGTACCAGTGCTTGATGAGCTATTCTCAATTATTGCATCAGACTCTATACTGTCACTGCTATCACTATCTGTATCAGCACAGTAATGAATAAGATTGTCTTTCAATATAACTACTCTCATCTTTGCAATGTCCACATGAACACTTTGATGCACAAATATCACAACTGTGATATAATACTTTGTCTTTCAATTAATTTATTTCCAGACTTGAAGCAAAATCTTCATAAAGTTTCACTCGTCTGCAAACATTTGTGTTTCTTAAGTATGATACAAAATAACAGAGTTTGTCATCTCTCCCAGATTCCTGTACATACATACACCGTCCCTCAACACGGGACGGTGATACATACGACTCTAAATCAAATGAAGTACCATAATGAATAACATGATGAAAACTTTCAATTAATACCCATTCTAAGAGCTGTTGTACAAAAAATAATATGCAACTCTGAATGAGACACTTTCATAATTTCTTTTAAGTGAGACTCTTATACCACAGAATCAGTTTCGCTGTGGTACATCCCAATGTTAGATATTGAGGCAGGATATTCCCATTTAAAGTAATCATATAAGGCCACACCGACTTAATTGTATGGATGACATCCACGCGCGCATTAGTTTTCGCCTTTTCTCAAAAAAAAAAAAAAAAAAATCTCCAACGACGAGTCTCTACAGATCGGTTTTCTGTCCGGAACTTGCCGACTCATATTGTCGCAAAGCACCGGCTTGTCGTAAAACTCTTTTTGGACTATCTAAAAACGTGCCAATTTTGTCGTAAATGATCTTCTGCACATGCGTATTGCGTTGCCAGGAATACGTGAGCATAACAGTTCAGAGGAAAAACTGAGGGATTGTTGTAGACTGGTACGCAATTGACGTCGGCCAGGGAGATATGACGTTTACACAGCTATACGAGAGATTGGTTAAAGCTAACCCCTACTGTGTAGAGAGGAGCAAGCAAGGACATTTCTGTATCATTGCAATGTTTTGTTAGTTATTGTCATAAAGTAGTGATATGTACATTCCGCCTTGACTTGTACTGAAAATGATGTCCATGTTGTACCTTGCATGCAGTGTTTTTGACTGAAGGTACAGTAGAACGTCGATTATCCGAACTGTTAGGGGGACATGCTTTTTGTTCGGTTATGCAAACAGTTCGGATATGCGATCTTGTGTGGGCGTGCTCAAGTTTACAGGCTCACTACACACAAATTCTAACGCACATGCCTGTAATGAAATCAAACAATAATACATGTAGAGTACGTCATTAAAAACATTTTTATTTAATCAGTAATATATTGTAATAAAAATGTTGCATGCTGGAATGTTAAAAAGTGTTTCAAAATGTCCGTAAAATGTAGCGATAATAAAGTTCTTGGGAAAACCAAGTCCCGGAACCAAGTGAAGACGGATTTCTCTGAATGATCGTCATAGGCTGTTTTCGTTATCTTTCGTTTCAGTCCTGCACTTGAATCCATTTTACTGAAAAAATCCAGCAGCTTTTGTTTTGCCTTGATATCGGATATCATCGATTTACCAACACCATACTCGGTAGATAGATTGCTTGCGGTTTCGCCACGTTCTAGTCGATTTATAATTGACAACTTTGCGTCCAAATCAAGTACACAGCGTTTGCATTTCACTGGGGGTAGCCACGCCAACGCTAGATAAAAGACGCTGATAAAGTAAACAGGTGAAAGGTCGCTTCGTATAGATCGGCTAGCGGCTCGATGTTACCAGATTGCTCTGGGATTTTCGAATGGTAAACTGCTACAAGATGTCCCGATTTTATTGGATTCAGCAAAGTTTTTAACACCTAGAACGATTGACATAATAAATTGTTGGCTACTGTGATCATCGGACGTAAACACTTCGACGCTGTGAACCATCAAACGGCCCGCCGACTGTGGTCATTGGTTGCCGTTGTCTGCTGATAAACCATCAAAGAGGCACACCAAAGGGTTGTCGTTTCGCCTCTCTTTTTCACTGCACTATTAAACTGGCGTCGCTTCTGTGGCAAGACATCCCAGAAGTTATTTTCTTTCTTTTTTTATTCCGAAGAGGATGTGACTTCTCATACTGGACATTAAAATTAAAAATCGGAAAAAAACATGGGATCGGCTCATAGCCGCGTTTCTTTGACGGCAGTGGAACACCGTACAATTTTCCCGGGAAACGTATCCGAACTGCGGTGACTTACAACTTGGTAAAGTTAAGGATCTGACTGTAAACAGTGGAGAAGACATTTGATGAAGTTTGTGTTTTTAGGACATTTTTTATTTACAGTGGAACACTGGTGTGGCGTAATAGGCTTGTCTGAATTTAGGAAATTATTGGATACTGTAATTCGTTTCATTGTTTGCGCAGACACTGTAAACAATGAACGTACACGTGAAAGACGTCGGATTACATGTTGATAACAGCTTTATTGAAAGTGTTGCACCAGGAAATCACACAAGGCGACTGTAGTATTTATTGTTCACAGTTGACTTTTGTATTACTATACGGAACACAGCCAGACCTGCATACAAACTTTGGGGGACACACAGTAGGTTCGGATAACCGAACATTTCGGATATAAATCGACGTTCGGATAATCGACGTTCTACTGTACTTCATCATGACTACATGTACTAGAGCTTGTCTGAAATGGTTATACCTGTGACAGTAATACAGTACGAGATGTGTATATCAACATGTGCCTCCTACAAATAAAGACTTCCTGTTGTTCTTTGATACATTGTGTTCTGTGGTCCAATTCGTAATAGCAGCTCCGTAGTCCTGTGCTTTTAGCAGGATTTTTTTTTTTTGGCAGGATTTTTTTTTTCGCCCTCTCGCATTAGTTTTGGGGTCTCCAGAGGATGTCATCCATAAAATTAAATCAGTGTGGCCTAATCAAGTGATGAACAGTAGACAAGTGTACGTGGTCTGGAAACTGGTCAGTTTCCTCTCTCAACGTATCAACCATCCAGTAAAAAGTTGAGGGGATATCACGTACAATTTTCAAAACACTGTATCTAACATTAGCCTTATTGGGACACACATTTATATTTTTACAGTCTGAAATGGAGAGACTGTCCTTGATCTGTGACTGTAACAATTTGGATGCTGTTGCTGTAAATGCCAGTCCCGTAAAAACTCTATTAATTCGCGGTAGTAAAAATAATTATTTTTTTCAAGTGCGCGAATAGCGTAAAAACGGAAATTATTGGTTTTTGGTACGCGAATTAAAAGAGTACTTTTAGATCGATTCAAAAATGAGCTGTTTTCATAAATTTATTAGTGATTCGTTTTGTTTTCCAATGACCACGATTACAAGACAATTTTTAGTACCTCTGAGACTCGTGGCTAGCGACATTCATGGCGTATAGTCGGGCAGAGAACACGCACTGCGTCAAGGACCACGCACCATGTTACACTTGAAATGAAACAGTGAAATGGCAAAGCTCACTACAAAGTAGCCGTCTGGCTGCACTGCCTTTTTTATTTTTCTAGGCATCCCCGGGCGATGTTATGGCAGATATTACAAAGCCCATCTTGTCCGGAAAAATAATCCTGCGTTGATAAAAAATATCTCAGAAAATGTTTAGAAAAAATAATGTTTCGCGTTGACCAAATAAAATCATGCAAAGTATAAATTCAAAGTGTTTCAATACACTGGTGAGAGTTCAATTTTTACGTGAACAAAGAACATTCACTAAGAAGGAAAAGCAAGCTAAAGTCGTAACGGGGTGCATCATGGACATGACACAACATACGCTGCGACAACTGAGTGATCAGCGACATCATTTTTGGGATGCAATTGAACTTCAAGTACTTATTTGCGAAACTGACTGACATCCGAAAGCTGACATCAAGTGTGTGTTGACCGAAGTTTGACCTCAAGTCACGCACTGAACTGGCGCGTTACCTTAGCAACCTTTTTCTTTCGTGCCCCGCGCGTCAATCAAGTAAAATTGTTATTATATCCGAAGGTACTGTAATTACACAACTTGTATGCAACTCTGTACTGGCTTTGAATATATCAACGTCGTTTACTTAGTTCACTGCTTTTCTAATTACGCAAATTTGTTTACAATATTGTACCGGCTCTGAATATTTCAACTTCGTAATGTATTGCTTCCATGATAATTGATAATTTTTAACCACGCGTTTCATGAATTGCGTGCGGCATTCGGCAATGACTTCCAGAGTTCATGCACTGATATTTAAATTCGGGCCACCCAGCTTGACGCAAATCAATATAGTTACTTGTCATTTGTTCAAACAATCTTTCAACTCTCACAAATACCATGGACGCGAAGAGTTAACTGGGGGTTAAATGAAAAGGAACATCTTTCTTGGACAAAAAATACGTCAGTACAAGATTATATGTGTAAGGTTAGATTTATAGAACGTACGTGACCGCTTAACTCTGTGTTTTTTACTGAATCCGGTATAATGAAAATGTAACATGACGTCAATCGCCCGACCAATCAAAAACGTCAATTTACGCAGCATAGGGCGGTTCACTTAAATGACATAATAGAATAATGGCGGACACATGGTCGATGCAACCCTGTGAACCAGCGACGAATAAGTCCTGTACTAAGCTTTCCATCACGGAAATTCGTAATCGATGTGCTGACCGATGGATTTTTATCGACTAAGTAATAATCTTGCCCAACATCTGTAGTGTCGTGGGGGAATGATTTTTTTCAGGTCAAATCTTTACCGAACCTAAACTGCTTGCTAACTGAAAGGCTGTGATGACGAAGATTATCTGCAATTGCGGCTACACCAAGTACTGGTAACATAAAAACTCAAACAAAATGTATATTTTTAATGTCTTCATGCAATTTATTCTGAGTTATCCACTTTATTCTGGCCCGCGAATTAATAGGATACAATTTTAAACATGTTTTTGAACGCCGCGAATTAAAAGGATACATTTAAAAATTAGCGTTCAAAAATAAAATGTGTGCGCGAATTAATAGAGACCGCGAATTAATCGAGTTTTTGCGGTACTTGCACTTCAGGAAAATAGGATCATAGTTCTCCCAAATGGGAAAAATACTCTCTGAGTGCACATTCCTGCTCTTTGCGCCTGCCTTTGTTACTTTGAGCAATAGTCGGCTTTCCCCTGTAAAGGCAAAAATGAAGACACTCAACATGTGTAACTTACTTTATAGATAATTCATTTTTCCTCTGTGTTAGGGCTTGAGGATTTGAAACTTGGAAGGAGTGTGAACAATTTTTTGTAAAGCATTATTTAAATAATTTGTACTATGGCTGTCACAAATTGGGCAGTTTCGGGAAAACCAATTTGTTATATTGTTATACTTGTAGATAAAAGTGGAGAGTCATCACCTGTGCATGGCAGATGGACATAGCGTGTCATTGTTTACAAATAAGCATCTACCCATGAGCCTTCACATTTTTAACGTGTTGTTTATCATCACTTGAGTCAATTCCTGCATGTGCACAGGTGACAATGCTCCCGCTTTAATTTGTAGCATATTTGATGATGCCTATGCTTTGATCTCATATTCGAATTCTAAAACGCTGTGGTACAATGTGTTGTTAATGAGCGATATACTTACCACTTTGGAACTGTATGAACTTCATCAACCACTAATAAAATGATCATGTCTTCCCTTTAATATTTCAATATTCTGTATATTCTTTAAGTAAACCTTTGGCGACCAAAAATATATTTTGGCAGGTCAGCATCAAGATTTAACTCTGTTATTGTTGCTGCTGACAAACCACAATTTCTGATGAAAGATATCTAAAGAAAAAAAGGAGCACATTAACATTAATTTGTTTTCATCATTTGATACAATACAAACATTATTATTAAATTGAATTATTTTTTTTTGAGGGGGAAGTGAAGTAGAATTCTACTAAAATCATTTTATTGGTTACGTACCTGGTCTTTTATCAGGGACACCAAATGTGATACAATTATGATTGCTCCATCAGTTGGTGCTTATAACATTGAAAACATTTTCCATATCCAGTTGGCAGAATTGCAAGTACATCATTTTTACCTAAAAGATACTTTATAGCTAATTTTTGTTCTTTTTTCAACTGTGTGGGATCGACACCGAACTTCTTACAGAATAGTAAATAGTAAAAGAATAACATAGGTCACAGTCATATATAAGTAGTACCACTCGAGAAGTGTATTACCAGGTTTTTAATAAGACAATAACAGGAATCGAATAATAACTGACTACTATAGAACAGATGACCATTGGTCAGATACGTTTGTTTGGGGGCTTAACTATTTAATCAAATAAACTGATGTGACTATGGCATAAGGGGATGTTTATTATTTTATCAAATAATGCAAGATACTGGTAATGCGAAATGTACACAGGGACATAGTCCCTGGTCTGGAAATGAGGGATTGTGACAAGGAGTAGTATTAGTTGGATTTTATTTTATTTTATTTTTTTCTTGGTTAAAGATTGACAGTACTGGTAAACACTAGCCATTGTTAGATGCAGCAATACAAAATACTAGTAATTTGCGACTTGTGTATATTGAATAAAAAAGAATAAAAAACATCAAAAACTAGGTGGAGAGGTGCAATACCTTGAGTTTGTTTATGTTTGATCTAATGTAGCTTGTAATCAAACAAACCAGAGTTTAGTGGCGGTACCTAATTATTCCTTTTTAAGGTAGCGGGACTATTATTTGCATGCTTGTTTTCATCTTCTAATTGTGACCAAATGACTACAAATAGACCCAGGAAAGTATATATTTTTAGAATCGCAAGACTTCAAGCTTTATAAAGGCGTGTTTGCCATGTCCGTATCTGCATTCTACGCTGCGTTACTTAATCAAAAGTGAAAAATTACTTTTTTTGTAAAAAAAATATTTATGCTGGTGATAAGAATTTTTTTTTTCAGAGGTTTAGGGTTACTACTACTAACTAACGTTAGTACCTTCCATGGTTACCTTAATCGGAAACCCCCTTGTCAGCTAGCACGCATTTGTAGCGATGTCGCAAAGTACGTTGTACGACCGTGCTCGGCGACCTCTGGTACTATGGCACTCTACGAATGAGGTATTTCCAGAGGTCAGGGTTCGTTTTAATTTTATCGACCCATCGCGTCTGCTCGTAGT
Source organism: Saccoglossus kowalevskii (assembly GCF_978046115.1). Lineage (NCBI taxonomy): Eukaryota > Metazoa > Hemichordata > Enteropneusta > Harrimaniidae > Saccoglossus > Saccoglossus kowalevskii. The sequence continues at coordinate 42,421,424 of NC_140646.1, forward strand.
TGAATGAAACCTGTTTCGATTTACAATAGTTGTCTTCCATTTCAACTTTTTCTCACCGTCGTTTGAGCGATTGAGTACAAAAACTGTGAATAGCCGTTGTGTAGCAAAAAATTACGGCCCATTTCATCCTGGCCGTCTAACTTCGCACGATCCATTTCACCGGAGATCGTGAAAAACTGCGTCATACCGAGTATTTTTTAAAGGTTTGAGAAAAGGTAAATTTAGACTCAACCCACCCAATGTGGATCGCTATGTTTGTATAACTGTATGAATATCTCATCGGCTTTAGGTAATCCATTGTGCCCCTCCCTAAGTGGAAAAGATAACACGACGCCATGACAGTTTTCACGCAAGGTTTTGACTCCATAGACGATTTTACGTCCGTTTCTCTAGTATTGAAAATATTTTTATTTTATTTTTTTATCTGTCGGTTGAACATCAGCAAGCGTCGGTGTATGCTAGATTTTGGCATGTCGTCGTGATGCAATAGCCATTTTTGTGAACGATTAACGTCACTTTCATAAAACGGCCATTATCTGCGTTCGTGTTTTCTGGTTGGTCAGAGAGATTGCAAATTAATTAGCTCCCACAGTTTTTGTCAGTTTGTCTTGACATTTTCACACTATTTTGACAACGTCTCTACGAACAAAAGGACGTCTGGGCTTATTTTTAAAGCTTTGCGTTCTCGGACAATGACATTCGAAGTGTGAAATACTGACCGGGATTGGCTATACAGCACACATCCTGCTTGACAACTTTGTAATATGAAAAAAAAAACATACTATATATACGCCTGGACGCCCATTTGTTAATAAACAACTGATAAACGTTGTGTGAAAGTTTCACTCAAAATAAACAAGAATTGTGCGAGCTATTTAGATTTGAACTTCCATGGTAAACTGAAAAACACAAGTGAAGATAATGGCTAATTTGCATAACCATTCACTCAGTAAGAAGTTTGCTAATGCTCATAATTAAAATGGCTGCAACAGTTCCAAATTTAAACCTATTATCGTTTTGTAAAAAGTTAAATATAGTGCATAATATGGAGATCCCGTCATTCTTTTTTTTTCAATATGTTTCTTTTTGATTATTTATGTACAGTCTTGCTAAATCTTGCTAAGCACTCAAAAGAGAGAATGTTTGTACCAGTTTTCTATATTTTAAAATCGTCTTTTGAGTATGTTCCACTATTCATGATGCTGTGAAATTTTAACAGTCTATAGCCAAGACTGTTTGGATAATACATGTAAAAAGCAAAAAAAAAAAAAAAAAAAATTCACTCCCAAGTGCCCACGAACCTGCATCTATACCTTAAGGTAGAAGCCTACTCACCATTTTCGTCGATTGCGCACGTTTCTGCGCAATTGAAAGGCGTAAAATGGCAGCTTTTACGACATAGTAAATAAATATGCTAAACAAACAACATGGACCTTCTTTTTTAATTATACATTAATGGTAGTTGTTATGAGTATAGTATATTATTTTTTGACAAATTATAAATATCGATGCATGTGCACGAACTTTTACGTTAGCCACTAACGTAAAACAGGTAAGCGTTGCTATGTAAACATTAGCCCAGCTGTGCTCGCGTTTTTTTTTTTTTTTAAAGCGGACGAGTCATACTTTGCTGTGCGTTTGTTTTGAAGCGATTTCCTAGATATTCATTCCAGGTAAATTAAGTTTATAAACACTCAATTTCAGATTGCCAAATGAAAAATGCAAAATATTGTCACTAAGTGTCCGAAATATGTGTATGATAATCATCAAGACCGTGTTGACCGTGTCAAGTGAAATATGGGTATGTACATTTCGAATCAATGTGCGATTCTAGCGATTGCTATGGAGTAACAGGTCAAAATCACTGCTCCTCGAATTATGGTTGTCTAGCTTTCAACAACTACAATTGTTCAACCAAAGTAGCAGATAAGTTCTCAATGCAGTGAGAAAATTCTGAAGAGGTAGCTACAATACGAGATAAGTGGTGAGTTAAAACAACAACAACAACTTTGTTTCCATATACAAAGACAAAGATAAAGACAAGATGGCTGCCATTGACAACAAAGACAAAGACAACAATTTGGATGAAAGTAAGAACACCTCTCTGCAAAACACCAGTCTATTAGATGGATTGTGTTCAGAAGATATAGAAAATAACATCCAAGTTATATCACCACTTGACATGTCAGAGATCCAGAGTACATGCTTAGACAAGACTCACCATTCTGATGACACACTGCAAAACTTACCCCAAGATGCACCATACGTTACTACCAGTAATCTAGAGGACAATCTTCAAGATAACCAAGTCAAAAGTAAAGGTAAAAAGAACACCTATGCTTTTTATGCAGTTGCTAAGGGTAGAAAGATTGGTATATTCCAGAGTTGGTTAGAAGCAGGTCCACAAGTTGATGGTTATAGTCATTGTTTGCATAAAGGCTTCCACTCACTAGATGATGCCAAATTCTATTTAGAACAACACGGAGTTGAAGCAGTTGTGCACAGTACCGTTACAATTTCACATAACTTAAATGAACCAATAGATGAGCCGAATTGTAACCAACGTCCCAAGAGAACAATACAGCCACCGAAACGTTATGGGAATTTTATTTGTCATACTAGTATGACACATGATGACACAGATCAAGTACAACCTGAGGGTGATACAACTGAAGTACACACCAAGCAACAGGACAAAAGAAAGGAGACAAAGACAAAGGATACTTACAGGAAACTTAGTGAAGGTGTGAACTTGTCACCAACGCCCCTGTCATCGTCATCAACAAAAGAAGTAACAAAGCAATCATCAGTTACAACAATAGATATAACAGGAAGTAATGGGCCATGTGAATATTTGTCACTTGAGAACATTCAACAAAACAAACATGATGGCCACATAAACCAAAATAGCTGATCTTCAGGCCATAGGCATTGCACACCAATCCTCTCTGGCTAATCATGCATCCAAGATGGAAGAAATGATGTCAAAGCAAAACCAAGATATAGGTTCTGTGATTAAATGTGTCGCTGACCTTGCAGTGAAACTTGGCTCTTTAGAAGGCAAATTAGGGTCAATGAACATTGCTATGGCAGATATCAAGAAGAATCAGGAGGACATCAAGAAGTCAGTGGGCAATTTGAAAGTTAATATTGAAAACTCCAACAGTAAACAACACAAGAATCCAGCCATTAATGAAGAAAAGTATGCACAAGAACATCAAGTGTATACATCATCATTTCAGACCAGAAATATTTACAATTTACTTCCAGTAGAAGAGCCAGAACAACACCATCATTATCAGGTGCACACAGGTCAATCAAAACCACAACCACTATCGCCATCTCCATCACATCATCTTACAGGGACATCGAGTCCTACATCACAGCAAGTGCCATCTACACCACAGCAACATGTACCTAATGCACGAAAGCACCCATCATCTACTACAGCTAAACAAATGCCGCATGCATGGAATAATCCATCACAAGTATCATCGTTTGTACATCGGACACATCCATCACAGCCAGAGATAAGAAAATCACACATGCACCCTACTAATAATGGAAAACATCCGGATTCCAACATATCCAAGAGAACTCCAAAGAAATCATCTACCAGGAAAGTTGCCATTATAGGAGATTCTATTCTACGGGACATTGACTCTGAACGTCTAAACAATACATTTGTACTGTCTCACAGTGGTGCGATGATTCCTAATATCAGAGAAGAAATTAACAATCACAGGCATATCATCAAGGATTCTGAAGATATAATCTTACATGTGGGTACAAATGACATAAAGAACCGAATTGATGAGTTTGCTGTAGCTGAAGAATACACAGAAGCTGTTAAACAAGTAAAGGACATAGCACCTAACATTAATGTATACATATCTGGAATTTGCTCAAGAAATGATAGATTCAATTCAGAAGTTAGATCTATGAATCTCAAGTTCCAAAGGATTGCAGAGAAGACAAATGCAGTGTTTATCAACCATGATCGATTTCTCAAACTGGATAATGGATCGATAAATAGGTCACTATATTATAACAAAGTTCACCTTAATTTCAGAGGTACAGCTAATCTACTTCGTAATTTTGCTGAACATCTGCCAATCTTCAAGAAACAAATTGCAGCTAACTTCACAAGACCCCTTGGCTGTTACAACTGTGGAGAAAATGGCCATGTTGAACGAGTGTGTAGACATGGTATGAGGATAAGATGCAACTCCTGTGGGGATGAAGGACACAAGAAGAAGTTCTGCCCAAGAAGAGGAGATTGATGTTTTGGCCAAGAAGATAGCGCCGACTGTTCATTTCATAAACAGACTGTGGAAATGAATGAAGCTAAGTCATGTATATTAACCACTACTAGTGAAACAATGAACACTGTACATATTGTCAGAAAACATTTACCGGTATATGGGTCAGGAAAACAATTGAATGCACATAAGAATACTAAACCTCAAAAAAATATCACCACAAATTTTAAACAACCTATAAGAAACAAAAATACCATTACCAAAATTGGGTATAATAATATTAGGGGTCTCAAATCAAAGAAACGAGAAGTGTCCAGTCTATTGCACAATGAGAATTTCTTGATTTTTGGGATTTGTGAATCCTTTTTGAAAAAGGATGATGTATTGCAAATTCCAGACTATAACTTTGTACATAAGACTCGTTCTGCTAAGGGAGGGGGTATTGGCTTGCTAATCCATAATTCTGTTATTATTCAAGATGAGGAATGTCTTAACTCACATACTGATGAATGGGAAAGGTTATGGGTTAAAGTAAGGTTCAAGGGAACAAGTGAATGTGTATGTATTTGTATAGTGTATTTCCCAGTTGAAGGTAAAAATAAGAACATGGTTGATGAACTATATCATCAATTATTAGTAGATGTTTTGACCCTTGAAAATCAAGGCAATGATAATATTATGTTGATGGGGGATTATAATGGTAGAATAGGAAATATTATTCCAAATGGTGATGTAACTAGGAATTACAATGGTAGTAAATTAATTGACTTCTGTGATGATTCTGGCTTAATTTTAGCTAATACACTACAGTGTGCAGAAGGGAAATTTACCTGGTTTAGGAATAATCAACATTCTATTATTGATTACTTTTTGATTTCTGAAAGCATAAAAGATATTTCACTAAAATTCATAATAGATGATAACTCAACCTATCACTTAGGGAGTGACCACAATGTTATGATTTTACATCTAAACTTGGGTTCAGGAGATTTAATGATCAACAGGAAAAAAGAAAAATGGAAACTGAATTATGCTCGTGATTGGGAACCATATCAACAAGAACTTTTGAATTCTTTCAAGAAGTGGGGGGATAAGGAAATGGGGGAGGACACTAATGAACTGTGGAGGGAATGGAAAACTAGGTTACTTGAAGTTGCACACAAATATGTGGGTAAAAAAGTTGTGGGGAATGGGGGTAAAGGGTGGTGGGACAAGGAAATTAAAGATGCCATTAATGAGAGAAGGGATGCCTGTAGAAAGTACAGACACTGGGCAAAATCATCTGTAGGTGTTAAAAATGTCTCTGATGGAGACCAACTTTGGTCCACCTACATTGACTATAAAAGAAAAGCACACAATTTGATAAATACTAAAATGATGGAATTCAAAGTTAAACGGAGTGTAAATATAGCTAAGAATGGTGGTAGGAATTCAAAACTGTTTTGGCAAGATCTAAAGGGGCCAAAAAATACTACCAATCAAACATGTATTTATGACATTCTAAGTAATAGTAAACGTATAACAACAAACCAAGAAGTGATAAAAAGTAATCTAAAACATTACTGGAATACTATAGGACAAATGAATAAAGCATTACATGAAGAAGAAAATGAAAAAGATTTCCATAAGGAAATATTAGAGAAATTGAAATTAATTAGGAGAAATGAAATAAACAACAATAATGATGATAATAATAATATCAGACAAATTCACACAATTACAATAAACCAAGATGATGTCAGAAATGCGATAAAATTTTGCAAATCTGGAAAAGCGTGTGGCCCGGATGACATAGTCAATGAATTTATCATGAATGGTGGTGAATCGCTTGTTCAGTCTTTGACAATTCTATTTCAATCATGTTTGAATAATAAGAAAATCCCAGACGAATGGAAACAAGGAGTTGTAAAACCAATCCATAAAAAAGGTGATAAAAAAGATCTAAATAATTATAGAGGCATTACTCTGAACTCAACAGTATCAAAAGTTTATGCTAAAATAATTGAAACTAAATTAAAACAATTTGTATTGTGTCTCAGCGAAAATCTCAAAACAATTCTACATATGTTGCTTTCCTAGATTTTTCTAAAGCTTTTGATCGAGTTTGGAGAGATGGACTTCGGGTTTCACTGTGGAATGCAGGAATTAGAGGAACATTGTGGAATATAATTAATGATATGTATGAAAATGTTTTTAACAAAGTTAACTTTAACGACATAGAAACGGATTATTTTGAAACTACAGAAGGGGTCAAACAAGGATGTGTGTTAAGTCCTTTACTATTTTCAATTTACATAAATGAATTTGCAAAAATGCTGCAGAATTCAAAATTAGGGGTAGAAATAGGTAAAAAGATAATTCCTGGACTATTTTGGGCAGATGATGTTGTCCTCATCGCAAATAATGCAGATGAATTACAAAATATGTTAGACATAGCAGCAACATTTGCAGACAATTGGAAATTAAGTTACAACAGCAACAAATCCCAAGTAATGTATTTTGGCAAAAAATTGCATAGAAAAGGCACACTCTGGAAATTAGGAAATCTGTTACTAGAAGAGACTAACACATATAAATACTTGGGAATAGTTATTTCTAAAACTATAAAGGACCATGCACAATTTACTGAAATTTACAAGAAGGGGATGAAATTAATAGCATATTGTAAAGCCATCATCAATCAACACAATAGTTACAATAGGTTTGAGTATGGTGATGTATTGTGGAAGAGTATAATTTTACCATCTGTTAGCTATGGATGTGGTGTATGGTTTTTAGAAAATAACGATGATAGGAAAAAGTTAAAAAGTCTGCAATATCAGTTTGGCAAATTCCTTTTTAAAGTCAACAGAAATGTTGCTTGCTCTGCTGTATTAGGGGATTTAGGATGGGCTGATTTGAGCTACACCCTTGATACTTTTCGAATTAAATATTTGAACAGATTACAAGAAATGAATAACACCAGATGGACCAAAATTGTTTTCACAGAATTGCACAAGTCGTATGTAAACAACCGTAAGCTTACTTGGAATTGGCCAACATATGTGCACAAAGTACTTGAAATTAACGGATTAGACCATGTCTATGGGTTAAACATACCTAACAATATAAACTGGCTCAAAAGCTTTTATAAAATAAGTGAACAAAATGAAGTAAAAACGTTTGCAGATCAAATATCTAATATGAAATCACTGGAACATTACAGTTGGGTTAAAAGAAATAAGGAAAAAGAAAACTATATAAATGATCCCCTTGATCATCATGGCATATCACTGTATTTTAAAGTCAGATCTAACTCACTGGATTTAGAGGGTAATAAAATAACATGGGACAAATATAAAGGGAATGGAATGTGCAAGCTATGTAATGACGACAAAGAAGATATTTATCATTTTCTATTTTTATGCAAAGCAACTTATCATTTAAGACACAAATTTTATGGAGATTTCATGTACAAAGTTCAAAACCTTGAAGTAGACTCAACACTTATTAATAACTTTCTTTCTGGAGGAATTAATTTTAAGTTTAATGTACTTTTTAGCGACATATTGTGGAAAGTCAACAATAATTTGGGGAATATTGTATCCAAGGAAGTTAGAGTATTTATTACTCAATTGTATAAGTATAGAAAAGAAAGTTTGAATTTAATGTGATTTTTCTTCTTTCCTTTTTCAAATATGTATGATTTGGTTGTTTTCTTCTCTTTGTTTGCCGCTCCAAAGGCTAATAAAATATTATTATTATGTGTAACATCGGTAAATCGGGCGAAAAGGAAAACGGGCGAACCGGTAATTGGGCGAACTGGTAATCAGGCGAAGGAGTTCGGGCGAAGTGACTGTACCCCGTTTCAAGTTGACATCTGCTCGTTTATAACACTGAAACATTTAGATGTACATGGGCTGCATGGGTTCAGAATAGTTATAATACATGTGTACATTTATAGAAGTATTTGTTTCATCTGGTTCAGGTATGAGTAAGCGAGGCCGGTGTAGTAATGGAAAGTTTGTTTCCAAGTCCAACGAAAAACGCAGGAATGGTAGCGGTCGGAGGTTATCTACAAACTCTGAATATGCATGTGACGCTGGTGAAATCCTGGGTGAAATAGTTGAAACCACACCAGTGAAACACGTTTTTGATGCGTGTATCACGTTAGAACACAATTACTGTTTGCACAATTCCAAAACACGTAGGTCTGCTTTCCCTACTGTACACAACGTAAACGTTGTCAAGGAAGAAATTGTGCACACAGAAGACTCCGATAATCATGATGACGATGCATTCGGCCATATTGATTTTGACGATGAGTGTGAATATGTCCCTAGTTTACAATGGAAAGAGGGTAGACGGATTGTAGAGTTGGGTGTTTTTGTTGACCATCTTTCAAAAGGTTGCAAAAAATGTGTTTACCCTTTAAATGTAACTGATTGTGTAGGTGAAACCAAACACGGTTTAGGTGGGTGGCTGCACATTATTTGCAGGAATCCATTGTGCCACACCATTAATTATTTACTTCTTGGTAAACATCATGGAAGGATTTGGGATGTAAACACTAAATATGCTTCAGGTAAGATTCAGTTAAAATATTATTTAGTTATTCCTCAACTTTTAATTATTGTATTGTTTACATCATTTTTACATAATAGAATGACTGTGAATAGACACTGAAATTTTTGTAAATTTGATTTTAAACAGGCTGTTACCAATTTCAATTAATTATATTAACTATTAGGAGTGGTCCATGCAGGTATAGGTGAGAGAAAGGCAAATAACTTGTTGTCGTTATTAAATATACCTGTCCCCAGTAAGGCAACAATGAAATACAAGAAAAAGGGAGGTTGGAGTAGCAGTGGAGAATGTTGCTAAAAAGTCTACCATGATAGCTTTACAGCATGAAATTGATGAAACAAAACAACAGTGAGTCACTGTGTAATATTGTAATTATTAATACATGTAATTACAAAGGCTGCAATGATTGTTGTTTGGCTCTTAACTTTTCTGTTGATATGGAACTGATGGTGATAATATGATTTCCATTAATGTTTTTGGTCCCGATAAAGCTGTACATTTGAATCAGGCATTTGTATGTAGTGATAGTATCGCAAAATTATAATTTACTAATTATTTTCAGATGTAATTTGAACAATGAACATTGTCGCCTGAAAGTTGCAGTGGATGCAGGATGGCAAACTAGAGGTAGTGGGAGAGGATACAACAGTTTATCAGGTAATGTACAGATTGTATTGGAAGTTTGTACCTACCGGTATCTATAATTTGCTAAATAATAGCTTGGTGATAGGAGGTTGTATAGGTATGTAACAAAGAGTTCAGAGGTTTGATTATTTGACACTAACTGAACTCGTCTTAGACAAGTTGTCCTTGAATATAACTTAGTCTATAGTTGTTTAAATTTATTTAAAAATTTAAAGAGCCTGTTTTATTAAGGGTAGCCTATATGATCTAGTGAGGATAGTTCCAGTCATCTAGTGGTAATATCTGTCCATCATGATATAATAATCTGTTATAAAATAATATGTTCTAGTATTATATTTATTTCATATACTATCCACAAGGTCGCCGTAGCATGATAGGTGCTGAGACTGGTACAATTGTGGCATACAGTGTACGGTGTAAAAAGTGTAGGAAATGTGAAGCTGCTACAAGGCTAGGTTTAGAAATAGGAAAACATGATTGCCGAAAAAAATGGACAGGAAGTGCCAAAGCAATGGAGCCAGATATGGTGGAGGAACTTGCAAGACAGATGGAGAAAAGCTCTGCACCGATTGGAACTTTGATTGGTGATGAAGATAGTTCCACAATAGCACGTCTCAAAAAAATGTTGACCCAGCTATTGAAAAAAAAATCTGATAGTAATCATGTCAAAAAAAATCTTGGCAATCAGCTATATGCCCTGAAGGATACTCATAAAGTTTTAACAGTTAAAGTGATTAGATATCTTCAAAAATGTTTTAATTATATGGTTAGACAAAATGAAGGAAATGAACAGAATCTTAGGCAAGGATTAAAATCACTTTCGCAGCATCCATTTGGCAACCATACTTATTGTAGTCCTTCATGGTGCAGATTTCTTGAAAATCCCACCTCAAAATATAAATCTTTACCATATGGCTGTCCACTCTGTGATACTCTATTGCAATTGAAGTTAAGCAGGATATTTGAAGATCTGTCTTCTGTTGCTGAAAAACTAGTGTCATTAGAAAGTACACAATCAAATGAGAGTTTTAACCATACAGTATCATCTAAAGCTTGCAAAAGTCACTTTTATAGTGGTTATCAGAGTCTGAACTATAGTGGCAGCAGCAGTATCACAGAAGAATATTGGTTATTCATATGTATCAGAAGTGAGTTTTTAACTCAATGATGGGGAGGTTTAGGGTGTATTATTGCTCATTTGCCAATTCAGCAATATTTAGTTGAAAAGTAAAATTGAGTTGGTGCCTTACATAGTTATGCATATGTAGCTTTAAAATATACCAAATACTGTTTACATATTTATTATCCACATTCATTGGCATTTGAGTGGTAACATTACCTACCCATACATTTGAGTAAAATTGTGCCTGGTTTTCATTTTATAATTTATTCCTGTTTTTAGTTGAATGCATTCTGTTTGATTTATAATTTATATGAATTAAATCTGTACAAACTGATTTAAGGAATCTTTTCACAATTGAAAGAAATACTAATCAGAAAAAATCTTTTCTTTCAGATCTGGTTCAAATATTGAAAATAAGACTGATAATTAGTCAAAATTGTATTATTGATTTGTTATATTAACTTCTGTTATATAAGGTGCAGACCATTCAGAAATATGGAGAGGTCTTTAAAGATTATTGGAGAAACAACTTTAATTTTCCCACACTTTCCTATTGCTATTTTTTACATATTCCAAAACTGATGTATTTTCATGTTATATTTCAGGTTAACAAACAATTAGGGTTATCCCCAGGAACTTTTTCAACAGCCAGAGCTCTTCAGATTGACAAGGAAAACTCTAAACGTCGTGCTGAAAGTCAATCAAGAGATGCCAAGAAACGACGCCTTGAATTGAAAGAGAAAAAAACATGTATGACCGTGGCGCACGAGACAAGAGAAGGAGACACATACTCAACAAGAATTCAAATTTCAAAACGTAATAATTATTACCAATTTTTTTTTAAAGCATGATTTAAATAGAAGTGTCTTTTTAAGCATAACATTTGTTGTAAAGAAACAAAAAATATCTATCTACTTAACCGCTTGCTTACAATAAAGCAAATACTACTATAATTTTTGCACAAACTATGTGTTTCCATGGTTTATACATGTTGACAAACATATACAAATTTATATTAATAGAATCAAACATTATAAAGTTTGTTTCATTTTCAGCCATCCATGACATTGACTACATTCCTGCAGCACAGCTTCCTCCAATTCCTCATCGGGTTAACAAGTCATCAGTTCCTTGGGTTTATTTTGACTTGGAAACCACTGATCTGAGTAAGTTATAAGTTATTCATAGTTTTTAATTGTCATGCGTTTTACACTTGTTGTATACATAGCTATGGGACCCATATCAAACACGGTGTGATGCAATGACTATCTAGCTTTATTATGTATTACCAGTACTGTCAATTTCATTTAAGCATGACCGTCTTTTATAGAAATTGATAAAATATTTATTATTTATTCAAACAAATTTAAATTCATAAAACATTTATAAATATTTTATATAATTAAAAAAAATTATGCCTTCATGAAATTCATACTATACAATGGATTAATAAAAATAAGTCTTATTTACTCTATTAGACGTACAGTTCCAAAAGAAGTACACATAAAATAAAAATTGATTTTATTGTTTATCCATCAATAGGTGTTGAGGGAAGGTAATGTACATAAGCAATTGTGTTACTGACACTTTAGCAAATATGGTGTTTATAATTGATTATAACTAACACCTTTAACATATCACACATGAGGGCAGATCATATTTGTCATAAATTTTATCAAAGCATTCGTTTGTTCTTGCAGGTCGCACATCACATATCACACAGTTGGCTGCCATTGGGTCCGTCTTGTCAGCTGAATTTATATATAAAACCAAAAAAAAATATTCCTGAAGCATCTGCCATCACAGGCATTACATTTTTAAATGGAATAATGAAAAAAAATGAGACAACTACTGAATGTATTCCAATTAAGGAGGCGTTAACAAAACTTGTTGAGTTTCTTTCTCCAAATGGAGCTATTTTAATAGGCCACAATATTAGAAGTTTTGACTCTCGTGTTCTATTTAACGCAGTGGTGTCTAATAACATGGAAGATAGTTTTGGAAGCCTTGTTAAAGGCTTTGTTGATTCTTTAATTATTTTTAAGCATTTACACCCTGGTTGTCAACGTTATAGACAGGAGAATTTAGTATCACAATTCACAGGGTGTAAATATAATGCCCATGATGCAATTGCATATGTCCAATCACTAAACTCTCTGATGCAGATTGTGCCATTAGAAGAAGTGTGGAAGCATACATTGTCATGGCGGTATGTTGGTGATAGTGTCAAATATGCTTTGATGAAAACTAGCAACCTTGTGACACTAGCTCCACTTATACAAAAAAAAGTGCTTTCACAGTATATGGCTCAGAAAATAGCTGGTAGTGGTTTGATGTTAGCACACCTTTTGCTGGCTCATAAAAGGAATCCAGCAGATGGTATTTCTGCATTGTTTCGGGGAAAAAGAAAATTCTTGCAAGCCACGTGTTACTGAAAATGGAGTAATTATCAGTAATGATAATGAATATATTAAAGAGCTGGATAATCAATAGATCATATATATTTGTACTTATTCATCCATATTGTATAATAAATGACAAACTTAAAAATAAATACATATTTTTTTTACCAAAGTATGCATTGTTTGTGTTTTTATAATATGCTCCTCAAAGATGTGGCAAATGACATTTATGTATACAAGCTTTGACCAGAAATTGTTCAATTTTGTAAACAACAGAAACTGCAACAAACTATATGGAGTATATCAGTTTACAACCTATATGTATTCAGAAGAATACCCTAAAAATATACAGAATGCTGAATAATGAAATAAATCAAATTGAAATAATGCTAACAGACCAAAATTTTATTAATTATTCTAGCCTTAGTTCCTAACAACCCTCCGTTGTAAGTAATGAACCACCAGCACTAATCAGACAAGAATGTGGTTCAGTAAGCATAAAGGAGTAGATTAGTTTGAAAAGAAGTGCAAGGTTTATACCTTATTAATCCACTAGACCCTAACACTATTGTAAATTCAAATTTAAACTTTTGCATATACAATGTATGCTTTGTTTTTTTTACCTGTAGAAAACGTAGAAATAAGAAAGCCATCAAAAAGGGGTGGTGGATGAGGCATGGCCTGGGGGACTTGCTCCCATTATCAAAATGCCCGTTTTTTCCCCTAAGTTGGCTGGTAATTGTGAAAAATAAATTCTATTTTGCCTAAAATAATTCAGTCCTATGTTCAATTGGAAACACTGAGTGAACATGCTGTAATTTGACATTCATATCTACCTTAGGGCCAGGTTCAATAGTTTCCCCCTCCCCAAAGCTATGAAAATAGTCTGGTAACCCTATGTTTTTCTTATTCACATAGAAAGATAAGGCACATGAGATTATCTATAGTGATTATTAAGGAATTCTGGGTTTTAGAAGTTTGTAGGTAGAAGCCTAGTCATAATTTCTGACAAATTTAGTCATAAATCGCATGACAATGTTAATTAGTTTATTATGTACAATCATGAAGCTAATGTCCCATGGTGCAATGAAATAGCATTATTTTGTGTGTTACAGTTATGCTTTTTGAGAAACGTGTCCTAATATTCCTTGAAAATTGCTATTTTTAGAACAATTGCATAGAACACATGTTAAAGAAAAATTGCATTTTTTGACACTTTTTAAAACCCAGATTTTTTAAATAATTCAGAACAACAAAATGTACCCTATCATTAACAATATATGATTTTTTCAGCCTATGTCACCAGGCTAGATTTTGAGATATTGCATAATATCTCTGCCATAGGTACCTGTGGTAAAAGTGTTATAATAGTGTCAAAATAGCGACTTTCCACTAAAATACAACCATCAATTTCTCGAAAAAAAGGCTGGTGACCCCCAACTTTTTTTAGGTCTATATCCTTATGCCTTGGAGTACAATTTATTGCAAAATGAATAAATTCTGGGTTTTTTAATTTATGAGAAGGCTTCTACCTTAAGCGCAATGGATCAATCCAAAAATGACGTCACTTTCAGGGGTCGCGTGCTGTGAAATGAACAGCAAAAAATAATAAATCAGTGAAACAAACACTGTGGTCTACAAGCACTGGGAAAAGTACGACGCTATTGGGATCAGGTCAAGGCGGCGGGTCGTCTGAAATAGGTGGGTCGAGATGTCTAGGGGTCCTGGGTCGAGTTGTCCAATGAAAAATGGGTCGAGATGTCCAGCACCCTGGGTCATTCCAGTTTTACATAATAATTTTAGTTGGTCAATATTTTTGTTTAATGATCGAATATTCATGTGTAAAATGGACAAAGCACCTGGTGGAGAGTTTGGAAATTGTGTATTGAAGTCTTGTACAGAGTAACTATTACATTGAAATTTATGTAATGAAGATGAGTCTAAGACTGTCATGAAAATAGAAATTAATTCACATTGCTATTTCACTACCACAATTTAGATGTATTAAACAATGCGGGGTATATCATGTTCACCCGAGATAAGCATACCTCTTGAATTAACATTCTTCTTAATATATATCTTTCCATTATTTGTCCATAAAAATCTATACCCAGCTCTCTTTCTTGCAATATTTACCTTGAACAGAAGTTGACGTGTTGCTAATACTAAATTTTCATTAATAAAGATTCTCCCGGTGCTGTTAAATCCAAAATTCCTCGCTGTAATGTCTTTCAAGTTCTTTCTATTTTCGTAAATGGAATTTCTAGAACTTCGTGTGGTAAACTTAACGATAATTGGTCGTGGTTTGGTGTTTTCATTTTCACTGTTGTTTTCTTTTGTAGGAAGACGATGAGCAATGTCGATATCACTTGCCTGTATCCCTGGATTGACTTTCTTACATACTGACAATACGATTGCTGTTGTATCTTCATTTTCACTCACAGGCACGCCACTAATTTCCAGGTTAATTCTCCGTTGATACTGATTAAGATCTGTAACTTCTCTTTCCAGCGCTGTCACTCGTTGGCTCAAGTCTTTGTTTACTTGTTTGAGTTCTGTTACATTGAAACACCTGGTCCAGACAAGCGGACAGAGCTTCATATTTCTCATTAAAAAAATCAAATGAGCTGACCAAGTCCGCTTGCTTTTTTTTTACCTCCATTAAGTCATTTCCGATTTTCAGTAGTTGTGCACTGATGGGTTGCAGCATGGCATGTAGTTGGTCAGCCGGTGGCATACCAATGGACATGGACGTCGCCATCTTGTCTCTTTCACTTGATGTTGACCTTTTTGCATTACAACTTGCGCATAGCATCAGGTCGCTTTGGCACAACTTTACACCCTTTCTGGCATTACAATCGTGGCATTTCATGATGAGGTAGATAGATCTATACGCGTGAACGAGTAAAAACTTAAAATATAGCTCGGAGCATCTGCAATTGCATGTGTTCTACCGGAAAGCGCCCTCAATTTTATAGCTACGCCCAAAATAGTCCATCATTTATTGCACAACTGTGACCAAACATTTTCATTAAATCTTCATGCACTTTTTGACCTTTCATAAGTAAAATATACAATTTTCCAGGTATATTCCTACCTTCTTGCATACTAATGAGGGGTTCAGACACATTCTAAGCTGAACAATATTCTTGGACTAATAAAGCCGGTCAATCCTTTCCCAGCAACAAAATTGGTCAGGGCATGTTTAATAAATGATGTGGGTTGTAAAGCCCCAAAACATAAATCCCATTTCAGACAACCCAAAAAAACTAAAAAAATACATTTCTGACAAATTCATTTTTTTATTCAAGATGATCATTTCAGATTTACATTGTGTTTAACAAAGTGTAAACTGCTACATACAATGTTGGGTACAAGAACAGTAATCTGTCAGAGACAGCAAAATACAAAATCAAGAGCGAATAAATTGAAGGCCTTGCAACTCACTAAAATTGCACACAACTAAGAATAGTTCATAAACATGGCACAATCCCATAATGCCAGGCAAGAGTGTTACAATGATATTTCAGCATTATGCAATAAAAATGCTGATTGTTGCTTGTGTGGACTGTTATTATCAATAAAATAAATTTTTATAATACAGGATTTACTGAACAAGTTAACCAGGAAAGCAAGGAGCGAATTCTGACTTCTCAAAACATGCATCAAAAGGCAGTGTGTACTGGTAATGCTTGAATGCTAACACAATCTGAACAATTCAACTACTTATTGAAGAAACTAAATGTAAAAAGATTTACTATTCAATCCTAAATTTAGTCAGATATAAATGTGTTATTATATAATCCAGAAATCAATATAATTTTTTCATTTCTAAACAAAGCAGTCGAACTATACATATACTCTTGTAGAACACACTATGATTTGTGAGTCTTGTTCAAACAAAATATAACAATGGCACATAAACAGAAAGAGGCAGTGTATTATTAAAGGTGCCAAAATGAATAAATTCTTCAACCATTCATGAGATATTTTGCACTGTGGTCAGGCCTACGAGCTAATTACTTGATGGATCACTTAAAGTCATGAACATGGTACATTGATAACTCGTACATCCATTTCATTTTATTATTAGGTACCATAACTTCCCCTATCATATGCCCCTCCCCAAGCTTAAGCCAACCCCACTATTTTTAAACATTTAACGAGTTGAGGGCATCCCTGATTATCAGCCCAGGGTGTTTTTAACGGCATTTATTAAAATAGATGTGTAAAAATTGTGATTAGTACAGTAGTTTGGTTTGTGAAACGTGGTCATTATTTTAGTTTTTGTAATAATCATGTCTATTGAGACTACTATCATGAATGGGGTGTGAACGAGTTAATTATTCTTAAATACTTCAACACTCAGTTTACCTTTCGAAAATTTTTGAATCACCAGTTTTTAGAGAAATAAAAAAAACACAAAAAAAACACACACACACACACAGGGTAACTGCAAAGACTCCCATTGTTTGCTTCGCACACTGGAGTCAAAAATCGCTGTCTTTTCGGTGAATTCAGTGTTAACAGATCGCATTTTAACAATGTGGAAATTCACTTCTGCATAGCGTTAAAAAAATGACATTGTCAATAATTGGAAAACTTTGTCAGTATGACACAGCATTTGGATTGGTTGAGACTTTACCTGCTAGGTAAGAACATTGTTTCGGATTAACTCCTGCTGAAAAACTTTGTATATGATCGAAACATCCCACAATGAAGATAATGATAAAGATCTTGCCTTTGCCTTTTCCCACAGACCATACCCATTTTTAGAACGTAAATGTAGACGGTTTGTAAATCGTATTGTAATAAAATGTTTGTATTTTTATGAACATGTTTGTTTCTTTATTGTAAAAGTGCTGTGGAATTCAATGACTCGCTTTTTTTTGTCTTCTCCAAAAAAACGCAATATTCCCCTGAGCATGGCATGGTGAACAAAAGATGCAATTTGGACAATTTTTCGTGGGTGGGTTACAATGGTAAACCCAAAAAATTCATCTTTTCTGAGGTGGTCCTAGAGTATAAAAGCCCACCTCTTACTTTCTCCGATTTTACATGTTGAGGCCCCTGGGCTTATATATGATCAGGGAAGTACGGTAAATGCAGAATTAGTGACAATTTATATTGTCATTTTTGTAAGCCTGATTATATGGATTTTTTTTTTAAAGATCAGGAAGAAAGCAGCTCTAGATAAAAATGATCCATGGTTACAGCAAAATGAATGATTTCAACAGTATGAGACGAGATGAGTTAAGCTTATGTCAGTCTGAGGGTATCTCCAGTTTTGATCAGTTTGTCTTCATCTTCAAGTAGTTTAACTGCTTCTTCAAAGACATCACGTGGAATTTGCTGTAAATAAGGAAGACAAGACAAAATATGTTAAAAAGTTTTCATCTCTTACATTTTACAAGTGATCGTACTTTATGTAGTATTAACCTTTTAATTTTGAACCAAATTGAACATCATTTTTCAAAGCCTACATCTATTGTTTATCAAACAATATGCGCATTAACTTGAAGGCCAAATATAAAATACATTTGCTATACAATTAGTCGGCGCCCGAAATTGGACGCAACATGTTGGTCACATTTTAATGTGTAAATTATTTATTTATTTCATTCAAATGCCTTTATTTGCATGTTTTGCTGTTTGGTGGAAGTTTGTGGTTGAGCCAGCGACTTCAGTGCACCTTGTGTGACTGAGTTGGAATACCTATATCGGTGGACGAATGTGTCAAAATATCACGCCATTCAAGAATTGCATCATTTTCTCAAAACTTTCAGGTTGTCTTTTGCAACCTTGGCAAAGGTGTGGCTTCAAGTTCTAGTTTCTGTCCACAATAACTGCAGCTACAGTGAAAAGTCATTCATTGCAGGTTTTGATGACTTACTATCATGATTATTTCGGTTCAATTTATGCAGGATTTTAGGGGTTGACCAGGTACATACACGACAATAGTCATCAGAACTGGTGATCTTTTTGTGAGTTTGTTCCGACAAATAAGTAAATTTGTCAGGAGTCACCATTTCTACTGTGGCCGAGTCAAAATTATAATGCAACATTTTTTGTTGATGCGACAAATCAAATCAAATGGGTGACCTTTGGTACTGACATCATGTCTTACATGATTGTTTTTTGTGTGCAAAGGCTAAAGCTTGAGATATGCAAATTTATAGTATGCAGAACAGTGTGTATACGAAATGTAATGGAGTCTATTTTGCAAAGCAGAGAAACAGATGGAGGAAGCTGGGGTATTGCATAAAATGAACTTTTCAATTTCCTCGTAAATATTGGTAGGTAAAGTTAGAAAAATTTATTTTCCTTCTCCTAAGTTTAACTAAAGTTGTAAAGTTAACTAACCACATCCGACTGTTCTCTGAGTTCCGCTAGTGTCTTGGAAGCACTAATACGACGTGGCTTTCCTTTAGACTCTATAAACTTCCACAAAACTTGAGCAACGTCTTGTCGTTGTTTACGTGCACTGGTACTCAGACCAGTTGCGAGGATGTCAATATTGATGGTACCATCACGTGGATCAACAGCAGATTGTTTCAGAGCTTCTGAAAACAACCTGGATGAAAAAAAAAGGAAGAAAAATATTGGTTCGGTTTGGTAAAAATATTCTTACTGGTATACTAAGCAAAAGCATTAAATCACAGACTTCACTGTCACAATATCATATTATGGTAAAAGCAAAGTATCTAACCGTTCCTTCAAGTTTCGTGAACCTCAACTTCAGCCTATTGCCATACGATATACATTGCCATGTCATGACCCACCCTCCAACTTTATTTCAATACATTACATACATGCCATGTACAGTAAAACCTGTCAAAACCGACCATGACTGGGATCTATGGTCGGTTTTCAGAGGGAGTCGGTTTATTCAGGGTGGGCATAACTTCGATTGAAACAACAATTACATGTGCTGTAAACACGGGACAAATGAAAGACACCGGAGTTTGCCTCCGGTGATTATACATGTATTTACATTTATTGTATTGTTTCAATAAAATAATTTACCAAACAAGACAAGAATATTATGGTATGTACATGAAATCAATAAACATTAAAATAACTGTTGGAACAGACCGGGTAAGTATCGCGTATCGTAACTGAAGGCGTCCATTTTGAATGACATCACAACGCAAGTTCACGTGAGCTACATGTAATTATTATAATTTATGCAGACAGTTGATTTTGTTGTTAAGTCAATGAATCAAATTACGATGTAAAAAAATCATCAAGTTTTCACCGCTTTAAAGAACATCTTTTTTCAACGATTTTGTTCGTTCGAATTATGAAATTTTGGATATCTGTCAAGTAGCTGGAGTCTTTGTTTATTGCGAAGTTTTGTAATCTTGTTAACATGTCTAGCACATCGCCATGCGTCTGTTGCTCCCACTCGCCGTTATACATTGCTTCAGTCGGTATACGTTCATCAAAGTGGAGGTATTCTACAACGCTACACTGTGTTTGCGGCTCTGCAACATGCTAAATAAGGTTTCCGAATTCTTTGTCATCGTCTGCTTCTTCGTCATCATAAATTTTAATCTTGAAGCCCCCTTTACGGAAACATTCGAAAGCACAAAATTGTCGATCAGAATCGTTATGGAAAGAAGAAAACTCAATGTTTTGATCGTTGAAGAAGTGATAATGCAGTGTGCTTCACCGCAATTGAAGTTGATGACCCCGATCACTTGTTTATATCCGGGGTCATTACACTGTCCAGACATCACGCGATGCGATGGCGTGTGGTGTGAAAAACTTAATCAGTTGCTATTGTTTTACACGGGACGTTACTTGTAGTGTGAGATTTGATATTGTTTCTGTGACGTTCACGGTAAATTCAACACAATGCACACTTTTTAGGTCGGGCAGACCGGATTACTAGACAGCGGACGTGGTGCAACTGGTCGGATGGTCGATGTATTCAGTGTGAATATTGGACTTGGGGCCGATCAATGCGGTCGGTGTTCGGAGTAGACAGTGGTCGGATTTCACAGGTTGTTTTAACATAGGCGTCTATGGAGAAATTTCGGGACTACATAAATCGGTCGGTTCTGACAGTAGGTCGGTTTATCCAGGGGTCGGTTTTGACAGGTTTTACTGTACTATACACATGCAAACTAGTTATGTGCATTGCTTACGAATGTTATAATAGGTTTTTCATTACACAGCATTCTACATTTTGTACTCTATTATTTTTTTTAGTTATTGGTTACAAGAAACATACCTTCTTGCTTCCTCAACATCTATACATTCTACCACTTTGGAATATCTCATTCTGGCATGGGCTTCCGCTAACCTGATCAACGATTCCAACTGTCTGGGATAAGCAGATACCATTCCTTTGGCACTTCCAATCTTTCGCATCTCAACGTACGACTTAATGAAGGACTGGCTGGCTTCTTCACTTAGTTTTGGATGGATGTACTGACGAGCATATGCAATATAATCTTTCATTAAACCCATGTCCTGTTGCAGAAGACAATAGTCAACATATTCAGATTTTTATAGTCGATCAGAGATCATCAGTACAACAGTATGGTATCACAGTACTATGCAGAATTCAGCATTTTAGTTGTCGCAGGATAGCATTATGATTAGAGTACCAATAGGCCATTATAGAGAGAAGTTGAACTTTTTGACATCAAGTTTTCTTACATCGGGCTTACAAAATTTGTTGATATCGTCATACTATGTTTATTCAACAATTCTTTTTTTTCAAGTTTGCAATTGATTGTGGCATGATCGGTACTTTACAGTATACTATAGAATGCTTTATATATTTGTGATGTGATACAGACACTGAACATTTTCTTCTAATGTTTTATATTTGATATTGGCTGCATAGACCCAAATAATCTAATGACTTCTGTTGGTAATTGTTTATGGCGCAAGGACAGCAAAATTGTTTCTTAAGGAACAGTAGCTCATATATCGACAATAGAAAAGGTGTGGAAATCAAGAGTGGCATTTGTATTTTGTGGAGTACACTGTATGGTCAATCACAGATCACTTACTAAATGTTCTTCATCGCTCTCTCGTTGGCTTCTGTGGTACAACGAAACGAGATGATTAGCGAGACGACGATCATACAACTCATCTTGAGGATCCAGCATAAGAAATATGAGATCAAACCTAAAATGACAGAATAATAGTCAAAAACTTTCGGGTAATTTTTTTGTATCCAAACTTTAGCTGTATGACAGATTTATAAAAGAGCGCAATGCTTGTAACATTGGAAATGAAAAGTTATCAATTCATGACTCTTACCCATGACATGCACGATTTGGTAGAAAAGTCTGGTTTCAAATTAGACAAGACAAGGACAGTTCAAATAGGAGTACAGTGCTTGCATTCAGCACTACCACCACGTTAGAGTAACAAACAGTTTCAGGTTTGTTTTGCATGGCTGCCATGGTAATTTCTTTATTTGGTTTGGAGAAAATACTAAGAAACAAGTCAACAAGGCTCAGGTATACTATAAATACACTCCTAAACAATAGGGATTATTTGTTTGTCACGCTGTAGTAAACAGCTCCAGCCAAGCTCTGGTAAAAACGCGTTTTCTCTCAAACTTACAGGTCGATTATGTCATGCCAAAATGGATGCATGTGACTATGAATATCATAGCAGTGACTGTGTGTAGTATTTATGACAATAAATAGTGTACGATTTGAGATTTTGGCAAATAAAATTCAAAAACACCAACCAGGGAAAGGAACGCGCTACTTGAATAATTAACTACTGTCATCAAAGTCACGTGATGTTGGGCCGCTGAAACAGGAGGTGTCATAGACTATGCAAGTGATTAACAACACTCATTAGCATAGCCACACCTCCAATTAACACTTGCCTGGGGCAAGTGAATTGGGTTTTTAATGACATAGTCCCCGTTGGAATTAGGGGAAATGTTATTCATGCCAACAATAAAGTAATATGGACCAAAAAACATAGTAATTGAGAGTGGTCTAGCATCAACAGAAAAAAGCAAGATTGCAGGCAGTCAACCATCTTTGATCCAAGTGTGAAACTAATTGTCATGGACGTGTATTTTAACATGTATGTAATTGAAGAAAAAAAAAATTTGACAATGATCCCAGTCAATGATACATTTTGAAAAAAACAAGATGGCTGCCAGTTGGTAATTTTTCTCAACATGTATAATGTTTGTATCAAATTTGAACAAAAACCGACAAATCCTGTTCAAGATAACACATGTCATTTGGCCATCTTTGATATGATTATGGAACAAACGGACATGAACATGTATACTCATATGTACGATGCACAGTGTTCTCCACAAGGGGTTTTAGGCGGGCGACCCATCAAGTTTTACGACCACCCAGTAACTCTCAACACCCGCCCACCAACGTACATCCAGCTGAAATAATTTTTTCAAGAGTCCAAACATAAACAATGACCACTGGAAGTCTGAAAGCAGTTATCAAGTGTATTCATGGCAATGTGTCAATCGCCTGAATTCATTGTCGCTCGACATTGTTGTCACTTATTGCTTACGATACGCAACTACAGTGGTTTCAATTTACAGCTGTATTTTTAATAATCGCCTTCCGATCACGAAAGAAAGAAGTAAATACGAACGAAATGTATATGCACAGAAAATAAACAAATGTATTAGCATTGCATGTAAACTCGAACAAAAATTAAAATTCTAGCCGTATTTACAACGTTCGCTCGATTTTCATCGTGAAAACAGCATGGAGAAGGCAAACTGGTGACCTTTTGGCCTACCACATTCAACGACCATCGGCCACCCACCGCTGTTGCCACTGTAACGATTAAGTATCTAAGTTGCATAGGGGAACAGCGCATTCTGGGTGTTCGTTTACTGAATTCGAAAAGCGGTAATAAACGTCAAACATGGCTCTCGGATTAGTTTACCGCGAGTATTTGTAATTGAATAATAGTTTAGTTATCCTTTCCACGTACTTTTTTCAATTTATCCATTTTTTATGTCTAATCTTTCGAGAACATAGCAGATTCTTATATTTTGCCGATTGCTAGCATTTTTTCTTGAATTCCAAAACAACATGTGAAAACGCAACGTATCAGGACCGTACATGCGTAAATGCATCTTACCGTCCGTCGGCACAGGCGAGTACTGATGCCACAAATAACAAGCAGCCTCTCGGCCGAGATAGCTCCGCTGTTAGCAATGCACATTTCAATTAAAGAACAGAAGATATCATTAGAAAATGAACAATACGTATAGTATCAATGCAATGGGACTTGCTGTTTTCAACAAGAAGTCGAAAATATCACTTTTTACCAAAAATGACAAAAATATTCACCAAAATTAGAGAATTAAAGATATCATTACAAAATGAACAAATCTGAGAGAGGTCCACATGTAGTACCTATATATGTAATATCAAAGCAATTGGACTTGAGGTATTTAACAAGAAGTTGAAGATATCATTACAAAATGAACAAATCTGAGAGAGGTCCACATGTAGTACCTATATATGTAATATCAAAGTAATTGGACTTGTGGTTTTTAACAAGAAGTCGAAAATATCACTTTTTACCAAAAATGACAAAAATATTCACCAAAATTAGAGAATTGAAGATATGATCATGAAATGAACAAATCTGAGAGAGGTCTACCCAAGGTACATATATATCAAGTATCAAAGCATTCAGGCTTGTAGTTTTCAAGAAGAAGTCGAAAAAGTAAAACATTGACATGGACGACAACGCCGGACAATCACTCATATGATAAGCTCCGCTCGACAAAGTCGACAGCGGAGCTAAAAATGGGTTTTGTTTTGACAAATCGTCCGTTTTGGCCTCGGGGACAAATCACCTCGTATATTTTCTACATTATAACTCAATTATGTTTTGTACCTGCTCTTGGTTACTCAAATTGCATTTCATGAACATAGAATAATTTGCAAATGTATAAATCAACGATTTCAAACTTTTTGCATTTCAGAAATATTGATAGTGACCAATCTGTTCGTGTTTCAATTAAATTAAAAAGAGTATAGTAAATAACTTAGTGTGCATTGCATGTAAATGATATGCAAATTTATGCTAATTAGGCCTCCCATCAGCTATTTTGGATTGTGGAGAACACTGGATGCAACCTTCCAAATATGAATGAAAATTGTGGTGTAAGCCCTTAAGGCATTGCTTTGAGCATGCGCAGTGCTGATACTCGTAATATGGTGTCTGCCTTGTAGTGAATATTGTTTGTCCAGTTACCAGTTTAGTATTGACTCCTGTTACAGCCATCCCAACACGACAAAAATGATCCAAAATCTATGGAGATGGCCAACTGGCTTTGATCCGATTATGAAACAAAATGACATGAACATAAAGTTCAATATGTATGATCTGTGTGCCAAATATGAATGAAAATGGACCCTCTTTAAATAGTCAATGCCCTGTTATATCCCAGACAAAGAATTGAAAATGACACAGTCCCCGTGAAATTTTTGAAAGTTCTCTTTGTGCTAGTCATATTAAAGCAGAGGTGAAGGGGTTGTCGTGAGCGTGTCCTTGAGTCCTAAGTGGCAAATACAACAGATTGTTTATTTAGATCCAATTCAAACATGTGTTGCCTGATGACCCCTCCGATTTGAGACATAGCAAAGAATCAAAGAAAGCTTAGAAAGAACTCCCATGTGCTGAGAGTATTGGAGACACATTAAATATAATTCGAGATTACTTAGCTGAAAATTAATTATGCAAATCAGAAAATTAATATGAACAGATTTGAGTGTAAAACTAATGAGGTCTGCGCAATGTAACAGAAAATCTATGTTTCCAAGTTTAATTGAAATGTGATTAGAACCAAAAAATTATAAATTATTATGCTTATTAGGGAATTAATATGAACAGATTTTTACCCCAAACTAATTAGGTTTGTACATTGTCCTAGAGCATCTTTGTACTAAGTTTCATTGAAATGGAATAATTAGTACTTTAGATATCAGAGTGAAAGCTTAAAATTGGTTAATTATGCAAATTAAGTAATTAATATGTACAGATTTTAACCCACAATTATTCAGGTCTGTCTATTGTCCTACAGCATCCATGTACATTCATTGATATGTGATGTATATTACCTGAGATATCAGTGTGAAAGTTGGTTAATTATGCAAATTAGGTGATTAATATGCACAAATATTTACCGGAAACTATTTGGGTCTGCATAATTCTAGATTCATTGAAATGTGATGATTAGTACTTTAGATATCAGTAGAAAAGCTAAAAATTAATTATGCAAATTAGGTAATTAATATGCACAATTATTTACCCTAACACTAATCAGGTCTCTGCATAGTCCTAAAGGATCTATGTATCAAGTTTCATTGCAATGCGATGATTAGTACTTGAGATACCCGTGGAAAAGCTGAAAATTAATTATGCAAATTAGGTGATTAATATGCACAATTATTTATTGGAAACAATCAATCTCTGCATATTCCTTGAGTATATAAGTACCAAGTTTCATTGAAATGTAATGCTGAAAATTAATTAATTATGCAAATTATGTAATTAATATGTACTGATATTACCATAAAAAACTATCAGGTCTGTGCAGTGTCAAATGACATCTGTACCAAGTTTCATTGAAATGTGATGATTAGTACTTGAGATATCAGTGGAAAACCCGAAAATTGACTAATCATTATGCAAATTAGGTAATTAGTATCCACGGATTATTACCAAAAACTAATCAAAACCTAGCATTAGTTCAGAGCATGTATGTACCAAGTTTCATCAAAATCCAATGAGTGGTTGTTTAGATATCAGTGGAACAATCATGGAACAGCTAAAAATCAGCTAATTATCATGCAAATTAGGTAATTAATATGCACGGATTTTTACCAAAAACTAATCAAAACCTAGCATTAGTTCAGAGCATCTATGTACCAAGTTTCATCAAAATCCAATGAGTGGTTGTTTAGATATCAGTGGAACAATCATGGAACAGCTAAAAATCAGCTAATTATCATGCAAATTAGGTAATTAACGAGCATGGATTTTTACAAAAACCTAATCAAATCTGCGCATATGTTCAGAGCATCTATGTACCTAGTTTCATCAAAAACCGATGTATGGTTCTTGAGATAGCAGTGGAACAGTCGGACACACATACACACATACACACAGACAGACAGACTAACTGCAAAGACTCCCATTATGTGTTTCGCACATGGGAGTCAAAAACATAGATCACATGTCTATGTTATTGCACTTGCTAAAATTGTTTAAAGTATGTTAGAGAAAATGCAAGTCTGTGGATTGGAATGAGACACTAAAATTACATTACCATACATCTCATGAATGTGAATGCTTGTTGCCATGGTGCCCTACAATAAATATTTACATGAGGCTTACAATGTTAACATGTGTGTAATGACCAAATTTGAGATTCTGGGATAGGGAATACAGCAATTGCAACACTTTGTAATTGTATTGTCAGTTCTGGACTAAAGTGGTTAATAGACCCTTTGTACAAGTCAAGCACCCTCTTGTGTTGAATAATATGGTGAAAGCAGTGTCCCCAAATTTGCAGTTTTAATAAATATCAGTTCGAAATAATGCGTTGAATACAATTTAACGTTTGTCATGCCTTTAATTTAAATTCACCTGGCAGGGGGTGTCAAACGATGGTGATCTATCTGTGAATTACACTTACATCATAAAATTAAAAGTTCATCAATTTATTAGTGTAAACGTCCATATAACCATATCCGAGAGGCGAAAAGCAATCTGTGATGCGAAAGGAGTTTGCTCGCTGTGACAAAATGCAATGAGACATGTAATTTGCAAATCAAACAGTAGTATCAATGTGAATCACCCCTGAGGGTGAATGGCAAGCAGAGTTAAAGCGTAGGTCAGAATAACTGGCATGTCAAAAAAGACACCAACATTAAGAGTAAGCTAGGCATAGGCTCGATTCAAAAATGTCTAAGCATGTTCAAGTTATCACATTTTAAACAAGATCGGCCATATTTGATCAAATGATACATGGGTGACAGAGATATAGTAATATGGCCAAAAATAAAAACAGCAGTCATTCGGCCATCTTTGATCTGATTATAAAACAAACTGACAATGAATGGTACATCAATTTTGGAAATAAAGTAGTAAGGCCAAAAGTCAGATGACTGTCAATTGGCCATTCTTGA
The DNA here is from genome assembly GCF_978046115.1 of Saccoglossus kowalevskii. Classification (NCBI taxonomy): domain Eukaryota; kingdom Metazoa; phylum Hemichordata; class Enteropneusta; family Harrimaniidae; genus Saccoglossus; species Saccoglossus kowalevskii. The sequence goes on from NC_140646.1 coordinate 42,449,601, forward strand.
TTCGATTTTGAAACAAATTGTAATGGACATGTATACTAACATGTACAAAAGTATGTGCCAAATTTGAATGAAAACTGACAAAGCATGTCCAAAATACGACATTTTCAAAAGACAAGATGGCTGCCAGTCGGCCATTTTGAATTGAATCACATGTCCCACATAAAGTACTAGACACATGCAAAGTAATTGGTTCACTGTGATATTGTTTTTAACACAATTGAAAATTACTATGTGGCTTAGAAAAGTGTATTACTGTAGCCATACTTTTACTGTCAACTTGATGTCAAAAGTACAAAATTGATACATGTAGAAACAATAATATCACCGCAGAGTGGAACAAAAGGCAGTCACTTGCATGTTCAGTAAACGACCAAAGACGGACTGAAACAGAAAGTCAGTTGACAAGTTTTCTCATTAGCGTGGGGAAAAAACTGAAGTGTTAATTTGAAAATTCATTGTCTATTCCTTGTTCGTGATTGGTCCTGGCAATGTTTAGGGGATTGTGAAGTAGCTCTGTCTTTGAGAATCAAGACATTACTGGTCACCAAGAATTCCATTATATTTATATTTTGACGAATGTCGCCATTTAAAGTTGAAGTTTCAAACACAAATTAAAAATTCCAGTAAAACTGCTATGCTTCCTTATTATAGATCTATCTAAAATCATAGCAATTATTCCCTGTATGTAAGCTAGCCCTCAATTTTGTAATTACACTGAAATCATAATAGTTTCAAGTTTAAACTTGGAATTTTATAAAATGGCTTTAGCATATAGAAGCAGTGCATCACACAATTGCCTTTGATACCCCTGTAAGTTCAAGTCCTATTATGTCTTCTTCATACCAATTTTGTTTTCTTACAGCTCTAGCACGTTCAAGGGACAAATAAAAAAAAAAAAAAAAAAAAACTAGACTACTAATTATTTGGAAACCTGATTACAGTACAACTTACAAGAAACTCGTAAGAGGCATTTGCAAACTTTGACAATTAGATGCTGGACATTTCCATTTGTTGGTTCTTCTGAATATAGTGTAATGGCTTGTGACATAAATTTACATGTTGTTGTCACCAGTTAGAAATATTGATTCATTGTTGCACTTTGTTTTGAAAAGTATTTGACACAGAAAGCAGAAAGATAAGTGCACCAAGTTTTTTTGAACTATAAAAATAAAAACAGCTGCTGACAATGGTGATTTAGTGCAGTTTCATTAACTCTTGGTTGGAAAATACACAAAATACATCTGATTTTTCATCCATGGTTAATTCAATCAGGGCACCTCTGTGATGAATTTAATTTAAATCTGATTTTTTTAGATATCAGAAATGAGCTAATAATAGATAATCAATATGCACGTTTTTTAACATTAAATTAATCATGTCTGTGGATTACCCCAATGAACCAAAAGAATTTATTATACAAATTAAAGCGAACCTAAATGAGGCCTTAATTTATAGTTGTGTATACTCTAAACTGTATTCAAAATAATATTGCAGTGGTTTAATTTTGTTTTAATTATAACTGTAGCTTGGATAGGCATTTGAAGTGCTTGCCATGGAGGCCATTCATGGAGGGGAATAATTAACGAACGAACATATTTAACATCCGGGTACTTTCCAAAGCTATGACGTTTTAGTATCTGATCGCATTCGTATATGCCATTGTACATAGCCGTTCATGCTGCCAAGCATTGTGTACTATTAGTATAAACTCAACTTTAATATGCACAATGTGCTTTTTAAAACTTGGGTTAAAGCCTTATGCGTTTGAAACACAGTATTCTGAGAGTGAAAGCCCAATTGCGTTAAAGTACCGTACTTCCCCGATCGTAAGCCCCTCCCGAGTATGAAGCCCAGCCCTATGTTTTTACTTGGTATTTATTTATTGGTTTTTACTGGGCGTCGACGATATTCTTTAAAATATGCGTGTAAAAGGTGTGTTTCATTTCATAATAATCGTGATTGGCATGTTAGTGTGATTTATGCTTTTAGTTTTACGAGAAAACTCGCATTAATTTCAAGTTCAGAGTACATGGCGAACGTACAAAACGTGATTCGCATCGTTTCTATTCTGTCATTTACTCAGGATAAACATCGATGTTGCAATTCTGGAGTACCGTAATCCATATTTCTTTGAGTAGTAGCCTTCGAAAAGCCAAAAATGTGATCGTCAAGGCGTGTACCTGGTTATTGGGCATGGTTTACTTTGAGACTATCATGAAAGGCCTAGGGTGAATGATGAGACATGTTGGCGACCGAGAAAGGTGTTTAAATTCTTCCTCCACACTCAGTTTACCCACGGTTACTATTAACAGTCGTTTATATCTCGGAAATTGCGAATCGCCAGTTTTTAGGGGAAAAAATCTTTTTTTCGTTGCAATCAGTGCTACAGATCGCATTTTAACATTGCGGTAATTCACTTCTGCATTGCGTTAAAAAATCATCGTCAATAATCGGAAAATTTCATCATTACGACACATCATTTTGATTGGTTAATGAAAGACATGACCTGTTATGTCAAAGGAAGTTGTTCCAGGTCAAATCGTGCTGAAAAACCTCATGGTGGAAAATTGTTTTGCGTACGATCGAAAACATACCAAAACGAAGATAATGATAAATGCCTTCGTCCACTGTTTCCTCACAGACCCTACCCATTATTTCACCGTAAATTCAGACGGTATGTAAATCGTATTGTAATAAAATGTGCGTGTTTTTTATGAACATGTTTGTTTCTTCATTGTAAGTATCGTTCAAATCAGTGACGCATTTTTTTTCAAAAATAAGTATTATTTTCCCCGAGCCCGGCGCGGTGAACGAATATTTTTTTTTGGGATAATTTTTCGTTGTTTGCAAGATGGTTACAGTGTTTAACCCCAAAACAAAATCATTTTTTCTGAGTTGGTCCTCGAGTACAAGCTCATCCCTTTACTTTTCCTTTACGTGTTCATGGCCCCGAGCTTATGATCAGGGAAGTACGGTATACTGTGAATATTCAGATCAGTCCAGTGTGAGTGATGAGAGTATATCGTCGACGACGCCGCCCCTTGTTCGGATGAAAGTTTTATTTCAAATTACACGGAAGTCTGTGAACAATCTGCTTGGTCTTCCTGTGACACTTGTCCCATGATTTGCCAGTGCAGTCCTGTGAATACATGGACGAAAATGTTTCCACCACCACCCTACGAACTCAAGATTGCATACTCCAGCATCCATACTTTGAATAATTTGCACGCCGCACAGTGCAGTACTGGAAACAGCATTTATTAGACAGTTAGACAAAAAACAAAACAAAATGCCTGTCTCGATCAATCGAACATCCATAATGTTTGTATGTTGATATGCTTGTAAATAACATTAACGTAAAAGTCGAAACAACCTAGACTAGAAGTCAATTCACCAGTCCACCCAGGTATGGCTCCCTAAGTTGCTTATATTTAATCAGATACAATTTCGTCATCATGCTTTGTTACCTTACCTGTTTATACCACATGAGGGCGTTTTTTTATGGTAAGATGGCGCAAACCGAAGTCCTTCGCAGGTTTATGGTTTCTCATATTTAAATCATCATAACTCTGAAGATAATCATTTTTTTAAATTTTTTTTTTCAAATTTATAATCAATATACATAACTTGATAAATACAAACACCAAAATAGGCTCTATTTAGTTCCCCTTTAAGCAAATATTATGCATAGGTTTAGGTCTGTATATTTTTTCAGGGGCACATGTATCCTTCCATTATAATGTGATGAATAATACTAACTAAATTAGTGGGAAGCTTCAAAGTAAATTATTATGCAAATTATGTAATTATTATTGATGTATTATAAACCTAAAACTAATTAGAACACCACATTATGTCAGAGTATACATGTATGAAGTTCTATTGAAATGTGATTAGAAGCAAAAAATTATGATATATTATGCGAATTAGGTAATACCATCTAATTTTAACCCAAAACTAAGTAGGTCTGCATTGTTCTAGAGCATCAATGTGCCAAGTTTCATTAAAATAAAATAATATCAGTGTGAAAGCCGGAAATTAACTAATTATGCAAATTAGTTGATTAATATGCACACAATTTTACCCAAAATTAATTAGGTCTCTGCATCTGCACTAGAGCACGTACCAAGTTTCATTGAAAAGTAGTGAAGTAATAGTACTTGAAATTGATTAATTATACAAATTAGTCAATTAATCTGTCAGTGGATTGTCCTATGCAAGTTTCATTGAAAGGTGATTCATTAGTACCCGAGATATCAGTGAAAAGCCGAAAATTGACTAATCATTATGCAAATCAGGTTAATTTTACGTAAAACTAATCATATCTGTGCATTAGTCCAGAGCATCTATGTACAAAGTTTCATCAAAATCCAAGGAATGGCTCTTTAGATATCAGTGGAACAGTTACAGAACAGCTTAAAATTAGCTAATTATCATGCAAATTAGGTAATTAATATGCCTGGATTCAACCAAAACCTAATCAAATCTGTGCATTAGCCCAGAGCATCTATGTTTCATTGAAAACCAACATACGGTTATACACACACACTTACATACCTTCATGTCGTACCATCGTTGTGATGACACACATTTGATAAACTTTTAATATAGTAGAATTAACTTAATGTTGTTGCGATATGACAGACTGATTTTAATGGCTGCCATTTTGCCAAATTTGGTCAAATCTCAAAACAAAACATGGTGTTGTGTTATCTTGAAGGATAGTACAAACTTTGAACTGAATCAGGCTATATCTTATGGAGAAATCAGCACAAAAACGGCAAATACAAAATGGCCACCAGTCGGCCATTTTGGACCAAATCTCAAAAAAAAAATGTGACGTGCACCTATAAACCAATATGCATGATCACCATACAAAGTTTGATTGAAATCACCCTGTTCAGCTCCGGGAAACAGTTCAGGAAAGCTTTAAATTTAGCAAATTTGATGGACAAAATGACTGCCTGTTCATATTTAATCAAATAACGAAAATTGGCATACATATGTAGGTCATCATACATTGTCTGTATGCTAAGTTTGAACGAGATCAACCAAAAGGTGTCCGAGATATTGCTCCGGACGGACACACAACAGCACGCGCCCCCAAAATTTTGATACCAACTTTGATTCAAATCTCACTAGTCATCTGAGAAACAGCTGCTGACACGTTTGAGAATCAAAATTAGCAAATTTGACATTCAAAATAGCCATTTTTGTTGTGATCGTCAAAAAAAAAAAGAAAAAAAAGAAAATGCATCTGTAAAATATTATGTATTGTTTTTGTGTAAAGATTTGTGAATGAGCGTCTGAACGAATGGACGAATCCCAAATCAATAGTCCCGATTTTGGACTTTGTAAGGCATGTATGCATCTAATTTGAGAAAACAAATAAACTTGTCATTTTCTGGATGTGATCATATACCATACTTATCCGAGTAAGAGCCCATGCCTGGACAAACGCCCACCCCCCACTTTTGACACAATAAAGAAGTTGAGGTCATATCCGGGCACACGCCCAGGGGGTCTTTTTCTACACACACACACACACACACACACACACACACACACACACACACACACACACACACACACACACACACACACACACACACACACACACACACACACACACACACACACACACACACACAAAAACTATTTTCTATTCGTTGACTGCGGTTGTATTAACTGTTGACTTTCTTGAAGTCTGTCGTGATACTTGTTAATAAAAATTTTTAATTGGGTAAAACAAGGGGTGAACGCAAAATAGCTGTGGCAGCTTTCTGCCTTCAGGGCAGCGCGTTCACCGCTGATTTTTTTCAGAATCATAACAGTCAGCAAGTCTATAAAAATAAATATTGAAGCAGAAATTGTAGTTCTCTTTTTGAAATATGTCGTGGCCCTAAAAAGGGCCGGCGTTTGGTGTGTGCTTCCTTAGAAACGATTCAAGCAAATCGTATAAGGAGAGCCGCTAAGCAAGTGTCGCACTCGTTTGGCTTTAGCGTCATCGACAATGAAAACAATGTTGCAATATTGTAGCAACCAGTACCTGGGAGAATGGTTGAAATCACGTTATTTTGGCTTTATAAATATTTTGTAGCAGCTTGCGAATCCATAACTGGGGCCAGCAATTTTGCAATGTCACGCCGAAGACTGCCAACTTTTTTACCATCTTTTATCATCGCTATTGCATTTCTGTCATGAAAACTATTCTTCTGTCGTTGGATAAAAAAAACTTCCTATTTCAAGTTCACCGCGATATCCATATAGTGAGACATTCCAACCGCCGGAACTTGCTGAATGATAACTTTAACCGTGATTAATAAGCGTCGAGTCTGATAAGAAAGCAATGTCACGATTTGACCTTTATGATGAAATACTAGTAGTGATGTCATTCTTAGCCAATCAGTAAAGCAGATGCATAAAGGTCAAAGATGATTGCTAAACTGTAAACAAAAGCATCTTGAGCCATCTCAGCAGAACGACCCCATTTTTCTTGTCTCTTTATTATGATTAGACATGAATGAAAAGTGCAAAGCTGACAGACTGCGAAATCCGTGGATTAAAAGTGCTAAGCTCAAATTGTGTGGGACGATATCGACGAACTTCAGGAATAAGTTGTAGGGATTTTGTTTGACGGATACCAGTGAACATTTGAGGGTTTTGAGTTTGACGAAGATGGCAATGAACGTACAAATAAAGATCTGAGAAGTGTTTTCAAACAGCTATGAATTTTTATAATTTTTACTGTGTAAATTTGTAAATTATTATTGATCTTGTATAACGGTTGATTCGTAATTTGTCGAGACCGGAAATCATTTTACGCAGTTTAACCCCTGACATTTTAATTCGTTTTGAGTTCACGCGTATTGGGCATGTTTGTCGGCGGGACAATCCTAATTCAAATGATTCCTCACTGTCGATTTTTATTATACTACGATTACACACCAGTGTAATCGGTGTTAATGCAGGGGAATGACCATCTGCCCTCTCTAGGCCAACCCATAACATGTCTTGACATCATGTTGCTTTGCCATTCATTCAGTGTTTAATCAAGTTCAATATTATATCACATTATATAACAACATTGGTATTGTTTCTGTGAACCCTGACATTTAAGTTCTGCTTTACATAATCCTGCTTAATATTCAAACCATAGCGTCACCAAGTTGCCTTGTGTACATAGCTGCAATGAGACTAGCATTCTCGTTCCTGCAAGCAGCCTGCTTACAACTCGTCATTTTGCTCCGATAATTCTCATCCTTCGTTCACCGATCAACATCTCAACGACGTTATTTTGGGCAAGTCTAAAGTTACACGAAAGTCCGGTCGCACCACCCGCACGCCTGCTCGTTTCTCTACAACGGAAGAGCAACCCGTACAAACCCGAGTATCAAGAAATAGGTCCGCAACATCGTGTGACCTTCCAAGTAACATCGACATCTTGATCAGCGAAAAAATAGCCTCTGCACTGGCTAACATACAGCCGCAGAGCCAACCTCATGTTCTGCTTCAAGCAAGTTCTGCTGCTGCACGTACAGAAAATTCCGCAGCGAATACTGTTAATACTTCCAGTTCTGGCTTACTATCTCCGGGTAGCCTATCTCCAGCGTCGGTCATTGCAGTCAGTACCGCTCAAGCCATGGCTCAACAAGGTAACCAGCACCCCATCGAATCAACGATCGTCTCCACTAATCCTACATGTCAACAAACGGCCGCCATTACAAGCTTTCACCCGGATGTTCATGGATTGGCCGTTGATGGCGCTGTGCATAACAACAACTTACCAAGCATGGCGGCGGCCACTCGCACGAATTTCCACAACCTCGACGCGATGACACATCCGACCATTTCTCCAGCTCCTCGCATACCATCAGCCAATCTCCACTTGCCTTACGTGGACTCAGCTCTTCTTTCATCGCTATCAAACAAGGGTAAGTTCATCGAATTAAGTGATTTACACCCTGATTCTTTGAAACCAACCAACATTCAGAACAGAAAGACGCACATCTCCGTCGACCCCAATGAACCGGAATCCTTGATTACGTACACCACCCAGAGCAAACGTAAAAACATTGACTCCTTCGCTACTTGGGCACAGTGTTTTGCAATATTTCAGGCATACAGAGAATTCTACTTTCCGGAAGAACGCATTCATTTGTCGAACTACTTGGGCTACATCGCATCAAAAGCAGAAATCTACAAGCCTGAAGCCTGGTTGGGTTATGACAAGGCCTTCCGCCTAAATGCTGCACGGTACCCTGATACTGTCAACTGGAGTCTACCAAGCCCTTCTTTGGATTTTGTTCATTTCCAGCAGCATCCACATCTCATAATCCCTTTATGCTTCCTATGTGGTCAAAAGGGTCACAAGAAAACAGATTGTAGTAGGTATACTACCGACACAACTGCTTCACCAAATCCTTACTACTGGAGTAAGAATAAACAACGCTCACACATCGACTCTAATGTTATCACTGGGCAATCACCACCGATCTGCAGAGATTTCAATCGTAATAATTGCAGTACTCCCTGCCAAAATGGTCGTCTGCATAAATGTTATACATGCTCCGCTACAGACCATGGTGCCTTATCACACAACACCAAAGAAAAACGACAGCCATTTCCACCACAGCCCTTTCGAACACATCATAACCAAAACCAGCACAATCCGAACTTTATTCCCGTCAACTCCACTCCGAATTAGTAACTTCGCTGCTGAACTCCAGACTCATCCAGACAAAACATTCGTAGCCACACTACTCCATGACCTATCACATGGCTGTAATCTCGGTTTCAATGGTCATCACCACAGCAGATACACTCGCAATGCAAAATCAGCTCACATCAACCTGGATGTCATCACTGCATCAATTCTCAAAGAAATCTCACATGGCCACACCATTGGACCTTTTCGCACTCCCCCATTAGCAAACTTCGTAGTAAACTCCCTTGGACTTCGACCAAAGAAAACAGGGGGTCACCGCATAATAATGGATCTTTCACAACCAACTCATGATAGTGTGAACAGTCATATTGACAAGGACAGCTACACCTTACGATATTCAACCGTGGATGATGCAACAACAATTATCCAGCGACATGGCAGAGGCTCTCTCCTTGCAAAGATCGACCTCAAGCATGCCTTTCGACTTTGCCCAGTCAGGAGAAATGACTGGCACCTACTTGGCTTTAAATGGCTAGGTTACTATTTCTTCGACTGCGTACTTCCCTTCGGTCTTCGTTCAGCGCCATATTTATTCAACCAACTTGCCAAGGCTATCAAATGGATTATCTGTCACCGAGCCCAAACTGAAGACCTCATTCATTATTTGGATGACTACCTCGCAATTGGTTCGACCAACACTGACAACTGCCAGAAATTGATGAACACTATGCTCCATGTATGCCAATTACTAGGTGTACCTGTAGCAAGGGAGAAAGTTGAAGGGCCCTCTACTAATCTGACATTCCTTGGTGTAGAATTGGATACAATTAACATGAGTATATCTCTACCTCATGATAAACTCACAGATATCCTCCAAACCTTACCCACATGGCTGGAAAGGCTCAACTGCACTAAGCGTGAGCTCCTTTCCCTCATAGGAACATTGAGCTTTGCCTGCAAATGTATACCCGCCGGACGTATTTTTCTTCGTCGAATGATAGATGTCAGCACAACCACTACCAACATTAATGGTATCATAACGTTGACAAATGACTTTCGCCAGGATGTAAAGTGGTGGCTAGAATTTCTACCTACATGGAACGGAACTGCTTCTTTCCTATCTCCAACATGGTCTCAATCCCCTGAGAACTTGAACTGTTTACGGATGCATCTGGGTCACTAGGATGTGGTGGCTACTATTCAGGCCACTGGTTCACCATCACCTGGAAGGAAAACCTGTCAACATCAATCGCCTGGAAAGAACTATATCCGATAATGGTAGCATGCTCAATTTGGGGGCATCTTTGGCATGGCCGCAGAGTGCTCTTCCATTGTGACAATGAATCGGTGGTGAATATTTGGCAGAAGGGATCATCACGCTGTTCACTGATAATGCACCTTGTTCGGCGAATATTCTTTGTGGCCGCCCAAAGTAACTTTCATGTGAAAATTGTGCACCTTAGTGGCGTTGATAACTCTATCGCTGATGCACTTTCTCGTTTACAGATGGGCAGGTTCAGGAAGCTAGCACCAGGCGCCGACAGCGACCCCATGATTATCCCAACCATACTGCTGCCAGAGAACACCTTTCACCCGGATCAGAGTTACATTCACTAGTAAAGCAGGCTACCACCTTCATTCGCAACAGCATAGCAGACTCAACACGCAAAACATACCAGGTCGGTCAATCTCAGTATAAACATTTCTGTCACCATTACATGCTAGAAGCCCTGCCCTTAAAGCAGGGCACAACATTACTCTTTGTCACCCATCTAGCGCAAAGAGGTCTTTCATATAAAAGTATCAAGGTGTACTTGGCTGCAATCATCCACATGCATACTGAACTTGGGTTCGCCGATAACGTTTCGGACAACACACTACTGTACCGTACCCTTCAGGGCATTAAAAGGACCATCGGCGACACTACACGCCGCAGACTGCCAATAACAATCGAAATTATGAGAAAGTTGAAGACAGCTCTCAGATTGCACCCGTCTATCCATCGACGGGATAAACTCGTGCTATGGTCAGCGTTCACGCTGGCATTTTTCGGCTTCCTCAGAGTGAGCGAGTTCGCATCCACGCCCGGTTACCAGGATGACCGGATACTGCGGGAATGTGACATCGTTTTATCAACGGAACTACAGGTGACCCTGAGGTCATCTAAGACGGACCCTTTCCGCCATGGTTGTATCGTAAAAATTGCTTCCTCACAGACTTCTGTCTGTGCCGTTACTGCTTATACCAAATACCGCACTTTCCACCCTGTTGGACCATCAGAGCCAGCCTTTCAGTTCGTTGGTGGCGAAGCCCTCACTCGCCACAACCTGACCACACATCTGCGAGACTTGTTGTCACGTTCACATGTACAACAAGTGAACTTGTATACAACCCACAGCTTCCGTCGAGGGGCAGCAACTTCAGCAGCGGAAGCAAATATACCGGATTGGCTAATCAAAACCCTAGGGAGATGGAGAAGCGACGCCTACCAAATATACATCACAACACCAGAATCAACTCTACGAGCTGTTCCGCGTCTCCTCACTGGACACTGAACTTTTAATTACTACCTACTACATATGAGACATTTATTAAACATGTACATTTTAGTGCATTCACCGAACTTTTATTCGTTAAGTACTTTTGTTACAATGTGTCATGATTATGTGTTATGGTGCTGGTATTCATTATGCACATGTCTTCAATAAGTCTTTATCAGAATCGTTGTCGTTAGCTCGGTCTCGTATTTCGTTATTGCTGATGACAATTTGAGATTTTGCTTTCCATGTAAATGTATTATCCACATATTGCCTTCCCATGCTTGCTTTCACGTATACCATTGAGCCGAATAATTTATTGAATTGCTTTTTATTTGTGATTTACTCGCTGCTAATTTGGGGGGTCGCCATCGCAGTGCATGCTGGCTCCGCTCATGTACCACGCTGCCCCTCTCCAGGGGCCAAGTCAAACAGCCAGACTTGCCCCTGGGGACTGGTATCCGCGACGACGCATGGGTGGAGACCTCTGCGGTGGCAGTCTTCAGTCAAGTACCACGTTACCCTCTACTGACGTGATTCGAATCTGAGAATCGCGTCAAGAGACAGGTCGCCAAGACACTTGCGCTGAAGTCCTGCAACCCCCTCTTGTTTTCACACCAACCTTGTGTGTCTGTGTCATTTCTTTGCATTAATACTACGATTACACACCAGTGTAATCGGTGTTAATGCAGGGGAATGACCATCTGCCCTCTCTAGGCCAACCCATAACATGTCTTGACATCATGTTGCTTTGCCATTCATTCAGTGTTTAATCAAGTTCAATATTATATCACATTATATAACAACATTGGTATTGTTTCTGTGAACCCTGACATTTAAGTTCTGCTTTACATAATCCTGCTTAATATTCAAACCTTAGCGTCACCAAGTTGCCTTGCGTACATAGCTGCAATGAGACTAGCATTCTCGTTCCTGCAAGCAGCCTGCTTACAACTCGTCATTTTTCCACCCACCCAACCCTTTTGGGTACAATGATTGTAAAAAATTTACCGTGCTTCAATTTTGCAATAAAGCTTGTGCGGGGGGGTCGCCATCGCAGTGCATGCTGGCTCCGCTCATGTACCACGCTGCCCCTCTCCAGGGGCCAAGTCAAACAGCCAGACTTGCCCCTGGGGACTGGTATCCGTGACGACGCATGGGTGGAGACCTCTGCGGTGGCAGTCTTCAGTCAAGTACCACGTTACCCTCTACTGACGTGATTCGAATCTGAGAATCGCGTCAAGAGACAGGTCGCCAAGGCACTTGCGCTGAAGTCCTGCACCCCCCTCACGTTTTCACACCAACCTTGTGTGTCTGTGTCATTTCTTTGCATTAATTTCTGGTTTATTTGTCACATTATAAGCAATACATTAATTTTGTTTTACTTCTAATGTTGCATATTGTTCATTTATTTCCGTTGCATGTTTTCATTTGCCGTTCTATTCCCTGCCGCAGTTCGATCTGCGTGTTGTCAATTTTCGTTTTTTTTGCCGGGGATCTCCTGGCAAACACCCACCCCCTTTTTTTGGCAATTTTCCATGTTCAAGACCCTGGGCTTATACCCGGATAAATACGGTATAGTAGAATGGTGAAAAAGCAGTCGACCATCTTTGATCAAATTGTAAAACAAATTGTCATGGACATGCAATCTAAAATGCATGAACCAAATTTGAATAAAAACTGATGAAGCATGTACAAGGTACTAAATTTTCAAAAAACAAGCCATGCATGACACAATCCTCGTTAGTTAAAACTTAAGATATATAGTTTTGTTTATAGTAATATAGCTGGAATATAACCATGTCAGGAATATGATTATGATGATTGTTTAACATTATGAATGACATTTGTATCTGATCATTAATTGAGTACTTGTCCATATTGAGAGATATTGCTCTGGAACAGCATTAATTAAAACAAAATCAGCCATTTTGAATACATGTATATATCTATAACATGATGTATAATGAATATTAAAAATTTGAACGTAATCAGTCAAAGCATCTCAGAGATATGGCTCTAGAAGCCCATTCATTAAAACAAAATGGCCGCCAGTCAGCCATTTTGAATCCGATCTGAAAAATAAAATGACGTGCATCAAGGTCCCATGTCTAATGTATATACCAAGGTTGTACAAAATCTATCTAAACAGCCGTGAAATGCTTGATTTTGATGATTTTTCAGTACAAATATGGCTGCCATTCGGCCATCTTGATTCAGATTGTGAAACAAATTGATGTGCATACGTATAATATTATATATGATGTACGTGTGAAGTTGATTTTGATTGGTCCAGGCATTTCCAAGATACAGGTTGTGACGCATAAACACACGCACAGAGGTCAATCCATAAGTCTCCTTTCCGGACTGCGTCTAATGGCTGCCTGTCGGCCATGTTTGATCCAACCGTGAAACAAATCTTCATAAACTTTGAACAGGGACAAATTAGCATGACTTTATTTAACAACAATTTTTTGGTATGTTTGGAAAGGATTTTCTGTGGCCACAGAATTAGTGGCTGGTTGGGCACGATTTGTTGCTAAATTCTATTCATTCCCAGATATTAAAGTAAGAACATTGCTGGCACTAAAAAGGTCATAAGTCTGCCATCTTGAAGGAATTACATCAAGCCAGGAGTTGCTGTACTTCCAGTAGACTAAATTTAATATGCACACAGTTATAATACAAATGTTAATTTTACTAGTTGTGGCTCATATTATTCTAGTTGGTTTGCACAAAATTTGTTGCATCTTACCTGGACAGCAGTGTATGTGGGAGCTGTATATTGTCTACTATAGTTTTCTTTGGGTTCCATTGGGAATCCACAGGATTAGCCGCCGCTAATATAGATGTACGGGCATTCAATGAACAGATAATGCCAGCCTTAGCGATGGACAGAGTTTGTTGTTCCTTTGGAAAAGACATTAACAAATTAGTAACTTCAATTCTGTTGTTTTTTGCAAAGTTTTTGATTATTATATCAGTAGTTAATGGGCAAAATATTTAATAGCAATAATTGTGTCACTCAGCAAACTTGGCAATAAGATAAGAATATCCACCTTAACTTTAACGCAAAACAGCCTCTTACCATGACTTCATGGAGGACAGATCTTGTACCTTCGTTCATTTTATCAAACTCATCAATGCAACATACACCATTGTCACTCAGTACCAATGCACCCCTGAAATAGAAAAAAACAACATAATTCATGGTTGCCTATAATGTGTGAAGTACACAAAGACTAACCAAAGAACAGAAAAACAGTAGGATGTGCAGTTCTGAAGACTTTTCTTTAAGGTAGTGAGAAAGGAAACGCAAGTAATAGTTTAATTAAGATTAGGACTTTCCTCGCCAGTTGCTAAGCATCCAGCTATGGCAATATATGTTTTCAGAAAGCTGATATATAGCAGAATACAATCATGTACGTTTCGTGTTCATATTTGCTTAAGGGATTTAAGTTACAAACATTCATGTGAACCTCCTTAACATAGATTTTTTTTGGTGGGATTGGCGGTTTCTCGATGTCCCTTTTTTCTATGTTTCTGATCTTTTCACTGTTGCCTTATATGATAATGATCTTTGAAACTGCGTCTCAGAATTTTTATGTGCTCATTGTTCTGGAGATATAGCAGCCCTCAAAGGTGCGATCATTTTGGTCGCCACGGCGACTAATTTATTTGACTGGCGATAACAATATTTGCGTGGTCGCCAAAATGCTACTGTGCGAAAAATATCTAAATAGTTGTGCTGTTAGGGAGGTCGGTAATCGTAACTGACCCTTGACCTATTATACCCACAATTCACCATTCTACACATGCGCGATTCGACTTCGCTTCCTGGACCTGCAGGCTGTCATAGTACTTTAGTTGACTGTACGTCTTGTATTTTTATCACGGAACCCCGAATGAACAATGAAACAAAGCAGCATTCATTCTTATTTTTCCTCAAGAGAAAAGCGTTATCGAACCGCCGATGGCACTGAGGCTGAGCTCATTCCGGAAGGCCCTTCCACGAAGAATCAATCCACTACGAGTACGACTGGTAGTGTTCGGAAATTTCAGACCACTTGGTTGAAGCTGTTTTCGTGGGTCAAGTACAATCAAGTCAAACAAGTAATGACCTGCATCTACTGTAGTGCCTTTCCTGACAAGGCCGGAAATACGGACATGGTTACTGGATCATCAAAGTTTAAGAAAGAAACATTGACTATTCATGGTCGAAGCAAAAAACATCTGTAGAGAGTGTTTTTTTAAATAAAAACAACAGTAAAACAAAGTTTTGAGCGGCAAGCAACTACCAACACCGATCAAGCTAACGCTGACCTGAGGATAAAAATTAACACTGCGTACTGTATTGCAAAGTCAATAAAGCCATTTACAAAGTTTTGTACACTGCTGAATCTACAAAAGAAAAATGGACTGGACGTGGGAACTATGTATG
The DNA here is from genome assembly GCF_978046115.1 of Saccoglossus kowalevskii. Taxonomy (NCBI): domain Eukaryota; kingdom Metazoa; phylum Hemichordata; class Enteropneusta; family Harrimaniidae; genus Saccoglossus; species Saccoglossus kowalevskii. The sequence continues at coordinate 42,465,247 of NC_140646.1, forward strand.
CAAATGATGTAAAATGAGCGGAAATTGTAGCAACAGGCGCTGAAGTAATGAAATGCGACATCGGCAATAAAGCAAAGGAAAGCAGGTATATCAGTATTATGTGTGATGGAGCAACAGACAAACATAAAAGATCAAAGAAAGCTTAGAAAGAACTCCAGTGAGCTGAGTATTGAAGGAAAAGCTGAAAACTAATTATGTAACTATTATGAACAGAGCAGAACAAAAAAATTATGAATTATTATGCTAATTAGAGAATTAATATGAACAAATTTTAACCCAAAATTAATCAGGCCTGTCTATTGCCCAAGAGCATTTATGTACCAAATTTTATTCAAATGTGATGATCAGTAATTGAGATATCAGTGTTAATTATGTTAATTAGGTGATTAATAAGCATAAATATTTACCAAAAACTAATTGGGTTTCTGCATAGTTCTCTTTAAAACTTTCATAAAAATCCAATTCGTGGTTCTTTATACATCAGTGGAACATTATGCAAATTAGGTAATTAATATCAAATTAAAACTAATCAGCTCTCTGCAGCAAGTCTCATTGAAATATGATTATTATTACTTGAGATATCAGGCAAAAAGCAGAAAATAAACTAATTATGCTAATAATGTAATTAATATGCACAAATATTTACCCAAAAACTAATCAGGGATCTGCACAGTCCTTAAGTAACTATGTACCAAGTGTCATTGAAATATGATGACTACTACTTGAAATATCAAAAGCTGGCAACTAATTTTTGTCTGTTATTTGAGATGCATAACATGAAAAAAATGCAATTCACATTATTAAAATTTATAATACATACAGAAAATACATTTGATTTTTCATCCATGGTTTTTAGAGTAATTTATTCCAGAGTATCTCTGCAATGAATTCAATTCAAATCTGATTTTTTTAAATGGGCTAATAATAGATCATCAATATGCATGTTTATCAACATTAAACTAATCATGTCTATGGATTACCTCAATGAACCAAATGAATTATTATACAAATTACCGTATTCGTCTTCAATTAGGCGCCACTTTATTGCACTTTCATTTCATGGTGGCGCTTATTTGTGGTTAAATTTGGGCAACTTTTTTTCAAATGGCGCTTATTTCAAACACTTTAAGTTCTAGTACTGGTAACTGTTTCATCAAGCCGTTGTTCTTGTTCCATTCTTGGCAATATTTTACATTACAGTCTGACGCTTAGTCACTGTAGCATTTATTTAAAATACTAAGTAAATGACCTGTTTTCAGGCAGTCTAGAAAGTTATACAAAAATCATCATCCTTTAGAAACATTCACAGTTTGCCGTACGATCAACAGAAAAATAAAATAAATGCATCGCTTAGAAGTAAATGATCATGGTAGCGAAATCCGGTCATGCTGCGTTCCACAGTTACGATTATTACTCAGTAGTAATTATAATAACGTACAAAAAATAAAATGCAAGTAAAATTCAACTTAATTTCATCGTAAGCGAATGATTTTGGTTGCATGTAAACGCTTGATGCAATACAATATCCACCATGCTTTCTGTGCAGTCGACCTGGAATGTGTTCTTTGACAGGTCAAGTCGTTAATTAACATTGATGCCAATGTGATCAAATTACCATAGCTCATTTAAATAATGTATGAACGCAACACGGAAGAGATTTGCCGATATTTGCGATCTTTTGGCTTTGGTGGGAAAACGGCATGATTTTTTTTTTTTCAAATCAAGAAATTAGTTATTTTTGTAAAGTAAACTGAGCATTTAAGGAATATTTTAACACTGTTTACTGTGATAACAGCTCATTTGAAACGGAACATTTTTGCGTAGTTTTAATTTTGTGTTTATGGATTGCGAAATTCAGTAAATTAAAAACCATGCGAGTATTTTCTACTTCTACAGTAGACATGTTTCAAGCGATTATAGACCGATTTCTTAAAATTTGTTAGAAACAAAACAAAATTTTTTGCGTAAAAGCCCATCGTACAGTAACAGTGAGAGACTTCCGGCATCCAATTGATGATCATTATGTGCCAAAATTTCAACTCTGTCTGGCGCTTAATAGGGGTGTAAAATACAATGTTTTCGTGGCACTGGCGTCTAATTGAATGTGGCGCTTAACTGAAGACAAATACGGTAAACAATTATTATGTATAGATTTAGGTCTGTATATTGTACATGTACAAAGTTTCATTATAATGTGATGCTTAAGCCTAACTAAATTAGTGGAAAGCAGAAAAGTAAATTATTATGCAAATTAAGTAATTATTATAGATGTATATAAACTTTGAACTAATTAGATCATCACATTGTGTTAGAGTACATACATACTAAGATTCATATTTAAGATAAGCACCGTCACAGATCTATGTAAGAAGTTTGATTAGAACCGAAAATTATGATTTATTGTGCAAATTAGGTAATTAATATGATGTGATTATAATTCAAAACTGAGCGGGTCTGTGCATTGTTCTGGAGCATCAATGTACCAAGTTTCATTGAAATGGAATAATTAGTACATGTGATATCAGTGTAAAAGCTGAAAATTGGTTAATTATGCAAATTAGTTGATTAATATGCATACATTTTTACTTAAAATTAATCAGGTCTTTGGATTGTTCTAGAGCATCTATATAGCAAATTTCATTGAAAAGTAATAGTACTTGAAATATCAAAAGCTGGAAATTGATTAATTATGCAAATTAGGTAATTAATATTTTACATATTTGTCTGCATCATCCTATGCATGTATGTAGGTTTCATTGAAATGTGATGATTAGTACCAGAGATATCAGTGGAAAAGCCGAAAAATGACTCATCATTATGCAAATTAGGTTAATTATATGCATGGATTTTTACGGAAAAACTAATCACATCTGTACATTAGTCCAGAGCATCTATGTATCAAGTTTTATCAAAATCTAATGAATGGCACTTTAGATATCAGTGGAAAAGTAAAGGAACAGCTAAAAATTAGCTAATTATCATGCAAATCAGGTAATTATTTTGCATGGATTTCAAGCAAATCCTAATCAAATCTGCACATTAGCATCTATACACCAAGTTTCATTAAAATCCAACATATGGTTCTTGAGATATCAGTGGAACGAACAGACACACACATACATACATACATAATGTACATACAGGCAGGGTAACTGGAAAGACTCCCATTGTGTGCTTTACACACGGGAGTCAAAAAAATAGCTAGTTCTGGCAACCAAACATTTGGCTTGGTGACTAAAAATTTAGATTGGCCAATAAGACATTTTACTTGGTAGCCAAGGGCCACTAAAAACAATTTCAAGCTTAGAGGGCTGTATATGTATAGTCCACTGAACTTTATGGACTAAATTTCATGAACGTCTCCATGTTCTTATGGCCATAACTGAACGTCAACATCTCACATAAACGTCAATTAGACATAATATTTTAGCCCATTTTGTGGCGAATAGATTGTGTAATTTGCACATTGTTAATGTAAAGAAACTTTGAGTGTTAAAAGATGACATCTTCAATAGTTATGATAGTCAAAAATTTGTTTCTGTAAAAACTCAATAAAATGTTTCAAGTCCCTTTGTTATGTTGATCAGCGTCAACAGTACAATTGGTTCTCCAAACACAGGGCGGGCCATCATGAAGGTTACATTTACTTGCGGGATATACATGCCTTCAAGTAGACATGTTTGCATTACTCTCTGCCTATGGAGAGTAACAGTTATCAAATTTGTTATAAACAATAAGCTTCAAGTTAGCATTGATTTTCCTCCTGATGAAAAAACAATTTGTCGTCGGCCATGCTCACAGAGAACCACGAACGGGATGATGTTGAAGAGTGGTTCCAAATAGAGGAGGAGGTAATCCCATGTAATTGTAACTATTAAATTTACGCATTGCACGACCCTTTTCAATGCCATGAGCTGCAATCAACTTACATCAAATGAATGTTCACTCTTTTTCAATGTTGGAGAAATGTCAGTCACAAAGTTGCATTTTGGATGTTCATGTTTTCTACCAAAACGACATTCCCCTTTTTACAGTAATGATACATCAATATATCACTGCCAATTTTATTTACAGACTGTAATTCTACCATCAATCGGTGTCTGTATCCAGGATTTCCATTTTGTTGTTGTCTGAACTGTCAGTGTCGCGGTGACAATTACTCAGGACAATATTTGTAACTGTCAATAGGCTCATCTTCAAACAACTCTGTGGGCTGACTATAATACGAGACCAGGCGTCGCACATTTTCCATTTTAGAACTCCTTCGCATGATATATTATGTTATTAAAAACACAGAAAAGCTTAAAAGACTATAGCGTAATGTTTTTCTGTGCTTCGATCACTATCGCATAACAGACATTATTATACATCTGTCACCGTAACGCCAAAAGTTACAGCGTGCCTTAATGTTGTGGTATTTTCATCCTACCTTATTAGAAAATGCAAATTCGAAATATGGAATGATTATGAACGCAAGCCACCTCTAATAATAAGTCATTGAAAATGACACAGTCGCCATTAAATTCTTGAAAGTTCTCTTTGTGCTTGTCGTATTAAAGCGCAGGGGTTGTCATAAACGTGCCCTTGAAACTCGAGTTCCATGTGGCATATTGTTTGTTTACATCAAATTCGAACACATGTTGCGTGACAACCCATCCAGTTTAAGACATAGCAAAGAAAAACAGATCACAAGTGAAAACATGTCCAAGTTATCACATTTTAAACAAACAAAATGGCCACCAGTTGGCCATATTTGATCAAATTGCAAATTTAATTGACATGTACATGTATCCATTTATGACATGCTAAATATCAATGAAAATGATACATGGGTGACAGGGATATAGTAATATGGCCAAAAATAAAAACAGCTGTTATTCGGCCATCTTTGATCTGATTATAAAACAAACTGACAATGGTACATACATTTTGGAAATAAAGTATTACGGTCAAAAAGTCAGATGAATGTTAATCGGCCATTCTTGATCTGATTTTGAAACAAATTGTAATGGACATGAATCCTAACATGCATAAAGTATGTGCCAAATTTGAATGAAAACTGACAAAGCACGTCCAAAATACAACATTTACAAAAAAAACAAGATGGCTGCCAGTCGACCATTTTGAATCAAACTGCTAAACCACTGCATGTGCATATGTCCCACATAGTGTAATAGGCACATGCAAAGAATGAACGGAATCAGTCCAAGGATTCTGAAATACGACTCTGGACGAACGGATGGACTCACGGACAGACAGAGGTCATGTATACTAACATGTATAATCTATGTACCAAATTTGAATGAAAACTGACAAAGTATGTTCAAAATTTGACATTTTCAAAAAAAAGATGGCTGTCATTCGGCCATTTTGAATTGAAATGCTAAACCACTGCATGTGCACATGTCTCACATAAAGTACTAGGCACATTCAAAGAATGAACGGAATCGGTCCAAAGGATTCTGAAATATAGGACTCCAGACAGACGGAGACCGAATTTTAAGTCACTGTTTTCGGACAAACATAGCTGCCATCAGGGTTTGACCGGACTCCACACAAATTAAGTTCGCTGATTCTGTTCTAAACTTTTTGGATTTCGGCATTATGATGCATGCTTGGAAGGAAAAGATGTATAATAGTAAGGTTATTACGAGAATACCTCAAAGTATGCGCTTAGTATGCCGCGCGTTGGTCGATACTCCATCTTCGCTAGCCAAGGTTTAAGTTTTTTCGGCCAAGCCTCTGGCAGAACGACCATCAAATATGCGTATTCTAACATCGCCCCCAGTAGTCAGTCGCGGTTAATCATTGTCCAATCAGTTTGCGCGTTACAAATCCCTTTTTGGCTTTTCATTTTAAACAAAATGGCAGGGCCCATGAATCATGATATTTGTGATGATAAAATCGCGAAAGTTTTCGGTATTGGTGCCCTCAAGCCTCATCAGGTACAGGCAATCGACGTAGTTTTGTGTGGGAAGGATGTCTTCATAGCGGCAAAAACAGCGTCCAAGCTGATTGGGCGCCTTGTTTCGAGGCGCACCCAATCAGATCTCACTGCTTAAGATATGCAATTAGCCTATGCGATCCTGCATAGTATGGTGTAGAGGCCTATAGGTCGAAGACGCAGGACCGCGTGATTCGGACGATGTTGATACTCCAGCTGTACTGTCTTCCTGCATACTTTGAAGTATTTTCGTAATAAAGCAGGATGGTCAACAATTCAGTATGCAAATTAAATCCTTTGTCTTCAGTCTGTCACTCAAAATGATATATAAATATATGGAGGACGTGTTTACCCACAACTAGATTTTTTGGAATAAACTGAAATTACAAACCAAATGCATCTCGCACAGTAAATTTAGAGTACAGTACACAATATAATGTTTCATAATGCGAATTCTTTTAGAAATTTTTTTTTCTTCTACTTTTTCTCCTCTAGCTACCTAAACACTTTGTGTGCCCCTTTAATTTATTTTGGCAGCAACATTTTGTCTGTTTTTATGTACCGGTATTCATCTTTATTTTTTTGATAATTTTGGTCCAAATAGACATATTTTCTTAATGTGCTCAAAGTGTTATATTTGTGGGTCAGAGAAAAAACATACACAATTAATTAAGGTAGCAGAATAGTTTTTTGGGCACTTTTCACATTTTTTTTTGAAAATCACACGAATAGCTCCCTAAAGCATGCTACATACATTGGTGTATTTATTTTATTGAAAAAAAAAAAAAATATCTTGTACAAGTAAACTGATTTTTTTTCTTGTGTGTAAACAAATGGCCAAGTTTTTGTTTATCCAGTGTACACCCAACTAGTGCATCTCATTAATATGCATGGTTTACAAACATAACTAAACTGAGGGTAAATAGTTTTAAGTTGGGCCACTTTCTTTATTTGCTATTTACAAACAACTGATAAGATATCTGTTTGTAGTTTACACACAGCTGGTAAGATGTGTGCACTGCTGCCTTTCTAGACAGGAAGTACAGCAAAGACAAAACAATCGCTTTTGAAACAACAAATTTTGAATAAACAAGCAGCCTATCAGCTGAGATAGCTCCGCTGTTAGCAATGCACATTTCAATTAAAGAACTGAAGACATCATTAGAAAATGAACAATATGAATAGTATCAAAGCAATCGGACTTACAGTTTTTAACAAGTCGAAAATATCACTTTTTACCAAAAATTACAAAAATATTCACCAAAATTAGAGAATTGAAGATATCATCACAAAATAAACAAATCTGAGAGAGGTCCATATGTAGTACCTATATATGTAATATCAAAGCAATCGGACTTGCGGTTTTTAACAAGAAGTCGAAAATATCACTTTTTACCAAAAATGACAAAAATATTCACCAAAATTAGAAAATTGAAGATATGATCATGAAATGAACAAATCTGAGAGAGGTCCACATGTAGTACCTATATATGTAATATCAAAGCATTTGCACTTGCGGTTTTTAACAAGAAGTCGAAAATATCACTTTTTACCAAAAATGACAAAAATATTCACCAAAATTAGAGAATTGAAGATATCAACATGAAATGAACAAACCTAAGAGAGGTCTACCCAAGGTACATATACACCAAGTATCAAAGCATTCAGGCTTGTAGTTTTCAAGAAGAAGTCGAAAAAGTAAAACATTGACACGGATGACGGACAATCACTCATATGATAAGCGCCGCTCGACAAAGTCGACAGCGGAGCTAAAAAAAAAAGTACAAGAATGTACCACTTCAATGTAATTATATGTTAACAGAATAAAAACTTACAATAAATTTCTGTAATATTTTTTCTTGGCTTTTGTCATTGAAAGGTGTCTGAACACTGGGTTAATGCAGTTACATTGGGAGGGGGCTCCCTTTAACAAAATATGGTTGCAAACCATAAAATACGGCCTTCTGTGGTGGCTATGCATTGCATGAAAATTCTGATAACAGGCCACAAACTACATGTAAAGGTTGATCAATGATAAGAATATGCTGGGACCTGGTTTATATGATCCTTTGTTCAGAGGAGTTTTCACCAAGTAGGCATACTTGCATGCTTAGGTTTTTCTAAATTGGTAAATTATGTTACATGTAATAAATCTGTCTTATAAATACTTGGTTGTTTTATCTAATGTACTCATGCGACCAAAATGCACAGGAACGAAATAGTAGCGCCCCCACGGGCCGACGTCTTGACATCAGATATGGGCCAGTGTTTCGCGCAAGGCAAGGTTTGACTTTTTCGTACGACTTCGGTAAAAAATAAAAGTATCATCTAAAATCTAGGTAGTTTTTATAGATGATAACAGTGAGTCCGGTTACAATTAAATTTTGAAGAGATTCATCTACAAGTATAAGACTCGAGGTTACTGCAACGGTAAAACTCTGTTTTGCGGGATTTGATTTTTAATAGCACAGGAAATGCTACATGCCGGCATACATCACTGGGTCACATTTTACAATTATTCTATTCACACCAATTAAAAAACAGGGCAGCTTCCTTCATTAATGTGCAAAATATGCAAAGAAGGAGAGGGTTGTCAGTAATTCTTTAGTTTAGTTGTCATTCACTAATTATGGACGAGATAGTAAGCACGCGAAAATTTCCAAGAAAAAGAAAGAGAGGAAGAAAGAAGAAAAACGTCAAAAGAATGATCACTCCTGTCAAAAAGATGTTGAAAGAGACGATGCTGGGTTGTACAGAACGGATTTCCCCGTCGAAACCAGTGTCAGTCATGAAGTGGACGAAGAAAGTTTTACCGTGACACCGAGAGTCCGATGAATCAGACTTCGATAGTGTGGGTGATACTCCTGTTCAAAACGTTCAAGAGATGTCTGTATCTCGCAGGAAAATATTGTTACTTTCCAACGTAGAAGAAGAAAGTGAGAGTGAATGTCACAGCCGATCGTTTGAAGACGGCGAGATTCGACTCGTTGACATGTCACTGTTGAATGGCGCCCTAGAAAAAGAGATTTGTCAATTTTGCAAAGTAGACAATATCTCAATAGTGGAGCGCAGGCGTCACGGTCTAGGCAGTCAGTTTGAATTTGCGCGCAAGGAGATTGTATTCGATCGAAACTGAGCCAGCCTAGCTTCCCGTTATCCCGAAAAAAGGGAGCAGTTTTCGAAATAAATAGAAAAGCTGCCATTGGGACGGCACGCTCTGGTGAAACTGTCAAGTTATTTGGGGTTACCTCAACCAATAAAGGGTCCGCCCTTTCGCCAGTATGTACAAGCTGCCTCCAGGAGACTCCGAAACTCTCGGCATGCTTGAACTAATAAGTTTACAAACACAACGGCCCAAAAATAAATACACTGTATTTGCAAACACTTCAACTGCCAAGTGTAGTGTCTGTATTGTTTGTTACTCGCAAACAGAACCGCCCACTTTGCATAATCCAAGCTTTAATGAATGACGTCACCGTTCGTTACCAGCACAGACCGTCACAAAACTCCATAGCGTGAAAGAAAACGGCCAAAAAACAAAGTTTTTCACAGATATAAATGTCGGTTCATGATTTTTCTCGAAAACAACTTTCAAAGCATTTCATTTACAATTAGCCCATGTAAATTTTGCTAAAATGGGAGTTAACGTTGATTGAAGTTTGAAATCATAAAAGTGCCGATTTCTCGGTGTTCGGTTTCTGGCAATTACCGTTGACCTAATTTTAAATGGCGTTTCAGTGAATCGCGCTACTATGTCGCCGTTTAGCTTTTCTTACTCTTATAATATGTTGGCTTCATATCCGTATTTACATATTTGCAAAATTCTATTGCGTTTTTTCACAAACCTCGCGCAAACCACTGGTATACTCTAACTTTAACACCAAAAAACGTGCTTGAAATTTGTGATTTTCGGAAAGAAAAAAAAACTTAATGCAAAAAATAGAAATACGGATTTAAACTTCATGACCTTTGCTTCAAAACAGTGTAAAGTTTTTCATCGCATGAATGACTGTAGAGATGACAATTAAATTTTTTATTCACGTTAGTTAAATTATCAGCCCCGCTGATTTTCAGAATCACGTGACGCTAAAACAAACACAATGTTCACAAAATATTAATAATAGGAAAATACAAGTCAAGAGCTTTCCAAACGTATATAGATTGTATGGTGTTTACATTTTTCATGCAAAAAAACTATCCTGCTATCTTAACTGGTACTTACGTCTGTAGTACCAGTTGTCTGGTTTCTGGGTCTTTTGTAACATATGCAGTGAGACCAACAGCACTTGAACCTTTACCAGAGGTGTACTGACCACGGGGAACCAGATTGTATACATACTGGAGCAGCTGTGACTTACTTGTACCTGGATCACCACATAATAGGATGTTTATATCAGATCTGAGACAAACAAGAAAGGATATTTACAAAATATGCTAGTATTTAAGAAGGGCAGAGTAATCTGCATAATCTTACAGCTAACTTACAATTCAATTACTTCCACAAAAGCCTGTCTATTTCTGCCGTTGTTTTAATAAAGAACAAAGTGTAGTTCTGTACTTGTCTGACACAAAAAACAAACAAAACAAGCCATGCAGTCCCAGTTAGTTATTGAATTTAAGATATATAGTTTTGTTTATAGTAATATAGTTGGAATATAACCATGTCAGGAATATGATTATACTGCTTGTTTAACATTACAATGAGTGACATTTGTATCTGATCGTCAAACAAGTATTGAGAGATATTGCTCTGGAACAGCATTAATTAAAACAAAATCAGCCATTTTGAATACATGTATATATCTGTAACATAATGTATAATGAATATATACAATTTAAACATAATCAGTTACAGCATGTCAGAGATATGGCTCTAAAAGCCCATTCATTAAAACAAAATGACCGCCAGTCAGCCATTTTGAATCCGATCTAAAAAATAAAATGACGAGCATTAGGAACCCATAATGTCTAATGTATGTACCAAGATTGAATGAAATCCATCCATAAATGCCAGAAATGCTTGATATTTGATGATTTTTAAGCACAAAAATGGCCACCATTTGGCCATTTTGAATACGATCGTCAAACCAATATATCTGTACATCTATGACATGATGTATAATGAATATTTAAAATTTGAACATAATCATAATCATTTGAACAGCAAGTCAGAGATATGGCACGAGAAACACATTCATTAAAACAAAATGGCCGCAAGTCGGTCATTTTGAATCTTATCAGAAAAACAAAATTATTTGCATCAAGGTCTCATAATGTCTAATGTATAAACCAAGTTTGAACAAAAGCTATCTGTAAACAGCCGAGAAATGCTTGATTTTGACGATTTTTTAGCACAAAAATGGTCGCCATCTTGAATCAGATCGTGAAACAAATTGAGGTGCATATATATAATATCATGTATGATGTATGGATGAAGTTTGATTATGATCGGTCCAGGCATTTTTAAGATACAGGTTCGGACGCACGCACACACGGAAGAACAGACGCACTGCGTCCGGAACAGAGACTAACAAACATGCGACTATCCATTTGTCATACCTGAAATTTCCTCTGCCAGCATGACTGAAGTCTTTTTTCGTTCCCCCAAATAATTGACATAGTATACCTTTCTTTATGTCTTCATTCTCATAAATACTAGGAGCTGTGAAACAGAAAAGAACAAAGATGGAAAAGAATAAAAAGACTATGAATGATTATAGAAGGTGACAATGAGGTAAGTAGTGGATACAAACCTAAGGCTCTTGCCAAGCGTTCATAGATATCATCCTTACAAGCCAGGTCAACTAAAGCTTGCTTTCGTTCATCAGTCAGTTTTAATTCTCCATTGCTGAAAGCAGAAGAAATAAGAAGACTAAAAGTACACTAAAAACATAAATAGAATAGAATTCTTGAAACATTTCTGTAATGCAAATGTTGCACTGTGGATAAACAAGCGACACAACTGTCAAAATGGCTCTGCCGTTTCAGCACAGCATTGAGTAGAAACTAATCTAATAGAGGTCCATCCACATATCAAGTATTAGCTGTAGTCGATGTAAATGTTCAGTACAAGTGACATGTAGAAATGAAAGATCAATGTTTTTTTTAACACTAACACAGATTACGGATTGTGTTACTGTCAGTATAGTACCTACGTGGAAACATGAAAGAAAAACACAGCCAGTCGGGTATTGTTGTTCAAGTATCTCCAAAAGAAATATGGCTTGCACCGTAACCTAATATGCAAGGTTGTCATATAAAGTTTGATTGAACTGAATCAGGCCATATCGCCCTGTTCAGCTCCGAAAAACAGTTTCGGACATGTTACAGAATGTGATTTTTTTGATAAAATTGCCACCATTTCGACAAATTTGATCAAATCTCAAGACAAAGCATGTTGTTACCTTGCAGTATACTACTTATGTACAAACTTTCAAGTGAATCAGGCCATATCTTTCAAATAAGTCTGCACAAAAAAGGGAAAAAAAAAAAAAGCTGGCAGCTGGACATTTTTGTCCAAATTTTGAAAAAAATACAGTCAAACCTGTGTTAACGACCACCTGTGCAGAGCGGCCACCTGCTCAGAGCGGCCACCTGCTCATAGCGACCACCTTAGTACAGTCCCTTCGCAATTTACACGTTAAAGACACTGGATATAGCGACCACCTGTCCAACGCGACCAGCGAATTGTAGACCTATTCACACTTTAACCTTTGTATAACGACCACCAACACTTGCATCAGACTGTCTCAGCAAAAAGACAATAGCTACTCGCGAATTGCAACAGGAAAGTGGCCATATGTTACGTTCAGATTACCGAGTACGCAATCTTTAGGGCTAATAGACAGTACCATCGCAACTTGGTTTGTGAAGGTGCGAAAAAGTTAAAAAAAAAAGTAGAATATCATCTGAATGTAACGTCTAGAGACTGGGCAGATTTTAACAACAAATTAAAACAGTTTCATTCAAAGTTTGAAATGAAAAACTAGCTTGTTTCCGATCGGTACTACCCCCCCGGTATACTATCGATCCCGAGCCGGCCAGCGGCACTTCTGTGGACAGTCTCGCACATGAAGAGCAAATTTCCCCCCGTCTCGAAAACCAAAAAAATTAACCAGTTTTATTAAATGAGAGATGCTTTATTTACCTTGTCGACATGAAATATCCAAACAAAATAATAAAACATTCGTTTATTTCGTTTTCATCGCGGGATTGCAAAATCCGACCTATTTTGGCTGCTATGTTGTTTGTTGTTGATCGTTATAAATTACGCTAATGAAGCTAGCGCATGGGCAAAACGTATTATTACTGAGGGGTCATCTCGGGGTTATTCTCAACGAAAGATGTTTTCTATTTTGATCCTCTTTTTTTATAAACGGTAATATCAATATTTCGCAATCGAGAAAATTCGTTTGGGCAGTTTTGACACGTTGATGCTTGCAACAAATAACTGTAAAATTGCGTGTACGATCACCGTGTTTCATTTCCGGTTTGTTTGACTTTCTGATTCAACACCGAGAGTTGGAGCAATCGTTATGAGTTTGGTCAATTTTGTTTATTACCAATGCTCCTTCATTGTTTTTTCAATCACGGCAACTTTGCCTGTGCATTTTGTCACAGTGTACAATCGACAATACTAACGATAGACTGATTACCGCCTGTGATGGAATATGTGTAAGAGACTGGGGAATAAGACTTCTTGCATGGCGAGAGTGTGAAAGTCCAAGCTGAAACGCCAATGCGACTGATCGTTGACAATCGTTCTTATTCACTATTACCGTTAAAGTCCTAATATAAACCGCATACGTAATAGTAACCGCACCCCCAATTCCGGCTTTGGGGTTAAAGAGTTCATAACATAAATTGAAAACTTGAAAAGTACCTATTACTAACCGCACCCCCAATTCAACAAGACCGTGACTGACTTCATTGTTTCAACCAGCTGTTCCAAAACGGCATTGTTCCTAATCCTATTCATTTGTTTCGACAACATGCCTAAAATATTCACACCTATTTATTGTTCAGCGGTGATAAGATGTCAGACAGGCAATGAAACTGCTTTTGTTCTGGCGGCGACCTCTGTCAATACTCTTTCTGAATACGTCTGGGTTTCGTAAGTTTTAGACAATGAGCTTTTATCACCGTAAAAGTGTTAAACTGAGCATTGAAGAATAATTTATCTTTCGAAAACAAATAATTTCTTGATTTAAAAAAAAAAATCATGCCGTTTTCCCATGGAAATCAAAGGCGAAAGGTCGCACTACATTATCGGTAAATCTCTTCCGTCTTGCGTTCACCATGAGGTCGCTGAACTGTCATTAACATATTTAAATGAGCTATGTAATTTAGACACGTGGGCACCATCCAGCATTTTGATTGGTTAATTAGCGACTTGACCTATCCGGTCAATAATACGTCACGTGAGCATTCAAAGCATGGCGGATATCGTATCGGCTGTTTACATGTGACTGAAATCATTCGCTTACGGGGAAACTAAGTTGAATTTTACTTGCATTTTATAACAATTCAACGAATTTATTTTTCGTGCGTTATTGTAATCACTACTAAATAATAATCACCAATATCAACACTTCGAAAACAAGTAAGTTATTCACTTGTGACCAGCAGCATGGCCGGATCGAGCTACATGTGATCATTTGCTACTAAGCAGTGCATTCGTGTTTTTATTTGAAACTTCTGTTAGAATATACTTTTCGTTACCAAGAAAATTAAAAAAATAAATGCATATTACATTAAAAATACTGAGTATTTTTTGTATCATGTGGAATTTTTTTTTGATTGACTGTAATTTTTCAACATTTCGTAACGCCTATTTTAGAACCAAAATAAGGCCTTTCACTCTTCCCCGACGCCTATTCAAGAGAGATTGTATGGTGTATTGTTTGTTTTGTGCATGTGTTGTGGACAAAAAATGACCACGCCCATTTAGTGATTGCAATATGTACGTAATAGAAACCGCACCCCGAACTTGAGCTTTTGATCCCAATTTTTAAATTGATACATTGTAATATAAACCGCGGTTTATAATAGGACTTTAACGGTACATGATATAATTTGTAGTAAAAAAGTAAAGCTGTAATTATCCAGATGAAAATGAGTGACTTTTATTAAAAAAGACCTATTCATTGTAGGTTTGTTTTTATGTATTGCTTATGATCTCCCTTAAAATTCTGGTCCTAATTAATATTCATTATTAAATGAATAAATTAGGCCACCTCCATATAAAGACCACCTGTCTATAAAGGACAGTTTGGCTCAGTCCACTGACTGTCCTTTATAGACAGGTTTGACTGTATGATGTGCAAGAGTAACCCAATATACATGATCATCATACAAAGTTTAATAATTGAAATCGCCCTATTCAGCCCTGAGAAACAGTTCCAGACACGTTACAGACTGATTAAGATATTAAACAAAATGGCCGCCATTTTGACAAATTTGATCAAATCTCAAAACAAAACATGGTGTTGTGTTATCTTGAAGAATAGTACTATGTACAAACTTTGAACTGAATCAGGCCATATCTTATGGGGGAATCGGCATGAAAACAGGAGAAAACTAAATGGCCGCAGTCGGCCATCTTGGTCAGAATCTTGAAAAAAAAAGTGACGGACGGACAGACACAGACAATCACTTGTAGAAACAGCTTTGCTCTCATCTGTGACAGCAGAGCTAAAAACAGCTTAAAACTTCTACACCATAATCTAGGCACAGGCAAGGTTCCTCAATGGTTTAGCGAGTCAATGATGTGAGGTATATCAAAGTGTCATTAAATGTGCAATTACATGATAAGCTTACCCATCATCATCCTGTGCTTCATGCAACCTGTTGGCAGAGCTTTTAAGGAAATGTATCACATCAATATAGGTTTTGTACACTGCTTTGACATTACGCTGTCGTGGATTCACTCTCAAGGGTGTGGCACGGTAAATACCAGTGATGATAACACGATCACCAGGTTGTACACTATCTACCAAATCATTATGGGCATATAGTAAGACAGTGTGTGGTGTCTGTCCAGGAGGCATATCCTCTGAAAAAAAAAAAAATGCAATCCAATAATTTATAGTCAGTGTACAAGAGGATTTTAATTCTTAATATGTTAATATTGCATCTAATATCCTAACACAGATTGAACTATTGGGGGGGGGGGGGGGAGGTTGGATGATAACTGCACAAACCAAACTGACCAGATATAAGCAAGAATCGATAATACTGAGATAACACCACAGCACTCAATGATGGACACTTGTGATGATTTTCCTGATTAACTAATTTTTTTTACAATCTGGAAACAGTAAGAATTCTAAAATAGTTTTTGAATAATGAATAATAATAATCATCTTTATTGTTATCGTATTCTCTATGGGACTTTGATTGAAGAATACAATAAAGGTATGAACAATGAACATATTTATATGAAAATCAGTCTAACCAGCGCCCATCCCCCATTTTTGGGGCATTTCTATTTTCAGGTTCATGTTTGGCTAAGCGTCTATTCCTTGAAAAATGCTGAAAAATTTCTAATTAAACTATTTAAAGTGCCTGTGCCTCACGTTTCCCATTTTAGATCTGTATCCCACTGAAATGGGCAGTTATTGATTTTTTTGCTGAAAATGATTACTCGTATCCAAGTAAATTTGGGATATTTCTCGTGTTGTAGCCACGCCTACCTATTCTGAAATGGTCGACTGTTTCCAGAATTCCGACTCTCGCCAAAAGTGCGCCACCAAACGCCAAAATGTGAGAGGAAGTCATACCCCTGAGCCGTAATAACACTGGTCATTCAGTATACTTTTAAACGATATACATTTTTCAGTCGGCGTTATTTTTTCTTTTTTTTTTGAGAGAGAGAGGGTTTTTAGATATTGTGTTGTGGGCAGTTGCAGTGAAACGTATAGTTATAGTGTAAGTATTCACACATTTATAATCGAACCAAAGGTGCGACATCAGTGGACGAAAGCCACTTAGCCTCTGATTCTTTTTTTGGAAAAACTGTCTAGTGTTTGGTGATACAACAGAATTCCACAAGTAGTGCATTTCTTGTTCTAAATAAGAGTCACTTTGCAATATGGTGGACACAGTGATTTGTTTTTTTGAGCCTTGGGTGCCAGACTCCGGAACTTCTGGAAATGAAATCGAGATAAGGCATCAGCGATTGAATTCTCTGTACTTTGACATCAATAATTCATTTTCACATTGCGTTACCAGAATGCCTTCATAAAGAATTACGATGGTATAACACTGCATTTTGATTGGTTTAAAACATATTCGACCTATCAGGTAAAAGGACGATGTTGCAGGTCAAATCATGTGAGAAAACAGGGCAGAAAATGCTTTGCATCAAGAGTTTGTGTACGATCGAACACATTTGACAATAATAAACTGTGTTCCAACAGACAAATAATTTCAATCTTGTAAATTCTTGTGGTATGTTATAAATATTGTAATTAAATGTGCGAATTTTTTGTGACCATTTCTGTTTCTTCATTGTAAAGCTGTTTTTAAAATCAATGATGATTTTGCAATTATAATTTCACCAAAATAGAGTACTCATTTCACCCAACCTTCCGCTTTTACAGCTTTTCAATCGACCGCTTATCGCCAAATTTCCGACCGACTGCATTTTAATCAAATTTTTTCCACTCGCTCATTGAAAACACCGACCACTCAGCCAAACACTGATCACTGGCACACGAGTGGTCAAAATGGTGGTTTTGATAGTAAAATACAACTACCGGATTCAGCTGATACCCAGCGCTGGGTGGTCTTATGGAGGATCGATTTTTTTTATAGAAAAACGTGAACCAAAAGATCGCCCGGGCGATTTAATGGCAGATATTACGAAGCCCATCTTGTCTGGAAAAATAACCCTGCGTTGATAAAAGTGGTCTCAGAAAATGTTTAGAAAAAATGATGTTTTAATACATTGGTAAGAGGTCGCATTTTACGTGAACTAGAACATGCACGAAGAAGGAAAAGCAAGCCAAAGTCAAAACAGGGTGCATCACGCAACTTGTATTCAACTCTATTGCTTTGAATATATCAACGTTGTTTAATTAGTGCACTGCTTTTCTAATTACACAAATTTGTTTACAATATTGTACTGGCTCTGAATATTTCAACAAAAAGTTCAAGATCGATAAACAAGAAATGGGCGAACTAAAATGTCTCCTGAGTTTCACATACGACATGATTATTAAATGAACACATAGTTAAGCGTTCATGTACGTTCTATAAATCTAACCTTGCACACATACCGTAATCTTGTATTGACATGCTGTTTTGTCCAAAAAAGACGTTTCCCTTTCAGTTAACTCTTCGCGTTCATTGTATTTGTGAGAGTTGAAAGATTGTTTGAACAAATGACGAGTAACTATACTGATTTGCGTCAAGCTGGGTGGCCGGAATTTAAATATCAGTGCGTGAACTCATTGCCCAATGCCACACACGTAATTCAAACACATGGTTATTAGAGTTCAGTCAAAATGTACGTGAATAATGCGATCGAATTCCACTGCCCAGAGTTTATTATATTATAGTAAAATTTAACTTGACGCATGGTATGGTTTATATTACATGTTCACTTCATTTTGAATAAAATAATAATTTTGAACATCAATGAATCACAAGTATTTAAAATATTTTCTTTACTTTCCGTAGACACCTATCTTTTTTAATGATTTAAATGTGCCCATGTTTATGTTTGCGTAATTATTACGAATGCAACGCATTATCAAGTCGGTAATATTGAAATACTCAGACCTAATACCCCGTGTCAGTGCCCTAACAATAGTAAAAAACAACTTGAGTTTGCGCAATTATCATAAAAGCAATACATTGCAAAGTTGAAATACTTAGAGCCCGTACAATACTGTAAACATATTTGCGTTATTAGAAAAGCAGCACACTAAGTAAAAGATGTTAAAATATTCAAAGCCAATAAAGAGTTGGATACAAGTTGTGTTATTACAGTACCGCCGGATATAATAACAAATTTACGAGATCGAAGCGCGGACCAAGAAAGAAAAGGGTTGCTAAGGTAACGCGCCAGTTCAGTGCTCGACTTGGGGTAAACTTCGGTCAACACACACTTGATGTCAGCATCGCCGCGTAGCAAGTTTCGCAACGTACTTGAAATTCAATTGTGCCCCAAAATGATGTCGACGATGACTCAATTGTCGCAGCGCATGTTGTACCAAGTCCATGATACACCCCTTTTCGACTTTGGCTTGCTTTTCCTTCTTAGTGCATGTTCTTGTTCACGTAAATGCGACCTCTCACCAATGTATTAAAACACTTTGAATTTTTACTTATGCGTGATTATATTTGGTCTACGCGAACCATTAATCTTTCTAAACATTTTCTGAGACCATGCATGATATATATTCACAAAATAATGCGGTCATATTTTGTATTATGTTGATCTCTACGTCTTTCTGGATCGTTTTGTGATTTTATTCCAAGGCTCAGGCAAATAAAATAATGTCAACTATTATAGACTAGTTTCCTAGCTTTTGGCTCAGCCAAATTGGTTTAATTTTTCATTAGAACTTTGTGATCCTTTCAATTTCCCAGTTCTTTGTGTTCATTAATGGTCTTAACAATAAGTGTGAATTTCTGTGCGAGCCCACCACGGAAGACCGCGGTCAGCCGGAGTCATGGAATCTATGCATAAATTTGCATAAAATGCGGTCGACCGGCGAGCACCCACCACCACTGTGGTGCACCGCCCATTTGATTTCCTACTCTCCCCTTACGATCAGTGACTAAGCTCGATCTATACGTACCGCAAAAGTATGCCCACAAAAAAAAATATTGTAAAATAAAAACGGGCCACATGTCCTGAGAAAATCGAACAGAGCTTGACATGTATAAATTATTTATTGAGCTTCAGAAGATAACGTGTCAAATTTAGTTGTAGCTGTAAATATTTGGTGACCAGTCGAACAATTTGAAAAGGTAACTACCAGCGTTATGGTCCCGGGATTCAAGCAAAGATTGTAAAATATGCATCTTAAAATAGTGTAACGAGGGCCACCAGGCATTTCACAGTAAGCAGCTTGACAATCCCATTAACGAGAGTACAGTTTGGAATATGAGGAAAGTCTACTTTTAGCATGTGAAAGAAAATCATGACCCACCAGAAATTATAGAGAAAAAACATGGTTGTCCTTTGTTACCAGATTGACGAAATAGTCATTTATTAGGTCTCTGCGTATCAGTGGCGGTATCGTCAATAATTTGATCGTGACTGCAGCATCACAAGTCAATCTTCAAAAGTCTTGGGTCGAATCACTTATGAAGAGGATGGGCTACACAAAAAGACGAGGAACCAAGGCATGTAAACTTTCCTTAAGTCAAAGAGGATTATTTGCGTAAAAAGTGCGTGTCTGATTACCAAGTATCGGACGAGTTGATTTTTACCTGGGAATAGACTGGTGTTGCGACAGTGCCATTGGGTAACTGGACAATGTTAGGTAATGACAAATCGCGTCATTCTTGCTGTTAACCATGCTGGCCACATGTTACCACCACAGTCTTTGTATCTGGGAAAAGACTACACAGTGCCACCCAGCCTTTAAATTTCTGGACTTGTGGGAGTCACAGCCTGAACCATTGATCAAATATGGAAACAATGCATCGGTATTTAGATACTTATCCGTATGCGACATCGACGTGCCATGAATATTGCTGTTCTAAAATGTCTCCTTTTTAAAACCAGAATTCAGATGAATACTATAAAAACTTGACCCATTTTAAATAATTAGTGTTGAAAATCAAAACAAAGTCATCAATCAGTAAGTATTATAACAAGGAAAACATAACATCAAGACACCGAGAAGAAGTCAGCACAAAACTAATTGGTCAAAATAGTTGTTAATGTATCAAGTTAATGTATTCATTGAATCACACAAAGTTCGTCCAGTTACGAACAAAGCCGTCTTGCATCACCTAGAAAAATTTGCAAATGTTCGAAGTACAGGTACACATTGAACAAAAGATACATGGAAGTCTATTAACTGGGACAGTTTGTATCTCCCAGATCCAGTGCAATATACCCGGTTAGAATCAAAGCTCATATGTCCCTTACTGTTCAATAGTAAATATTTTGCCATCACATGTAAACAAAAGTAAAATATTTGTTTAAAAGTCGAGCAGGACGACTTTTGTCACTCGACACATACCAGATGCTGGTATTTTGCCCTGGGTCATTAAACAACAGTTTGGATTTAAAACAAGCGACCAGACGGTCGAAATAGCTCCACTCTCTTCATTATCATGGAACAAGAATATGAGAAAAATGTTCACTAAAAATCCAAATTTGCACATTTTGAGATGAATTTAATTGCTGGTAATATGAAAACATTTGGACTTTCGGTTTTGGACTAGTTGTCGAAAATAACATTTTTTACCAAAAATGACAAAAATATTCACTAAAAATCCAAATTTTGACACTAATTTAAGAAATCTGACAGCGGGCCACCCCAAGTACCTTTGGTACAAATATGAATATAATTGGTCAAGTACTTTTGAAGAAGAAGTCGTTTAAAGAAAAACTTCACACAGGACACAGGATGGACGACGCGGGAGAGACCCCCATACTAACAGCTCCGCGGAGCTAAAAATGAAATGGGATTTAAAACATAAAATAAAACAAGACTTAACAGTTTTTTTAAGGTTTGAGATTAGGCTCCAGACTTGGTCCAGCAGAAGATGTTAGTCATAAAATTACCCCACCCTGGACTCTTAGGACTATATTCTTCTGCAGGGGACCAACACCCTCCCATCAACACTGTCTATGCGCCTTCCAACACATTCGTCAATCTGCTGGACCAGGAGAGCCACACAGTCAGCGTTGCCTTGAATCCCGCATCACCCCTATGGGGTGGTTAACTGAATCGTTTCGAAAAACGGACTGAGGGGCCGCCCAAGCCCACAGGGTCAGACCTCGTTGAACCCCCCTCACTTTATGGAAGTGAGCAAGGAAGTGTCTGATCAAACGCCTGGTAGTTGGGTCGGTCCCCTCCGGGAAGGTCTGTGGGTCAGCGAAGAGGGAGTGACCCCTAGCGGAAGCAGTGCTTTGGGGAAAATCCTTGGTACTGGCTCAGACAGACAATCCTTGGTTGGTAGGAAGTGGGGGAAGAGACGAAATCAACGTCCTGCCTTCCCCTTCTATGTAGGTTTTATCTACACTAAGAAATGAACAAGGCACGCATGAGTGGAATGCAATTAGAGTTGAAACTGGCACAATGAAGCCCTACAAAAGTGGTCAAGTGCGTCATTTGAGTTTTTGCTCCACTTGATCTTTATTTGAACACGTTGATATCATCCAGCATTTTGATTGGTTAATTAGCGATTTGACCTATTAGGTAAACTTATGCAAGAGAAAGAACATGGCGGATATCCTGCAGCATTGAGCGTTTATATGCGACCGGAATTATTTGCTCACGATTAAACTTATATATTTTTTGTACATTATTATAATCATTACTGAGTAATAATCAACAATTGTGAAACGCAGCATAAATATACAGTTTTGTTTATAGTAATATAGCTGGAATATAAACATGTCAGGAATATGATTATGATGATTGTTTAACATTAAAATGATTGACATTTGTATCTGATCGTCAAACAAGTATTGAGAGATATTGCTCTGGAACAGCATTAATTAAAACCAAATCAGCCATTTTGAATACATGTACATTGAAACATAAAATTTGAACATAATCAGTCAAAGCATGTCAGAGATATGGCTCTAGAAGCCCATTCATTAAAACAAAATGGTTGCTAGTCAGCCATCCTGAATCCGATCTGAAAAATACAAGACATGAATGACATAGCCTTCGCTAGTTGTCATTCTAAAGTTGCATTGACATAAATTGGCAAACATGATTTCTATGGCATTTTCAACTTCATAGTATAGCACTCTCCATCCAGGTCAGCATTATTCTCAGCAAGAAAACCAGATAGCACCAAACCAGTACAACAGGTAAAATGACAAGGAAGTATACAAATCAGATCTGCAAATATGTAGAGTCAGTGTTGTGTCTGTTTGGATAAACTAGTTTGTGGCCCTGGATTAGTTTCAATATCTATAATAAGGACAAGATTACTTCTCATACGACAATGATAAAAATAAAGAACAAAAATCCAGAAAAATATTATCAAGTTTTTATTATCATACAATAAGATTAACAAATCTTGTGAAATTTTATGTACAGAGAAACACATCTTTATGCTTTGGTTGACAGAACTTCTCAAAGTAAAAAAAAAAAAAGGACCTGCGAAACTTTATACAATTCTCGCGTTTCACAATAAAGTGCGCCCTTGGCGGATAACCTGGAAAGACGCATTTCTCACTTCCGGTGTCGACATCGCAATAATGGCGCCACCAGCAGAGAACGTTGAGAGGCTTATTTGCATGGCGGTCTTCTGTGACTTTAGTTGTCTGAGAGTCCCCGATTTAAAAAAATATTTAACTGATCGTCGTATACCATGTGCTGGGAAGAAGAAAAATGAGTTGGTTGAATTGGCACAAAAAGCAAGCGGTATATACGATGTTATTGAAGACTGTGATCACGATGAATCAGAGAGGAAACGCCGGCGGGTGTTAAATGATGACGGGACTGTTGCTGTTGACCTGAATGGTAAACAAGTGGTGTGGACACGAACACTTCATTGTCTCCCGAAAGTTGCGCTTGGTGACGTGTTTGCGTATTTAATAAGAAACTGCGAGTGGACATCGGAACGACTGACAAAATATAAACACGACGATGGGTATCTTATGTTTAAGGATAACCATGTAGAGGGACGTTCTTTTAGGAAAGGTGTCTGGGCACATAGATCACGTCTATATCAAAGCTGAGGTGAAACCGGAACAACGCCAAACTGCTCAGCGGTACGCAACTTGGCTACTTCTTTCATTAGATGCTGAAGTTATGTCCGCCGGTTGTGGCTGTGTTGCAGCGTAAGTGTTACCAAACCAGTAATTGTTATAATTATCTTACATGTACTATGTAGTTCAAACATTCATATCTTTAAGAAGCTACATGTTGTGTTTTGTTGATATTAATGTACTGAGGCAAACATAATTAATTTGAAAAGATCTACATTGTTTACAAAAATTAGCATGTAAATATAAAGTTGTAAATAACAATATATTTTAAAATTAAAGAATGCTTTAAAGTTTTAATCACTCCTTCCCGCATCTTAGAACAAGTATAGTGCATGTCATCCATTTTCTCTAGTCCCCAGTTTTTAACTATACACACTAAAATAAATTATGGTTATATAGATAAAATATTTGTTTATTGGTTCCTCCATTAAAATATTTTATATTTATTTTTCTATTAGTGATGATGGTTCTTGCAAGCACACAGCTGCTCTACTATTTGCTGTAGCTGAATACGTAGACAGGCAAACTGACAGGGGAACTGCAGTAAGTACCGATGAGACTTGTGTGTGGACATCCATACCAGTTAAGGTGGAAGACCTAGATTATCGCAGAGATAAAACACCAAGGAAACCTGGTCCCCAACCTAAGAACTACAGACCACTGAGAACAGTGAATAATACAGACATTCTCAGGATTCAAGAGCATTTAAAAAGGGCGAGGTGCTGATTTTCTTAAGGGGTAACCATTTTAAAAATGGGGAGGGGCACTTGAGGAAAATGGATGTACATATTGTAAATTTTACTTTCTTCCCAACATGGTGGCAACATATTTCATAAACTAACAGCCTGTCGGCTGATATAGCTCCGCTGTATACTCTGAAAACAGATTGCCAAAAATATCTATTTACCAGTGCCCCATCATAACATAAGAAACTTTGTATATAGATAAGTACAATTTCCTTTTCTGTCATATTGTTAGACAACTCTTTACCCACCACTTTATTTTAGGCAATAAAACAAAAGGGAAAAGAAAACAAGTACCCTCCCCCTTATTCACTCAAATATGGATAGTAAATATGACTACATTTTTTCCAGGTATGTGAAGAATCTCATCCCGGTGCATTATTTCTGAAGTTAGTGAAAGATCCACAACTATTGCCTGTTACTAATGTGCCGACGATGCAAGAGATTTATACAACTTACAGATCTTCAGGAAGTAACATGACGTTTTTAGATTACTTAACCCAAAACACAACAGAGCAGCATGTAGAAATTCTAAAAAACCTTCTTCAATGTGATCCTGCATGGTATGAAGCCAGAAAGGGACGTACAACAGCAAGCATTGCTGACTTGGTGAGATCAGTGAGAGATGTTCACAAGTGTGAAACATTAGTCAGTAAGATTTTGGGAACTGCAAAACCAATTGAAAACAGTGCTGTAACGTTTGGCAAAGAAAATGAGCCGGTTGCAAGGCAATTATACTCAATTAGTGAGGTTAAGAAACACAAAAAATTTGAAGTTAATGAGTGTGGACTAATAGTAATGAAAAATAAACCATTTATGGGAGCATCACCTGATGGCACTGTTAATTGTTCATGCCATGAACCAAAACTAATTGAAATTAAATGTTCTTTTAAGCACAAAAATATTGCTGTTGAGAAAATACCTTACATAGATCCCAAATATCATTTAGAACTAGTTGATGAAACTTTGCATTTAAAGCAGACTTCCCCATGGTACAGCCAGATACAATTCCAGTTAGGTGTGACAGGTATAGCATCTTGTGATTTAGTTGTGTACACACTAGATTGTAACTTTTTGTTTGGTGGTGTCATCACCTCACGGTGACCTGCTACGATAACAAACCGGAATTTTCACAGTTGCACCTTAAAACAATGAACCAGTTACCCTGAACACGATGAATCATCTTCGGAAGACAATGAGTGTTGGCCTGTTTTGTAAACAATTCTTTGTCTGGGACCATGCAGGGCGCACAGGAAATATAACAGGGCGCCAATTTCAGATAACAGGGCGCAGCGCCCTGTAAAAACCCCTCGTGGAGAACCCTGGGTGTATAATGAATATTTAAAATTTGAACATAATCAGCAAAAGCAAGTCAGAGATATGGCACTAAAAACACATTCATTAAAACAAAATGACCACTAGTCGGCCATTTTGAAATGTCTATTGTATATACCAAGCTTGAACAAAATCCATCTGTAAATGCTTGATTTTGATGATTTGTTAGCACAAAAATGGCCGCCATTCGGCTATCTTGAATTAGATCATGAAACAAATTGATGTGGATATATATGTATAATATCATGTAAGATGTATGTGTGAAGTTTGATTGTGATTGGTCCAGCAATTTCTAAGATACAGGCCCGGATGCACGCACGGAGGTCAAAACATAAGTCCTCGTTTTCAGACTGCATCCGTACGGGGACTAATTAAAAGAAGTGAACAATGGTTTACACTGTAGCAAGCAAAACAAACTAGAGCTTCTGTACAAGGGCATGAGATCAGTAACAGGTTGACGTCTTTATGCACAGAATATTAACGCTGAATAACCAGGCCATGTTTGAACTTCGTTCTACGAATAAACTATGCAACCATGTGATTTTTTTTTTTGTTTGGGGGAAAACTAAAACTGGTCTAAATTTCAAATAAGAATAAGTTGGGAATTTTTGGGGAAGTCAACAAAAATACTGAAATCTGGCAAACAACCAAGCACACATTTTTAGAGAGGTCGAAATTTTACAATTTCTACGGTAGATAACAATTTCATTCACTAGTCTTGTGTTACTAGTATAACATTCAGAAGAACGCCATGTCTGAACTAGTTTTTAAAAATTTTACGGTGCTTGTCACGCTGAGGTGTCAGATTCCAGATAAATATTTTTCAAGTTTAACTATTTGTGTAAAAAAATATTTATCGACAACATAAATACATTTTTTTTAACAATGGAATAAAAACATTAAATGAATACTTAGCTTTTCACTGCTTGAATGACATGATTGCAAGTGTTGCGTGTCGAGTACAGACAGTAATACAAAATGTGATTTTGTGAGCTAAGAATTACCCTGGGCACTGAGTCGAATAAGCACGGTAATACAAAAATATTGCCATATTCACTTAAATCTGTTAAATGTTTTATCAACCAGATAGTAGTGATCAACCTTACCAGGTGATTCCTGTAACTTCACCATCTGTTTGTCACTGAAATGTGATCTATTATGGACGAGTCCCATACTATGTTGAGTGCTGCAGTGACGACAGACACTGGGTTCAGCAATACGACCGCGGTCAATCTCCACTGTCTGAGTGAAAGAACACACATAACATTTGAAGAAAGCCTCTCGCATTTCCGGCATCAGTTGAGACAATCTAATCACCATACCACTGATAGTTATAAGTTGATCAATATCTAAGAAGAAAGCAATAACGAAAATAAAATTAATTGAATTTATACCATGTCTTCACTTTCATATAAGTGCAATAAATGGTTTGAATAGCAATAACTTGTGAATTTTGTGTTCTATGAAGCTTGTATCGACAGTTTTCACTTGTATGGCCCCTTACTGCTATACATTGAGTTGTTCAGCATGTTCACTCAAATACGACTACAGTGAAGTGAAAAATTATTTATTATTCTAGCATACAAGTGAAACACATGCCATGTTAACACTGACAACGACCATACCTTCAGGATTTAGTGACCTCATATTTTTGGTCAAATCTGCACTGAATGTCCGGACTTGAATTTGATGGTCAAGCTGGACATCAGGAAACTGTTCAAAGAACATCTCATTGACTGCCATGTCAAAGGTTGGGATAACTTCTTGAGGGTAACAGACTAACTGACGATAAAGTTCAGCATCAAACCTTTTCAAATGTGAACAATTCACATTCAGGAAAGGAAGTTCAAGCTGGCTGATCTAGAGGAAGAAAACACAAAACAGAAGTTCAGATTGACTCTCCCAGTTGAGGGGCTGAAGAATTCACAAGTGGCTCCAATATGGCAAATATAATGGGCAGTTCAGAATTCTATAGTAGGGATCAAATATTTACTGAACAGAAAAATCACAGCCTTCAAAATGTCCATTAACTTCGAGTTCATTAAACCTCCGGATACCGAAGTAAATATTTGTCATCTGCACAACTTTCCATATTTTGTACAATAAAGTACCTGCAGTGTTCTCCCAGAAAATTTGCATACAGTATCAGCCAATTTACATAACAATATGTTTGAATGTCTTGTATTCATTGTTATGCTAAATTGGTTCTATTGTTTATCCAAAACTCAACAGCTGGGAACCCTACTCTATAATGCCCTGGGGAGAACAAAAATTGATTTCATTTGATCTAAAAGTTAAAATGAAGGAATATGCATTAAATGCTGAAAACCTCCAGGGAAACAATGGTCATTTTAAATACAACATTATGGGAAACAGCCATCTGTAACATAAAAGTAAAAATAGCCATACTTGATAAAACATCCAGGGAAACAAAGCCCTACCTCTTCCAATCTTTGCATATATGCAGGTTGGGTTGGATCAAATCCTTCAAGCTCATCAGCATCTTCATCAATATATGTCTGGACAAATTTCTTGAATTTCTCCTGGGCCTCACTAACAACTATATCAGTACCCCAAATCACCATTCGAGGCCCAGCAGCTTGGTCACTGGTTACCACGACAGCAGGATCAGAACCATCACCACCACCGACCTTTGAGAAGATTAATATTGTTTATTTTTGTGATAGTTGTAGAACATAAGATTGTCGATACTGATTTAAGCGCATCAACTACTAACCAAAGTTGAATTTACAAATAGCATAAATTTCTTGGATGTTTATTTCCGAATCCAAATACCAAATACATAACATTACCCATATTCATGATAATTGCATGCATCCAATTTGTGTCTGAACGACAATTCATTTTTCTAGCTGTCTAGATGCATATATTTTAATCTATGTATATTCGAACAGAAATCATTTTGGCTAACCATTATAACATACAACTGCTCGTATTTAGGCATTGTGCTACATCATTGCTCTATACATCATGGCTTTTGCAATCTATTGGCCCTAAATCTGCTTTGGCAAACATTTGTGTTGTCAAAATAAATGCATGATAATACAAACAAACCCAAAGCTCTACACATGAATAATGTACTTCTATTAAAGCAAAGACAGCATTTAAAATATAACTGCACGTAATGATCAGGGTGGTTTAGCTATGGTTTAACAATTATAAATATTTAATGCAATAATGACCATATATAATATATTTTGGTATACATCTTGTCAGATAACAAAGTTGCATGTCCCTATCTGCAACAATTCAAAATATTACTGTAACAGTTATTTTAATTTTGCTTATTTCGATGACTAGAAAATGTGCTAAATTAAAACCCAGTGAATATGTAAAATTGAGCATAGAACACATTACCTAAATGATAAAAGCGTAATTTTAACCCACTGAATATACATGAAATGATAAATCAGTGAAATTTAAACCTAGTGAAAATTAGTCATTTTACACTTAGTCATATCATAACCAACCAAAAACTAATTAGGGTTGCGCAATATCCCAGAGTGTCTATGTGCCAAGTTTCGATGAATTCTGTTGAATAGTACACGAGAAACAAGTGAAAATGCTTAAAGTAGGTTAATTAAAATGCATATAAGGCGATTAATATGGACAATTTTTTTACCCAAAACTAATTAGCTCTGTGTATAGTCTAATCATCTATATAGTCTAGTCATCTATGTACCAAGTTTCATTTAAATGTAATGATTAGTGCTTGAAACATCAGTGGAAAAGCTGAAAATTGACTAATCATTAAGCAAATTAGGTAATTAGTATGCACAAATTTGCACACAAAACTAATCAGATCATTGGAAAAGCCAAGGAGCAACATTAGCATTAGCCGAGAGCATCTGTGCATCAAGTTTCATCAAAAACCAACATAAGGTTCTTGAGATATCAGTGGAACACCCACACCCACACACCATCTGCAAAAACTCCCAATTGTGTGATTCACAGAACCGGTTATATCACAGATTAAACACATTAAACGTGCTTACAGTATATCATTAACAATAATGAATTTCCCACAGTGCCATATTGGATTTGATTGCTCATCCAATATGTTGCTGCGAGTGGCTCTTTATTGTTATATTATCATTACTAACCGATGGCTCTGATACAAGGTTCACCTGTCTCATCTTCCTCTCACTGCGAATGTCACTCCTAACCCTGATAGGTGTACCACCGCTGTAGACACATTTAGGAAGCGAACATATTTAGAAAATTTACATGCATATCACATTTCCTGCAAATTTAAATGATAATTCTGGACCAATTGCCTTCATGAATTTTGTGCAAGGCTATTTGATGTTTGACAACAAAATTATGCCTATGTTATAACTATGATGTAATGTTTTGTGTGATGTCACTATTCATAACACTATAGAGGTTGGCAGAGTGTATGGCCTATATATAATAAGCAATTTAGGCAGGGAATCCCCCCCAAGATAAAATTGTAGGTTAGCATAGTAGTTCCATGATGATTTCCCCAATTCTTGATAAAACAAAGTGAAATGTACACTATCTTGTTTATAAACACATGGACAATGCAACTATGTTGAAGTTGTGGTGCAAAACATGTTCCATAAAGAGAAAACTGACAATAACTGACAAAGTAACAATTCTGTTCAATTCAGCTGTCATTCTGCATTTTTAAAATTTCAGCCATATTTCTACTACTTAATTAGGCCAAAAAAAAAACAACAACTTATGTTGCCCTCAAGTCGAAAAATTGAACAAGCAGCCTATCGGCTGAGATAGCTCCGCTGTTAGCAATGCACATTTCAATTAAAGAACTGAAGACATCATTAGAAAATGAACAATATGTATAGTATCAAAGCAATCGGACTTGCAGTTTTTAACAAGAAGTCGAAAATATCACTTTTTACCAAAAATGACAAAAATATTCACCAAAATTATAGAATCGAAGATATCACGAAATGAACAAATCTGAGAAAGGTCCACATGTAGTATCTAAATATGTAATATCAAAGCAATTGAACTATTGGTTTTTAACAAGAAGTCGAAAATATCACTTTTTACCAAAAATTACAAAAATATTCACCAAAATTAGAGAATTGAAGACATCATCACAAAATGAACAAATCTGAGAGAGGTCCACATGTAGTACCTATATATGTAATATCAAAGCAATCGGACTTGTGGTTTTTAACAAGAAGTCGAAAATATCATTTTTTACCAAAAATAACAAAAATATTCACCAAAATTAGAGAATTGAAGATATCAACATGAAATGAACAAACCTAAGAGAGGTCTACCCAAGGTACATATACACCAAGTATCAAAGCATTCAGGCTTGTAGTTTTCAAGAAGAAGTCAAATTAAAGCTGCAAGCAGCATCACAGGGGCCCAAGAATACATGCCATAAATAATGTCAAATGATACACATGATAGACAATTAGTTTGAATGATTAGTACCATGAGGTCGAAATGCAGTTGGTTCCATATATTTATTTGAGATATAAAGGTTATTAATATATGGTCATCTGTTATTTTAATCAAATCTCTTGTTCAACGTTGTCATAATAACACAGGATTCATCATTCTAACTACAACAGTGCTTGAGTTATAACAGTTATGATTATTAATGAGGTTAGAAGCCCCCACCCCATGCAGTTGGTTCCATATATTTATTTGAGATATTAATGTTATGAATATTAATGAGTTCACATGACCATACATGGTCATCTGTTATTTTATTCAAATCTCTTGTTTAACATCATCATAATAACACAGGAATCATCTTCCTACCTGCAACAGTGCTTGAGATATAACAGTTATGCATATTAATGAGTTCACATGACCATATATGGTAATCTGTTATTTTAATGAAATTGCTTGTTCACTGTTGTCATGATAACACAGGAATCATCTTCCTAACGGCAACAGTGCTTGAGATATAGCAGCTATGCATATTAATGAGGTTAGAAGCCCCCCACCCCATGGGCGCGTAGCCACATGACCTAGCCATGTGCCATTAAGGGGAAAGAATGTATCTAAAGAGTAGAATACACGTACAAAATTTTATTCCAATCGGACTAATACAAAACATGTAGTTGCATAATTTCAATTTTCACAAAATCCAAGATGGCGGCCAAACCACGTGACTTATCGAAAATATATTATTTTTCCATATGGAGTTGAGGCCAGGCATGGTAAATATAAAAACATCTAGTAAATTCGTGGAATCACCTCTGAGAAACAAATGCCCAAACTTTTGGTCAATTTTCCTCAAAATCCAAGATGGCGACCAAACCATGTGACTGATCTGAAATCTTTTATAGGTTTCTGAAAGAGATTGATATAGAGATGCCATGTATCAATATTGAAAATAATCGCTCACGTGTGGCATGAGTGAAAAACTACTTTCTGTTGAGAACAAATCCAAAATGGCGGCCAAACCACGTGACCAATCATAATGAATTTCTCAAATCTAAATCTGCTCCATATGTAGAAGCTAAGTACTGAATATGAGAACATTTTACTTGGCGGTTCTAAGGAAGAAGATTTTAAAGTGTTTTTTGCCGTTTTTAGGAAAAACAAAATGGCGGGAAAAGTCACATGACCGCTAAAGTTTTTATTTCTGATATTATTACACATGAGTTGTACTATATACCATAAAAAATCTAGACGCCTAGACCCTCAGAAAGTGGTCAAACAGCCACTTCCGGTTTTATTTCAATCCAATATGGCTGCCAAACTAATTGGCCAATCAAAATTCTGAAAGCATGTTGCACCAGTTCATATTAGAGACTATCAGTATAGAGCATTTTCAAACTATTTGGTTCAGCAGTTTTCTCAAACGGCTTGACGAAAAAAGTTACGGAAGAAAGAAGAAGAAAAAACCGAGCAATAAGAATAGGGGCCACGCCCTACAGGCTTGGGCCCCTAAAAAGTAAAACATTGACACGGACGACGACGACGGACAATCACTCATATGATAAGCTCCGCTCAACAAAGTCGACAGAGGAGCTAAAAATTGGGTCTGTCCGTCTTCCACTACAATGCCAGACAATAGTGCAAACGGTTCCAATTTTGTGCTTTTTTAAGGGCCCAATTCGTTTGCCCTGGCCAAGTGTTTATTTGAAGTGTGGCTATGCTAATGAGTGCCGTTAATCACTTGCATGTTTACAGAAACTCTGTTTATTTACAACTGATTGTACTAATACCCATAAGCATCGAAGTGTATAATATGCTGATCAAACTTTCATAGAGCACAGACCTGAGCTTGCTACGGTCAACAACAAAAAGATGTTCACTGCATGACGTTCACACTATCACTCTGATAAATGTTGCGTGGCAATAGTAACAAGCAGCCTGTCGGCTGAAATAGCTCTGCTGCACATTTCAAATAAAGATATCATTAGAAAATGAACAATATGTATAAGTATCAGAGCAATGGGACTTGCTGTTTTTAACAAGAATTCAAAAATATCACTTTTAATTGAACACATCACCACGAAATTAACAAATCTGAAAGAGGTCCACATGTAGTACCTATATATGTAATATCAAAGCAATTCGACTTGCGGTTTTCTACAAGAAGTCGAAAATATCACTTTTTATAAAAAATGACAAAAATATTCACCAAAATTAGAGAATTAAAGATATGATCATGAAATGAACAAATCTGAGTTAGAACCACATGTAGTACCTATATATGTAATATCAAAGTAATTGGACTTGTGGTTTTCAACAAGAAGTCGAAAATATCACTTTTTACCAAAAATGACAAAAATATTCACCAAAATTAGAGAATTGAAGATATGATCATGAAATGAACAAATCTGAGAGAGGTCTACCCAAGGTACATATATATCAAGTATCAAAGCATTCAGGCTTGTAGTTTTCAAGAAGAAGTCAAAAAAGTAAAACATTGACACGGACGACGACGACGGACAACAAAGTCGACAGCGGAGCTAAAAATCAAAGAAAGCTTTAATCCCAAACTAATCAGGTTTGTACATTGTTCTAGAGCATCTTTGTTCTAAGTTTCATTAAAATGGAATAATTAGTACTTTACATATCAGTGTGATAGCTTAAAATTGGTTAATTATACAAATTAGATAATTAATATGTACAGATTTTAACCCACAATTTATCAGGTCTGTCTATTGTCTTACAGCATCCATGTACAAAGTTTCATTGAAACGTGATGAGTACTTGAGATATCTGGAAAAACTGAAAATTTACTAATAATTATGCAAATTAGGTAATTAATATGCACAGATTTTTATCAAAAACTAATTAAATCTATGTACCAAGTTTCATCAAAATCCAATGAATGAACGCAAATTAATAGTCCCCGTTTCGGACTTCGTCTGAACAGGGACTAACATAATGGCCACCAGTCGGCCATTTTGAATCTTATCTGAAAAGATGTGCATCAAGGTACTATAATGTCCAACGTACATACCAAGTTTGAACAAAATCCATTTGTAAACAGCTGAGAAATGCTTTATTTTGATGATTTTTTAGAACACAAATTGCTGTCATTTGGCCATCTTGAATCAGATCATAAAACAAATTGATGAGCATATGTATAATATCATGTATGATGTATGTGTTAAGTTTAATTGTGATTGGTCCAAGCATTTCTAAAATACTGGTCTGGATGCACGCACACATGCATAGACGGACACACAAAAATCAAAACATAAGACCCCCGTTGTCGGACTGTGTCCGAACCGAGACTAAGAAAGCAAAGGATACCCATGTCTTCCTGGTGTGCTACCAATTCTTGAACTAGGTGTACCATAATTTAATGGCGAACTCAGATCTATTTCGCTGGTTGTTGCTAAGAATGATGAAAAGAAAATGACAGAATTGTTTCTACAATCTTTTGTAGGAATGTGTAATCAAGGCTCCATGAGAATGCCATTCACAATTTATAATTAGAAATAAAAAGTTCTCGCAACTTCAACCATTTCTGCATTATTTGTAACATGGTCTTGTACAAGAATTATAGAACATACAATAACAATTACCTGCTCTGGATGGTGCAGCAGGACTAGAGAACAGTGATGGAGCTGCAGTCGGTGGTGATGATGGCAAGGGTGCTAAACCAGGGGAAGAGTCCATTCTTTTAGAAGGGGGAGAAGATCCACGGGTACCACGGGTACTTCGTCTTGAGGCTGTTACAGTAAAAGTGAGAACATATTGAAATTGTACATGACCATTCCAAAAATTTGATATACTGGTGCTTGATTCCAAAATAAATAATAAACTCACGTGTACCAACTTTACTTGCTGGCGTTCCCCTTTCACTGCGCCGACTTGGTGTACCATTTTGTGCACCTTTTCTCTGTGGTGTTCCATTCTCTATAGGTGCTTTCCCCTTTTTACTAGGTGTGGTTTCACTTGGTGGCTCTTTGCTACGACCTCTCTTTGGTGTGCTTTCACTGGTATCACTTGCTCTTCCTCGTTTACTTCTACGTGGAGTTCCAACCGGTGAAGACATAGTTCTATCACAAATGGGAAACACATTTATAAATAATATAAATGAGTGTCAAACATAACACATTTTTGTATTTGATTAAGTTATCAAAACACTGGTTATAATTTTGGGGGACCAGTCCATCCCAAAAATTGTGGGAACTACAAGAATTATCTTATTCAAACAAGACATAAATCTAATAGGACCAGTCTTTGAAAAAGAAATACATCACTAAAGATAATAACTAAACAAGCAGCCTCTCGGCTGATACAGCTCCGCTGTTAGCAAGGCACATTTCAACAAAAGAACTGAAGATATCATTAGAAAATGAACAATAAAATGTATAAATATGTATAGCAATTGGACTTGTTGTTTTCAACAATAATTCAAAAATATCACTTTTTACCAAAAATGACATAAATATTCATCAAAATTAGATAATTGAAGATATCATCACAAAATGAACAAATCTGAGAGAGGTCCACATGTAGTACCTATATATGTAATATCAAAGCAATCGGACTTGCGGTTTTTAACAAGAAGTCAAAAATATCACTTTTTACCAAAAATAACAAAAATATTCACCAAAATTAGAGAGTTGAGGATATCATAATGAAATGAACAAATCTAAGAGAGGTCTACCCCAGGTACATACACTGTACATGTACACACCAAGTATCAAAGCATTCAGGCTAGTAGTTTTCAAGAAGAAGTCGAAAAGATAAAACATTGACACACGCGCCGACTCGTATGATAAGCTCCGACAGCGGAGCTAATAAAGTGGATATCTTGGATTGTATTGTATAAATTGAGAAATAAAACAAGTCATTGAAAATGACACAGTCCCCGTTACATTTTTGAAAGTTCTCTTTGTGATTGTCATATTTAAGCGGGTGGGGGGTTGTCGCGAGCGTGTCCTTGAAACTTGAGTTTCAAGTGGCATATACAACAGATTGTTTATTTACATCAAAATACGTGTTCCGTGTAGTAGTAATATGGCCAAAAATAAAAATATTTGGCCATCTTTGATATGATTATGAAACACACTGATATGTATGATGTATGTGCCAAATACGAATGAAAATGGTACATAAATTGCGGAAATATAGTAGTAAGGCCAAAAAGTCAGATTGCTGTCAATCGGCCATCCTTGACCCGATTTTGAAACAAATTGTCACGGACATGCATCCTAACATGTATAAAGTACATGTATGTGCCAAATTTGCTTGAAAACTGACAGAGCACTTCCAAGATACCGCATAAAAAAAAAAACAAGATGCCTGCCAGTCGACCATCTTTGATCCAATTGCGAAAAAAATTGTCATGGACATTTAACCTAACATGTATAATCTATGTACCAAGTTTGAATGACAACTGACAAAGCATGTCCAAAATACAACATTTTCAAAAAACAAGATGGCTGCCAGTCGACCATTTTGAATCGAATCACTAAACCACTGCATGTGCATATGTCCCACATAAGGTACTAGGCACATGCAAAGAATGAACGAAATCGGTCCACAGGATTCTGAAATATTACTATTGACAGACTGACGCACGCACAAAATTATGCAAGACGTTTTCAAATTAAAAATCCCTGTCGAATTATTAAATGGTGTCTCGAAAAGGGATTTTTTATTTGACGCCCGCTTAGCACTAATTGTAAGTTGTGCTTTGAACATCAGAAGGTCGCAATTGTTTATGTCGTTCACACGGGAGATGGAAAATAATGGCGCGTGTGTTGCTCTTGCATTTATATGGTAGTATTACTACAATTGGCATACTTATTTTCAGCTTTCAATCTAAATGGACACAGAACGCCCCAGTAACGTACTAGTACATGTACATATATTTTAGAGTCGTCTGAAAAAATAAATAAATTACACAATTATTACTGTGCTAGGACGCTGTTTATTCACGCACGGTAACTAAAAAAGAGTCACGCTTCATATTAGTTCAGTGGATGCGTCTCGACAGATGTATCCATGCGCCGCGTTTTAAAAAGTAACGTACTGAATCCAAACTAAAGGTCACATGTTGGAAAATAATAATAGTTTGCCATGGAGATATTTATGTTAGAGCTGTGGTTAGTCACAGTCCGTCAACAAGGGAGGGAACTGTGGTTTAGCGTTAATCCGATGACACTAAACATACACTATTTTTGTTAAAAGACGCTAATAATTTGAAAAACACTTGTAACACTTGTAGGGTAATCGAAAAATAAGAAGAAATTGCAAACAAATTTGAAAAAAGACGAGCTCTAGTTTAGTAAAATCGGCAGATGAAAACCCCAAAATGACCTGTTTTCAAAGTGATAGCGTGACCTTGCATCAGACATATTGATATGCAAACGACTAATTTGTGAAACAAACAGGAGCGGATAAGATAAACAAAAAAAAAGGACCAACGATTTCAAACAATGTATCCTCACCTCTAATTTATTTAAAACGTCGTGTGTAAAACCGTGTTTGTCGTAGTAGGCCGTCAAAAAATGGTAACCCATTAGTATGCACGGGTGATTTGTTTTTACTTTACAATAATTTTATCAAGCACGAACGTCGTCAGATTCGTTTTTTTTGTTGTTGCCTAAAGTCTCTTGGCCAATCAAAAATAAATAATTCACGCAACGGTGAGATGATTAACATAGGTCACCCGTTTGGCCCCAACGACACACTTACAGTACAGTTCTCTCGGAAGCTTTGGCTTCACTTCAGCATCAGCTTCGTTTCAGCATCGCATCATTATGGCATTGTTATGGCTTCAGCGTCGCTTCAATGTCGCGACATAAAAAGTTGAGGCGGTCATCACTTCGCTTCATTGTGGCCTCATTATGGCGACAATGTGGCATCAGCATCACTTCATCAAACAAAGAAGTAACAGAACTCATTTCGCTCAAGCACTCGTCCGCTTCCGCTTTTCAATCGCTCGCTTTTGTGACCGCTTGTTGAATTTACGCTTTATTTTCGACTGTGCAAAAATTCGGACTACTAACAATTTTCTGGTTTTCATAGATCACGGTTACTAGTTTAGTAACCGTGCATAGATGTTGAACAACCATCAAAAGTTCAAATACTGTTTGTTTTAACTATCAATAATTATATGCACGCAATCTGACCCTTTGACCTAGATTTGACTGGGATTGACTATTTTATTTTAAACAACTTATTCTGACGTGACGCACTGCTACAAAATGTATTTCAACAGAAGTACGACATGGTTGTCTGGGTTTCTTTTCCCGATTGTGTTGAGTTTACTATTTGTATAATTATTGTTATTTCTTCAAGGAGAAGACAAGCCGAAGGACCATGAAGCTAAATAGAAGTCCCACGCATGGACTGAGTGAAAGAAAATATTTCCAAGGCTAAAATAAAACCTAATGTCTCTGTGTATTTGTCAATTTTGCATATATTTAGTATGACAGTATGTTCGTAAATATCTGTAAAAATCTTGTCTTTCGTTAATAATTTCATTTGTTTGAAATGTCTGCCGACTGTGTCCCAATAATTTGTTTGGAATATCCTCGTTGGTTTCTTCAAACGGTCCCGATGTCCGTCATTCAACACAATCAGCATTTATCATAATTCATGGGGATCATGTCCCGTAATTTGCGGGCTGTAAAACCAAATAATTAAACAAGTAGGTACTATTTATTATATCTATATTTTTGTTTTAGCTCGCGAAACTACAACACGGCATAGAGTTGTCGCGGCGAAACAGTCGCCTTGAAATCAATGGAACTTCAATTATCCATTTCTCACCTTGAAATAAAATTTAAAAAAAAATCGAAGAGCATCGGGGGTATATTATTAACCAGTCTTACTAATCACTAGCTTTATTTTATTCAAATCCATAAAATTCACGAGTTTTTCGACATTTGTTGGCAACTTCCGCGCTAAAAATGGTTGAAAGTGTGGGTGTGGTAAGTGGTTCTCTCGCAAAGTCTCATTGATAATACGGACAAATATGGTTCTGTGACCCAGGTTGTGTGCTCCGATCAATGTGACTCTCAGCCAATCAATGATGTTGTTACAAAGCATATTTAACGCTAATTTAAGGGTCGTCGTACCATCCAATCCCCTGCGTCGATTCACATTGTTTGTGCTGTGACAGGCTTCACAATTATTCACTAATAAACATCGGTATATTTTGACAAACGACCGGGATACCTCAGTTCAAAAAAAGAAAAAACAAAACAAAACGGGGCTGAGATACAAATCAGTTTTGCAAGTTGGGAAATAAGGTAAACCAGATTGGGGTCGATGATATTCAGTATCGAATGACTTCAGTGTGTATCATAGGTTTCAAATTGTTCATCGACTGGGCACCACTGGACATGTTTTTTTTGAAGCCCAATAAATTATTTCTGCATGTCAAGTGCTATTCAATTTTTTACAGGGCATTATTCGAAAATATTTTTTGTGAGAATACTTTTAAAGTACGTATAGGTCGAGCTTAGGTCACTGATCGTGACTTAATTTTGAAAATTGGATGTAAAATTTTACCAGACCGACTCCACCACAACCATCCAATCATAGTTAGAAATGTACGCACTTGTTTTGGAATTTTGTATCAAGATAGCAGGCGACAACGCCGACGCACCAGGCGACGTATGTGCGTTTTGCATGTATTAGTAGTCCGGGCATGGGATCGGACTCTGCTAAAACTAAATGAAACACAGAAAAATACCACCGAAATGAGGAATCTGAATCTGTTCTCTTACCAGCAAATAAAATGAACGAAAATAACTAAGGTAATTTTATAACAAGAACAGTTTCATTTCGTGTAGCAAATTGTGTTGTATCCGAACGACGATTGCATCGTGTGATTTAAATTTATCACGATTTTCCTTGCAGTCAATTTGACACTCGTCACCTTGCAGATTGCAATGTACTTCACAAA
Organism: Saccoglossus kowalevskii; assembly: GCF_978046115.1. NCBI lineage: Eukaryota > Metazoa > Hemichordata > Enteropneusta > Harrimaniidae > Saccoglossus > Saccoglossus kowalevskii. Next base: position 42,505,566 of record NC_140646.1, read on the forward strand.
GTTTTTGGTACCCAATACTCGCAACATATATTAAATAATTAAACAAGATATATTTTTAAAATGTCATTTTACTCTTGGTCATATTTTATTCCCCTTACCGTCTTGAATTTCAAATCGATTACATATCGAACTTCTGTATATGTTTTTTTTCACTCTACTGCCTTTCCATGTGAAAATAATGAGGTCATACTCGTGTCACAATACTTTGAAGCTGATGCCATGTTGATGCCATGAGACTGCGAAGCTGAGGCCAGGATGATGCTACAGAATAAGCGAGGCGAACACAGCTTCAATTGTCAATGACGCGAAGCTGATGCCACAATGATGCGATGCTGAGGCGACAATGAAGCCATGCGTAGGCGACAATGATGCCACAACAGGGTTCGACTCTCACGCTGGTCCTCTATCCCGAGTCTAGTAAATTTCTTGCAGGACCAGCAAAAATGCGTGGGTGGAAGTCCGAAGGACTAGTGGTTATTTACCCGTTATTTTACCGATAAAATTCCAGTCAAATTATTGCAATTCACTTGTCATTTAGAACTAGACTTTCGACAGTCGGTCGTACCTGATATTAATCTGTTATTAATAAATAGCGTGTATAACGTAATATGCGTGAATAAATTGCGAAAGCCAGTGTATTTCAGAGCTTGCGTAGCGATGCAATTTAAGACGTTTGCGCAACCTTTTCTGCGCAGTTACGTCATTTGAATACTGTTGTTGCGCAGAAATAGTTGCGCAATCGTCTTTTAATGTCGGCATCCAAGTAGTTTAGTTATCGTCGCGAGACATCGGTGATATGGAGCGTTTTTTGGTTGGGTATCATGTTCCAGCGAGTAAAAAACCCAAAACGGCAATTGATGACAAAGAGAAACGGCGCCAATACGACTCTGAGGTACGTGTGCGTGGCTTCCAAACTGAATGGAAGGACAAGTACCCTTGGTTGTCATTTTTCATGATGAATGGAAAGGGGAAGATGTTTTGCGACGTTTGCCGAAAATTCAAAGCAACAGGCACGTATGTGACAGGGTGTACCAATTTTAAATTGGATAGCATCAAATCACACAGTATCTCTGCGAGTCATACCAGAAATTTTGCAAGATTTGAAGCAATGCGTGCTCCTCCGGGACATACTGTGGCCGAGAAAAGCTTGTTGTCGATGAATAAACAAGTAGTGAGCAAGCTAGTGATTTTATTCAAAACTGCTCACGGCCTTGCTAAACGCAGTAGACCGTACACCGATTTCTCCTGGATGTGCGACTTGGATGAAGCAAAGGGACTTGTTATTGGAGACACGTATAGAAATGACAAAAGGTGCAAAGAATTTATTGAAGCCATTGCAAATACTGAGAGAATCAATACATCTTCATTAATAGAAAACACAAAATTCCTATCAATTATTTCCGATGGTGCTACAGACTCCTCACATAGAGAAGCTGAGATTTGCTTTGTTAAATCATCTCATTTGGGTGTTGTATCAACAAAGTTTATTGGTATCGCAAATATTGCCAAAGCTGATGCTAATGGAATATCCCAGGCACTGACAAGACTACTATGTAATATAGCTGGTGATACATGGAAGGAAAAGGTCATAGGCATGGGGACTGATGGTGCCAGTGTCATGTTGGGGAGAAAAGGTGGCGTAATCAGGAAAATTCAAGATCAACTTGAGCGACCATACATCGTTGGAGTCCATTGTTCTGCTCACCGTTTAGAACTTGCATATAAAGATGCTTGTAAGGAGATCATTTTGTACAAAAAAGTTGACAATTTGATGATGAATCTCTACTATTTTTATAGAAATAGCAGCCTTAATAGAAGCAATCTTATAGTTTCTTTTGAAGTGTTGGGCAAAAAACCACTCATGCCTACCCGAGTATCTGGAACGCGATGGGTTCCTCACACTATGCGAGCAATATCGAACATTGCTAATGAATACAGTGCTATTGTCACTCATCTTCAACAGGTATGTGTGCAATTTAACTAGCAATTGATATTTTAAATGTATTGTTATTACATTTGTACATAGATGTTTTCTCTATCAATACAAAGTATCAAATTTGGCTTAAAAAATATGTACTGGTAGTATTTTTTGGAAGCCAGATGAATGAATTGCAAATATTGTGTGACAGATACTGTTATTTATTTGTGAATATTTTTTAGCAAGATTTTATACCTTTGACATAGATAGAGCAAACATCTTTCTGTACAAATGTAGTAAAAATATTATAAAAATGTGTATATTATAAAACTTCAATACTTGTTTACTGTATATTTAAATAATTTCACTGCACTGTAAAGTATAAGTATAGTGACTAACACAAAGTTAAATATTTTGGGTTATTTTTGAAACCTCAGATCCAGAATCCTCATGATCCTGCTTCGAGAAAAGACTCGGCTGCCAAAGCAAAGAATTTCCTCATGATGTTAACAAGCAAGAATGCTCTATATTTTATTTACTTCTTATGGGATATAACAATATGTCTTTCAAGACTCTCCCTGGTGTTTCAAGATAGGAAGACTACTGTAGGTGTGATTCACAGTGAGCTCAGTGCTGCTAGGGATATACTGCAATCTTACAAGGAAAGGTAAGATTAGTCTATGCAATTATATTAACATCTTAATGAACTGTTGAACTACTGTAAATTTAATGAAATCATTTGAAATAATAAACCACTTCCACGTAAATTATACTAGATATCTATACATTTCTGAAATGTAATATTTTATATTTATACACTTCTTTCTTGCTAGCATCTTGCTGATCATAATGCATAGTATTTAGTTAAATGTATAATTTTTTTATAATCGCCTAGTGATGGTCCTAAGCTTAGAGAGGTATTAGGCAGGGATACTTTTAATAACCAAAAGCTGTCAGGGAATGCACAGAGCTTTACTAGTGCCAGGAATAAGTTAATTGATAAATTGATAGCCAGTTTATCCAAACGATTTGAAGTAGATGAAGCCATTATTAAAGCAACAGCTATTGCTGACCTGAAAGTATGGCCTGCATCAGTCCAAGATGAACCAGGTAATTTGTCAGTGACATAGTTTACTGCTCGATTTGCACGTATGCATGGGCAAATAAATATTAATCTTAATTATTGATAAAGGAAACACTACACTCAACATTAATAGCAGTTACAAAGTTGTACAATTATAAAAAAAATATATTCACAATGTTTGGATATATTGCTGATTATTTGTTTATTTAGACTTTGGTGCAACATCCATAGAAGTTCTGAGTCAGCAGTTTGGTCCTGCATTACTACAGCATGCTAATGGTCTTACAAGTACCGATGATTTACAACCTGAGTGGATCAGATTTAAACACCTCTTGTATGCCAGGTAAATAGTTATAACAAAACATGTAAGCTTAAGCCTCTATCCTTATCTGCAATGTTATTTGTATGGTATGTCATACTGTTATACACCTTGACTGAAATAGTTATGTTTGCCAACAAGGGTTCACAATAACTGTCATGTTTAATTTTGTCTAACCTTTTGTTTTTGCAGATTTGTTGATTTATCTGAAGTGACATGGGCCCAGGTGAACTCAGCTCTTGTTGATAAATGTCCAAATATATTAGCTTTAATTGACTTGGTTTTGTCAATGCCTGCCAGTTCCTTTGAAGCTGAGAGGGGATTCTCCTTGATGAAGATCATCAAGACAGACTGGAGGAGTCGCTTGAAGGACTCCACTCTGTCTGACCTCATGATGGTTAAATTAGAAAGCCCAGAAATAGGAAAATTTTCTCCAAATGCTGCCATCAATTTATGGTTTAATAAAAACAGAAGACCATTTTTCAATGATAAAAAAATGGGCAATTCTGCTGTTGAAATTGATACTGAGGATGATGTTATGACAGAAGAAACAGGTGTTAAATTTCCCATCTCTTCTGCGAAAATAAATGAAGATGATGATGATTATTTGTATGATTCAGGGGCAGAGGATGATTTCTATTCTGATGAAGATGAAACTTTAGAAAACAGACGAAATCATGAAGTGAATGCATATCACAATTTGCTAGAGTCAATCTCAGATGTTATGTAAACTTTGTACTAGTAATTAAATAATAAAGTTGCCAGTTGTATACAAACATTATTACTATTTGTCATTGCATTTTAATTTGATAATATAACAAATAGCTGTCAGTTACCACACATTAGTGCATTAACACGCCTCAGTACACGGTACATATAATAGCTCTCCCATTTTCCCCATTTCTTCAAGCAAAATAATAAAGGCGAAAATAGATTACTCTTACAAAAAGTAGAAGGACCAGTAAGGTTTTTTGTGGGATAGTATTCTCCCAGCTTCACTAGCCCTACTGGATAGTGATGAACTTTTTTGACTGTCTAACCCTGCACAAAAGCCAAAGCTTCCGCGAGAACTGTACTGTAGGTTCATCAAATTGACCTAGGAATGATTTCCAGACAGTTTCGAATTCAAATAGAAAATATTATTTCTGATGACAGTTATTTTATTTTTGCGAAAAACGGGTGAAAAATATGATGTTTGTATGTGCCTGGTTAACCATTCCTGGTCTGGGGTGATTTCCAGACAGTTTGAAAATTTCGGGAAAACGTTTTTTTTGTTGAAAAGTTTGTTTGCCAAACTAAAACATGCCAACGGTCTTGATAATACTATGAACAGCAGATGTTTTATTTAAAAAAAAAAAAAACAGGGAAGAACTGTTTTCCTGTCAATAATAAAAATTGGGGCAAGTTTACACAGCGCGACATTTCTTAACATACAGCTGCCTGCTATAAACGTAAACGTCGCAGTGAGACTGCCAAAAAGACCAGTACAAATGGTCTCTTGTAATAACTTATTCACTGCCTGAGAGGTCTCAGTACCAAGGTCGACATGGTCATAAAAGAAAGTAAATTTAAACATTTGTAGTTGTTCCCTCTGCTGCAGTTACAGTTAAAGCATATACGGGGTTCTTGCTGTTTGGTCTTGCCACTACGTCGACAGTATGTAGATAGTGGGCGACCAGCCATACGAACTGGACGAGACGTTGACCACAACCAGAGTGAAGAAAAAAAGGTCCTCTGCTGCTGAATTAATGGCTACACTGATTTATTCTCGGTAGCCAAGAAAACAAGAGTATTTTTCTGAAAGCTTTTCGCCACTGCTGTTAAAACACTGGAACGTCCTCTCGATAATATTGGATACCAATACGGTATTAAATAACTCATACTAACCTAATGGTCCCTATCAGAACCAACACATCATCCAGAATAACAACTATAGTAAAACAGTTTTTTGCAATAATTCAGTACACATAAAACATTTTATATGCTCCATGCTGGTCGTGATGATATTTCTGTACTTCATTCAATCATTTTTTTTATTGAAATAAAGTTACACCATGGTCTCACACAGGCACACATATTATTCAGTGTTCTCCCCAGAAAAATGTATCAGAGTGGCGGCTAATTTGCATATAATTTACATATCATTAGCATATGTCTAGAGATAAAGAAAACAATAATGACAGGCTTGCATGGATGAAATTGTGTCTTTATTTTTTAACAAATTTATGTACAAGATTAAATGAATCTGCTGCTGTGTGATTTCTATGTAATGTTGATTCTTCGGACTTTCATACTTGTATTTAAAAAATATCGTCACGATCAACACGAAAATAAACAAATTGCCACCATTTTGAAAAGTCGCTAAACTAAAAAATTGCCACGATAAAATTTACCCAACTATTTCAAAACACAATACTAGTATTAGTTATTTTGATAAATCGTAGCCAACAATTTTTGAACTTCCAGAAAGAAAGTCGTTTCCAAAAAAATGTTTCGACGATCGGCAAAAAATGAAGCCATACAAAAGTTTACTAAACTAGGTCAAAATACGCTTCCAAGTAAAACGCTACAAATAAATACTTTTTTTACCTTTGCCATCGGATGTTTCTCTCAGCCACGTATATTTTGTTGTCCATTGTGCATCAAATCCAGAGTTTATTTTTTTGCACCTTTCGTTGTAACATCATCTTCTACCACTGCCGACAGGGGTACTGGTGACCGCGTTGCTGGTGGGTTTATCGCTCGCGACCAGGGGCCCAGCAGGGCGTTCTACGCGGAACCATGACGTAATATTTCTGCTGTTTGACATCGTTGCTTCTTCCAGCCGAATATGCTACTGAGAAAATACGCGCTATTACCCCAATTAAATAGGGCGAAAGTGTTTATTGTCGAAGTACGAAGCTGTATTAGTCCATTGTTTTTGCGTAATTACTGACATGTTTCCATTCACACCTGATTTGGCTCACAGTACCGGACGCTGATGACGCTGACTCACAGATTCGCACGTGTATTTACAAGCTAAAACAAAGAGTAACAGGAAATGCCACAGAGTAGCGGGCAATCTCTCAGAGTAGCGGCATAAATAATAGAGGAGCGGCCCCGCTACGCTAAAACGCTTTGGGGAGAACACTGGTATTCACGTAGAAAACTGACACAACTGGCGTTTAAATTCTAAGTGACACTGATCAGTCCCTCGTCCAAGCAGAAGCCCGCATTTCGAGATGTGCCGAATGCGGTGGGTCGAGATGTTCAATTTGGGTCGAAATGTCTTGGATCGAGATGTCTAGAAATCATTTATGGAATAAGAATCCGGGCTTTGGCTGTCAATGCGTTATCACCAAGTAAATAAGTATGACAATCACGCTAACTCGAGTCCACTCTGAATTTGTCTGTATGTGTGTTGCTCTCAATTATTTGTGTTATCCAATTAAACGCCACCAGTCACGCACTTGTCCTCGTCGTGACCCGACGCGTTCACCCATTTCAACTGAATCTATTTCCACGCGGCGGTCATTTATTTAGTAACTGTGATTTGTCGTTTTTTTTAGTTATTTCCCTATTTTATTGATCACTATAGTTTAACGTCTAGAATGTCAAAATATGTTTTCTTTTTATTTTAATTTTGATGCTTCTACTGGAAATGTACTTCAATAGAGCATGTATGATATGATTCTTTATGGTTTTCTATCTACTATTGTTGAATCAAAATGCTCTCATTATAATTTACAGATTACGTAGAAGAGCTCTTCAATACACTAGACTTGTATGTTGGAGGAGATTGTGTATTACATACACTTGATGATGCACCCCTGCCACTCAACAGCCAGTATGCCCACCCTGACAAAGTCTCGGCAGTTCATTGCCACACTACAAGATTCACATAACAGTGTAAATACATTTCCGGATGCTGCAACAATTATGCTAATAAAAAACAGGCTACGTTACACAGTTCACAAATTTTATTTAGACTTGTGATGAACAAAGAAATATGACAATGTAAACATTGGATTGTCTGTACATGTATGTGAGGAAAATAATGTGAATAAAATATAATTTGTACATGGATTACTATTACTATAGTATATGGTTTTAATTGCGTGACACTGTGTGACAATGAAAAAAGGAAACACATCTTCAGATTTTGGAATCTATGAAAAACCAAGATTTGGTAATTTAAGTCCTAAATAATTCTCTGACATAAATATTGATAAATCTGTTACTGCTCACTCTGGTAGTACTGTAGTCTTTTTCAATGAACTTCAAGTATCCCCTCGTTAACCTGTGGAGGTTTAGAAAATAAATAAGGTCACAATCTTTATTTGGCATTTGTTTATACGTAATTCATTCATTTTATGATGCATCTTTTTTTACTATAATAAAGGCAACTACACATGTATTATTATGTTATATATGTGTTTGAATTATGGATGAAAAAAATATTGAACACATTTACAATTAGTACATAAGTATAAGCAATTGCCACCCAATCCTCTCAAACGATTATTCAAAAAATAATTAAATTTGTTTTCTTCATTTTCTTTTCATAATAATATGTCAATTTTATTTCACCAAATATTTTTCAAATTTACGTTTAAAATTTTGAAACTTGCGGTTGTAATGCACACCCGCGCTTCGTGTGAAGGGAAGCCAGGTCAAAACATTGGGCATTTTACGTGTGTAGAGCAGCCCACAGAGACGTCGGCCGATCCCAACAACCATATCAGAAATTGTTGATGGTGGAAAAAAATAAGAGTTTCATTTGTGCAAAAAAAAAAATCAAACGTGATAAAGTAAAACGCCGATGACATTCGGGCCACACGAGACACTCACGCCTTCGACCATGAACGAAAATCCAATATATGGATGCCAATGCACGTTTGAACGAAGCAGGCAATATTTCTGAGGAAATTCGCGATCTAAGTTTATCGAGCATAATAAAGAGTTCACACATACCTCTTTGAAATTATCGATAAGATATTTTATAAAGAGTAGTAAGCTCAACTAGAACAAAAAAAACTAGAACTTCTTACCGACTCGAAAGTTGTCCAATGCCGAGGTTCAGCGATAGTTTACAAACGTGCGCCGGGGACGGTGACATCACTGCGACCAGCCACACCAGAACGGACATATCTCGCATCTAACTCAACCCCATGCAACAAATTTGATATCCAAGTGTTCATTATGGCCCGTTCTTCCTCGACGAAAAAGTACATAAGTGACAATTTAGTCAAAGACGAGAAAACTGCACAAGAAATTTGCCTTATTTACACGTATCGGCAATGCGAGCTGCCCAGCAACTTCCCTTTCTGACGTCACAAGGGGAATTTCTGTATGGCAATGAATAGCTAATGAGGAGCCTCGTTTTAAAATACAAAAAATAAAGTTGCTGTAGACTGAGTTTAAAACACATTTTTTCACTTAAAAAAAATAATTTATGCTTAGAAACATAAAAATTAATAATATTTATGTATCAATTGATAATTTTAGACGTGAAAATAGCAGCCATTTCACAGGCACTTTAAGAAGGATCAAAGAAAGCTTAGAAAGAACTCCCATGTGCTGAGAGTATTGGAGACACATTAAATATAATTCGAAATTACTTAGCTGAAAACTAATTATGCAAATCAGAAAATTAATATGACCAGATTTGAGTGTAAAACTAATGAGGTCTGCGCAATGTAACAGAAAATCTATGTCTCCAAGTTTAATTGAAATGTGATTAGAACCAAAAAATTATGAATTATTATGCTTATTAGGGAATTAATATGAACAGATTTTTACCCCAAACTAATTAGGTTTGTACATTGTCCTAGAGCATCTTTATACTAAGTTTCATTGAAATGGAATAATTAGTACCGTGAAAACTCCAAAACTTCGACCCCTCTAAAAATTCGACCGCCTATTTATTTGCCGGTTTCTGTGTTTTATTTACCTACAAATTTTCGACTCCACTAAAAATTGCCGACTCATTCTTATTCGAAAATTGCGACCAGTTTTAGTTTTCCCCCAAACGAAAAAAAAAACGATGTGAGCGTTCAAACGGGACCTTCCTCGAAGGCATGAATCCGGGTTTCTGATTGACTGAGCGATTTTTATTTTATTGGTAACGAAAATATATTCTAAATAAACGAAGTTTGAAATAAAAACGAACACAAAAATCTCGGCATGCTGCGTTTCTGAATTGTTGATTATTACTGTACTCAGTAGTGATTATAATAATGTACACAAAATAAATTTGTTGAATGGTTATGAAATACAAATAAAAGTCAACTTAGTTTCATCGTAAGCGAATGATTCCGGTCTCGTATAAACGTTTGATGCTGTAGGATATCCGCCATGTTCTCTTAGGTCAAATAGGTCAAATCGCTAATTAACCAATCAAAAAGCTGGATGATGCCAACGTGTTCAAATTACCATAGCTTATTTAAATATGTTAATGTTATTGAACGCAATGCGGAAGAGATTGGTGTTGTAGTACGATATTTTGGCTTGGATTTTGATGCGAAAACGGCATGATTTTTTTTAAATAAAAAAATTAGTTGTTTTTAAAAAATAAACTGGTCATCTGAAGAATAATTTAACATTGTTCACAGTGATAACAGCTCATTCTCGAAAGGAAGCTTACCCGCTCACGCTAGTCACGATAAAAATCATACACGTGTACTCTTGAATAGACAAACGTCAATGACTACGGTAAAACTTAGACTCTATTTTAGCCGGCAGGATTGATTGAAATGTCCGAAAAATGACGCCAAAATACACCTTAAAAGTCCCATTTTATTTTCTTAAATCCCATTTTATTTTTTAATCCAAGGGCGAATTTACGGCAGAATTTGGTCCCTCAAATAAGGGACACGTGAGCTTTGATTCTAACCGGATACATTGCACTGGGTCGGGGAGATAGTTTGCTAAACTTCCATGCATCTTTTGTCCAATGGGTACCTGTACTTCGAACATTCGCAAGTTTTTCTAGGTAGTGCGAGACAGCTTTGTCTTTTGACCTGTTAGTTTTGTGCTGACCTCTTCTCCGCGTCTTGATGTTTTGTTTTGCTTGTCATAATACTCACTGATTGATGACTTTGTTTAGATTTTGAGTTACAACTCGGCCACGACCTTTGCTTTTACCGTGAAACATGAGGAAGTTTACGTCAATTGACAGACATTGCATTTTTTAAAAACTAATGAAGCACACTGTCTATCATCCCCATTTTTTCATTTGCTGATTTCTATTCTGGAAAATTCGACCGTCCGAAAATGCACCTTAATTTTGACTATAAAAACACGTCACATATCGAACACAAATTATTTAAAACCGGTCGAAATTTTGGAGTTTTTACGGTACTTTAGATATCAGTGTGAAAGCTTAAAATTGGTTAATTATGCAAATTAGGTAATTAATATGTACCGATTTTAACCCACAATTATTCAGGTCTGTCTATTGTCCTACAGCATCCATGTACATTCATTGATATGTGATGTATAGTACCTGAGATATCAGTGTGAAAGTTGGTTAATTATGCAAATTAGGTGATTAATATGCACAAATATTTACCGGAAACTAATTGGGTCTGCATAATTCTAGATTCATTGAAATGTGATGATTAGTACTTTAGATATCAGTAGAAAAGCTGAAAATTAATTATGCAAATTAGGTAATTAATATGCACAATTATTTACCCTAAAACTAATCAGGTCTCTGCATAGTCCTAAAGGATCTATGTACCAAGTTTCATTGAAATGCGATGATTAGTACTTGAGATACCTGTGGAAAAGCTGAAAATTAACTAATTATGCAAATTAGGTGATTAATATGCACAAATATTTATCGAAAACAATCAATCTCTGCATAGTCCTTGAGTATGTAAGTACCAAGTTTCATTGAAATGTAATGCTAACTACTTATATCAAATGCTGAAAATTAATTAATTATGCAAATTAGGTAATTAATATGTACTGATATTACCATAAAAACTATCAGGTCTGTGCAGTGTCGTATGACATCTATGTACCAAGTTTCATTGAAATGTGATGATTAGTACTTGAGATATCAGTGGAAAAACCGAAAATTGACTAATCATTATGCAAATTAGGTAATTAGTATCCACGGATTATTACCAAAAACTAATCAAAACCTAGCATTAGTTCAGAGCATCTATGTACCAAGTTTCATCAAAATCCAATGAGTGGTTGTTTAGATATCAGTGGAACAGTCATGGAACCACTAAAAAATAGCTAATTATCATGCAAATTAGGTAATTAATATGCACGGATTTTTACCAAAAATTAATCAAATCTGCGCATATGTTCAGAGCATCTATGTACCAAGTTTCATCAAAATCCAATGAGTGGTTCTTTAGATATCAGTGGAACAGTCATAGAACAGCTAAAAATTAGCTAATTATCATGCAAATTAGGTAATTAACGAGCATGGATTTTTACCAAAACCTAATCAAATCTGCGCATTGGCCCAGAGCATCTATGCACCAAGTTTCATCAAAAACCGATGTATGGTGCTTGAGATAGCAGTGGAACAGTCGGACACACATACACACACACACACATACATACACACATACACACATACACACACACATACAGACACACTAACTGCAAAGACTCCCATTTTGTGCTTCGCACATGGGAGTCAAAAATTAAAAGCCTGTCTAGCCAATAATAATAACATAAAAAAATCACAGGAAAACGTCGCGATCAGTCTCTAATAATAGAGTTACACGGCAAAATATCTGTTGTTAATCGAAGGGAAGCACCGTGACCGGTCGGTGTCACGATAATTAACGGGAATCGCTTGAGTAAAATGCATCGCACTACGCAACAAAACAGATGTTTAGTACAAAGTAACAACAGAGTTGCGTAAATCCATATGTACTATTGGTTAGCGGTGCCCTCAAAAGTCGACGTCATGGCAACCAGCTTTTCATTTTTCTTTTGTTGCGTCTAGGTCTCGGCGACACTTACCGCATTGGCATTTTAATTAAAAAAATCTTACCGAAGTTCGCGTGAACACAGGACAGAGAGAACTTGACGGTTATGTCTTAGTTAAAGCGCGATTGTTATATTATCGAATTCGAAAACATACTTGTATAATTTCTGTTGCTGACCACATGGTTTTAGCATGGAGGTTTTAGTTACGACATTGTCATTGACCTCTGACTGAACTGTGAAAAGGAAACGTACATCATGCAACGACTCCACGTACAACAATTTTACTTTGTCTAGCATTTTACCTCTATGAACGTCGCGATGACGGTTTATACATTGGAATTTAAGTGAACACAAACAGTTTGTGACGATTATTTTGTCACATAATGAGACCAGTTTTCCAGATCGGTGCAGGGGTGAATCAAGACATCGGTAATATAATGGTGGACCAGGGACCGACTGATTTACATGCATGGCAAAATTACTCGCATATCATCAAAACAACATAACATATATTTGGAAATCGTGTTGTCACTGAGGTTTCGGCACAGGGTGTTTTTGTTTTGTTTTATTTTTACAACTACTGTACCAATGATATGAAATCGACAATCAGATACATGTACACATACCCACGCAAATCTCACAAAACAATCGGGTCTGTAAAGATTAAGGTGCACTCGGGGAAATAATTCAATCTGACAAATCTTAATGATGAAATCAACAAAACAAACATTTGTTAACTTTTCAAACAACACTCGTGTAACCACGCTGAAGTGATATTTTATGTTTTGGTGTTCCAAGAAATACCAGTCGCGCCGAGTTAAATAAGGAGAGTCGTATTTAACTGACCGTGACGAGCTTGATCTTGGGCTCACTTTTTTGAGGGCGAGCCCTTTAATGACCTCGCCACTGGCACGCATTGACTCGACATTGGCGGGACATGGCCTCGCCAATGGCGAGAACACATGGGTTCTTGTGTGCACATTGTACTGTATAAATGACTAAATGTCATGAATGAAACCGGAAAGTGTATATTATGTAAAACTGGAATATTTTATCTAGCAACTAATTGTTTTGATTGCAAGCACATTTGAAATACTATAAGATTTTAAACATGAACATAGAATCATAATATGAAATTAATAGATAAACCAAATATGCATAATGCATGATTCTACGTTCAACTAGAAAGTCATAAACAGTGAAATTGCAACTTACATTTTTGCCAACTACATATCGTTTCAAACAGTTATTTGTTTCTGGAAGGGTGGTTGCAATGAACATATGTTAATGACGCAATGCCTGACAATTTGTGTACTTTCTGTGGAATCCCTAACCGCATTAGGTAATGACAACAACATGGTGAAAGGCTGCATTTTAGAGTGACAGTCCAAGAATACTCTGTTGAATGGGCTTTATTTCGAATAATTAAGTTTTAAGAGTTACTGTGATGAGTATTTAATAAATGTACAATCTATCGAACTTCGTTGGGAGTCGTGTTTCACAGTGTATTGCACGATTTTCAATGTTTATTTGCGCAATGGTTTCACTGCAGCGTCAACATGGACGGTACTCTATGGCTGTCACCATAGCTCTACTCTGTCGACAATACCATACAAATATTATGTACATTTAATATACCATCAGGTCGACACAAGCAGTGCCATGGACCAACAGCTAAATGTATGTAAATAGCTTGCGCCTGCTGTTTAATTATATCAAGGTGTGAAAACAAAAAGATCAACGTCAGAACAAAAAAGAAAACAAGTCACGACAAGCGGTCAAGTGACTTTCGGTCATATATTATATCGAAACTTGAATGAATCGAATCGAAAACTGTTCATCAGACACACAGAAAACAATTTTAAACGTCCCGGACCACATAAAGTTCATTACAATACACTACCAAAGTTATTATGACACAAGAACACCCAACAAGCAGATCTTATTATACTATCCATTAAGATTACTCCAGTAAAATGTTCTTACCTTTACACGAATCACGATAAACAGTGTTTCACTAGACACCAAGCTAACAGTTTTTACAGAATGAATACAAAGTATACATCACGTGTCGAAATGCGCGCGAAAATTCTTGGGGCCTTTAAAAAAATCAACGCGAATTGTGTAGTTACGCTTTTCAATAATAATCTCGCGGATTAAAAATACTGAATGTAATTCATAAGACATTATTAGTGATTTTCTTATATTTTATCTGATAACTGTTGCATTTTCGTATTTGTTCAATGAACTTTTGTTGGGTTATAGAAGAAACAATTTTGTGAACATAAAATGCATGAATGTTGAACTACGTCATCCTCACTTGGGTCATAGTTCACTAGAAAGTTGTAGAAGACAGGTTTGTTTGTCTGTTTAATTTGCCGAGGCAGCGAATTTCGCAAATAAATCACCGATGTACTGTAAATCAAAACGACCTAGGTGCTGTTTAACACCTTTTACTATTTCCTGTTTTTAAAATGTCATCAAACTTCAGTTTCTGTGATTCGCAACCCCAACCAACACCTGTGCGTGTCGTTGGTCGCGTTCCGCCTGGACATCTCGTAGCATCTGAGAAATGGAGGGGAACAACACTTGTACAGTCACTTCGCGGTAAGAAAATGTTTGTGGATTGGTCATTGAAATTAGAATTTTTTGATAACATATTTATTTATTTATTTATTTATCCCCCGAAGTGGATGAAACGGGTTACAAATCAGATATTTATTACTACCTTATACTAAAATATATTTGTTGTATAGTATAGTATAGTATAGTATAGTATAGTATAGTATAGTATAGTATAGTTGACTCAAATTAATGAATTGGGAATACATTAACCATGGTCAATAATCAAAAACAACAACAACACAATAACAAGAAATACAGATATAAAAAATACAATAAAATGTTAAAACAGATAACACTAACAACTATTAGGTATTAGGTATTGTATATTTAGACTAGTAGCTTTGCGGTGAGTGGCTTTCGCAGTAAGTGGGTTTCGTATCTGTAGGGTTTCGCAGGGAGTAGGGCTTTGTCCAAGTAACTGGTCCTTTCATCCTTGTTGAGAATTGAAGTTTTATGTTTCTTTAACAACTGGCATTATTCTGGGAATACCATCCTAGCAGGAGTTCCAAAATAAGACCCATGTTCTGATAATGTCTCTAGTTTCAAAGACCAATAAACATTACCATTATGATCTTATTGATGTTGCAAAGGATAGTTGAATATTGTTTCTTGAAATTAATAATCCCCATAACCGTTTTCCAATATAGATAAATTGTAGTACGTATCAAACTGTATAACTCAGTGTCAACAATGAAATAAAGGAATGTATACATTTACACTATTATACTTATTTATTATAATTTTATTGCTACTGTACTGATAGAAATACTGTATTTCTAAAGATGCAATAAATATTATTATTACTAATGCATTGCAATACAACTAATTCAAATTGAAAGAAATTACAATATAAAGTATTCATCAGTAATACTTCTCAAAGGCGTATTTCGCGGTCAGTGTCGATTATTTACGAAAATATTTGTTTATAATTTCAGTGTTCTCCCCAGGAATTTAAACCACTGTGGCGGACTAATTTGCATATCATTTACATAATAATAGAGATTGACCAAAGCATATTAACATCCACATACAGTAACATATATTTTCAAAAACAATGTGGCACATATTTATTTGTTTCATACAGTGTTATAAACACTATTCTTTTGGGATATTAATGAGCTCAGTCGCAGTGCAAATATTTTTTCTATTGGAGTCAAAATATTACATTTCACAATTTAGAAGAGTTTGAATTTAAAAATGAAAAATTGTCAAATCGAAATGGAAATGCTGCAGACTATTAAAAACAAACAAACAAATAAATTGTAAAAGGCTAAATGAAACGCATTTGAAACGTTTCAGCCAGGAATATGTTCTCGACTTCCATGATCTTATTTACTACAAAAACATTCTCCTTCAAAAAAATTTTCATTATTCGTACCATCAGCTTCTACAACGTTTACATTTACAGTAATGAACGAACAAATAAAACTTCCAAACGATCATCAAAGTTACGACGTGACTTAACTTACTTCGCGATGTTATACACTGGTTATATCAATAATTCCTCATACTCAGTCATGCCATGAAAAAATGTTACTTATTTTTTTATATGAAATAAACGTAAAATTTGAGCGATTATTTTTGATCACTCGATCGCTTTGGTGAAAAACAAAGACCGCCATGATAATTGTGACGTATTAGTTGACCGGCATGTGTCCTTTGACCCGATGGGTCAAAAACGCCATTAACCAATCAGAATACCGCATGGTAATGCCGGCAGAACCCGAAGTTTTCCGAATGGTAGTGATCATAAAAATTACATTGCGGAAGTAAAGCGATGTCGTAGCACGATGTGTTGGTATGGATTTCAGATGAAAACTGCATGATGGTTTTCGAAATAGGTGATAAGCAATTTTTAAAAGGTAAAAGAAGTCTTGAAAGAGTTTTTACATGATTCACGATGATAAAAGTTCAAATGTATTTTACCCAATCACACAATAAACACGTTTTTTTCTTGAGTAGCGTAAACAGATCGTGAACTCCGCTTTGCCCATGTTATATCGGGGTGGAATTGATTTTGAAAAAATGTTAGCTTTCAATCTAAAGACTGCGTCGATCGTTAAAGTATTTACTTACGAACAAAGAGGTGCTAATTTTACAAAATTAACTTGTATTGTTTATAAGCCACTACCACATCGTGCGACTACGTCTATTGTTTACAAATTATAATCCACGACTGGCAGGATGCGTGTCGGTCGGTACGTCCGACAATATTCCTGGTCGGAAGCGTGGCAAGATCCCTGATAGCTACGTATTTCTTTCTATATTTCGTAATACAGTTCACAGGATGAACAATGAAAAAAGCACTGTGGCGGTCTTACTAATCACCGTGGCGGCTCGAGACCACAGTGGTGGGCAGGCAAAGCAGCGTGGCGGCCCCGCACACAAATTGAATGCTGGGGAGAACACTGTAATTTTATAAACTTGCTTGGCAATACCTACCCCAAGTAGATATAATGTGTACATATTTTAATAAATAAAGATATACTAACAAAAACGAAATATTAATTATTTCATATTTTATTATATAACCTGCACAACAGTAATCAATATTTTTCCTTGCTAGAATGATGTGTAACTTTATACGGGAATCCTGATAAAATTCACAACTGGCAATTTAGCAGTATTAGGGATTGTCAACTTCCCGTGAATTTGATTACCTAACATGTTTAGGTTCATGTGCTGCAAGTTGCAGAGCACGTACCTAAGCCCCCCCCCCCCAGCAAATAATTAAGCCAAGGCGGTTTCGATATCGAAATCAAGAAACTCTCCAATTTGACACAATCTGGGAAGTTCGAATCACTAAATGAAGTACGGTACAGGACGACAAAGCTGAAATATCCAAGAACCAACACATACCAAAAATCTCGAAAGTGAATATTCGTGGTGTATTTTACCTCTAACCGGACCAGAAGTGAGAATTTGTTAGTAATTACTACCTTATACTAAAATGTATTTGGATACTTAGAGTACTAATGAATTCCAACTTGTGTTCCGGTTAGTATGTGTTGGTTCTTGGATATCTAAGCTTCGTCGTCCTGTACTTCATTTAGTAATTCGAACTTCACAGTTTTCGTAAAGTTGCGAGTTTCGCGATTTCGACATCAAACATTTCTTTGCTTCATTATTTGCTGAGGGACGGCTGCTTTGGTATGTGCTCTGTAACCTAAAAACGTTAGGTAATCAAACAAAAATGACGTAGTAATAAAGTCCAAAAAGTACGTTCAAGGTCTGCATTTTTTCGTAGCATAAAAAACGATTTACTCTCTTGCTTATTGTGACACCCTCAAATCAACTGATTTCCATTCCCCTAAAGCGTCAAAATGGTATGTGCCTCATTTTACGCCAGGACTCGAAACAGTCTTTTTTGCCTGACGTGTTCATTTGCCGTGTGAAATAACGTTTCAGTGGCTGTCGCTGTCGTATAACATTTTGGTTCAAATTCATGTACCCCCTGTACCTATTGTCAAGAAAACTCAAATTTTCAACTAAATCTGATTTGCATAAGAATATTTTTGCCCTTGGTCGCCATATTGGACACTGCATACAACCATAGACAGTTAGTAGTATATTGTACTGTCTTTGATACAACTAGGGAAATTAGTAGGGCAATTCACTCCCATTAAATTGCGTTCGCCATGATAAGCAAAAATGTATTTCCACTAAAATTTCTCATAGCATAAGCACAGGTTTTACCCTAGCATACTAAAATTAAAATATGATTGGGGTCGCAGTCACTGTAGCTGCATGTCACTGTGGTAAGTAGTCTCTCACCTCTTGGTTATAATTGTCGTCCAAATAATTCACGTTTCAAATTTTGGTTCCCTGGCGTCTCTAATAAATAAACTACACTACCGCTGGGCTGATTAAATGATATATATTCCCAAAAATGGATGAATGGGCAAAAATAGATTCTTTTTTTTTACCCCCAAAATTTTTTGCTTGGAAAGCCATTCACGCTAAATTTTGATTACCCGGACGCCTCTAATAAATAACCTATCTAAGCGCTCTGCTGAATCATTCATATCGCGAAATAAACATGGAAGAATGGGCGAACATTCGAAACATTTGTCGTGATATTGCATTACTTGCATTACATTGCGTCTTTTTCGTGCCATACATTGCGTTTTTAGAGTCCCTCAATTTTGTTTCACAGGTTACTGTCTCACGGAGATAACCAGAATGTTTAAAACTTCATTGTGAAATTCAGGTGCAGTAAGTTACGTTTTTGTATTCCCCCAAATTTCTTTTGACCTTTGTCACCAATTCCCACATCAAAGTGAAATACAAGACTATGAATTGTGTCTTTGGTGACAAATTTTGGTTTTTGCCATTTCAAATAAGACATTTCTATGGGGGGTATAACTTTTGCATGACATCATTAGGTGATACTCCTTTTCTACTTGATTCTGATCACAAAGGTTACATACCCCGGTAATCTATTAGCAACGGGTATTCCGCTGTGTCTGTCAGTCTCAGTTTTCAAGTTATGGTCACTGAGGCGGAATTATTTAAATTTTCGCGCATCTCAATATTTTGCAGGGTAACAAGATAGGTTTCAAAAGCAAAATTGTTTTTTTGTAATTCTCTGTATGTTCTTAATTTATTTATATTTCATTTTGTTTTGATTGATTGTCGTTTTGTAATTCACTTTTCCAAGTTGATATAAATGATGTTTGTATATTTTTATTAATTTGTGCTAATTACCTTGCTGTTAGAATTTCATTGTTGTCAACCAGGTTAGACTGGTTGATGTTATTCAAAAGGGAGTCTACCATTTACTATTAATTTCTTAATATTAATAATTTACTATTAAACTCGAAAACATCGTAATGTTATTACTTCTACACCAGATAACACCAATTAAAACCAACATCGATTTAGAATTACTGTGGCCAATGACATTGAAACGTGCTCTTCCATAAAGCAGCAGTTTCCCTCTTCTAATAATCAAAACTACCCTTGATACCCTGGAGAAGTATGTCCATTGTTTCACAATGTGACCGATGAAGGTGGAAAATAAATAAATTAAAAACAATAGGTGACTTCAGTACGATGACTGTAGATGTTCTATTTATTGCATCAAGCAAAAACCCTATAATGAATATACAAATGAATCAAATGTTATAAATAAATAAAAATATTACATAATGAATATTAATGTTGCAATACATGTACAGAAATAATTATATTCAATAATGTCATTAAAAATAAATTAATAATATATACATATATCACTAAATAAAACTAAGAAAGTAGCTGCAATAATCCCCCCCCCCCAAAGTACATAATCGACCCTAAAACATACAAATCAAATTTACACAGAAATACGGAAATAATTATATTCTAAAGGTACAATAATTCTTTCAGGTCAATAATAATAACAGAAAACATGGTGGGAGATTTCCCAGTTCATGTTTTTATTAAATAATCTAAATGTCAAAAAGTTACATGTACATGTATTTCATTCACCTTATGCAGCTGGTAACATCACTGATGATAACAAATAAATTTTTTTGACAGAAAATGTTAAGCTTGATATGTTAACTATTTTTTTTTTTTTAATCGTATATTAAAGTGTGATGTAATAAATACAATGCACAGATTTTAATTAATCGTATATTGAAGTGTGATGTAATAAATACAATGCACATATTTTAATTAATCGTATATTAAAATGTGATGTAATAAATACAATGTACAGATTTTAATTATTCGTATATTGCAGTTTGGCATAATAGTTAACTAACAGAATACAGATTAACTTTTTTTTAAATACAAATACAAAAAAAATGAACAAAAAGAGTTGATCATAAAACAAATACAAAAACACAAAAAACAAGGTCAAAATATATATATTTTTACAGTATTTCTATTTTTTTTAGGTATTTCATTATATTTTCCCATTTGTTAACAAATATTTCGTGTTTGTTATATTGTTCTGCGATCGCTTTTTCTAGGTTAAAGGTTTGTTTTACTCTTTCAATGAATAAGTTTAAGTTTCGTTTAGAATTATTGAACCTGGCAATATATAATTCGTATTTCCCAAGTAAAATTAAGTGCTTCCACAGGGCTTGAAAGTTACTTTTACCACCAGAATTAAAGATTACCTCTTTTTTACAAATATTGATATTTTCGGCACATAAATTTATCCAAAATATTTTAAATTTTTGCCAGAATTTCTGGCTTTCTTCACATTCCCACAGCAAGTGTTCTAAATCTTCTTTTAGGTCACAGTTTTTGCATTTGTCATCGTCAATTTTCTTATTTTATACTGAAATCCGCGCATTTTTTCATTGATTGTTATCTGTTTAATTTGTTTCCATGCTTCCTGCCAGTCAATATCATCTGTATATTGTTTACTAGCAAAGGTGTTTAATGCAGTGGCCTTCTCAAATTTTGAATTTCTTAAAACATTGTAGTAGTCATTACATTTGAATTTGCTATATCGCTTATAGTTTTTGCAAATAGGTCTCGTCTCCTTTGGCGACGTATGCTGTTTTAATGCAGATTTCCATTCTGTGGGGATTGAGGACGTTAAACCATAATATTTAATAAAATCTGACTTTATATTAAATTTAGTCTGGAACTGATTGACAAAACCTCCCCATTCTCATCAGTCAAATCACTTACGTACTTCACCCCGTGGTCAAACCAATTGCGATAAAATATTGATTTTCCATCAATAAGTACGTACTTATTGTTCCATATTATATGTAGGGAGTACAGTGAAAAAATAAATTATTCCAAATAGCTTCATTGACAGTATGACTTTGTTACTCAGTCAAAAAGAAACAAAACAAAAAAAAAATTGAACAAAATTGGTTCAGTAGTTTTCAAGATATCGTAAGTTGAATGTACTGTAAAACGTGCATTTTTGGTAAAATTGCTGGAAAAATCGTCAAATCAAGCATTTTCAAGTTTTAGACCACTGATAACACCAGGAAAATGTAATCTGGAAAGATGTTTTTTTTTTTGTTAACAACAGCATTATACTTGTTTTAATAAAATTTAACTAAGTAGTCTCTTACAATACACCACAATCTGCACAGAAGACAGGCAAAGTTTGACAAAATTCAGTTTGACTTTTGACTTTTTTTTGGGTGCGGCACCGTTGAAAATTGGCATATTCATGAAGTTTGGAGACCTGTAACTCAAAAATTAAAAACTGAATCACAGTAAAATTTTGGCTTGGTGATGACATCAGTTTATAGACAGCATAAACGGTATGTTTTGATTCATAGCATCCTTACTTTTGTGGAGACAGTTTGTGCAAAATTGAAATAAACATTATTTTGTCTTTTGCAAGGTGGCGGCCATTTTGGATTTTCAACACTTTTGAATGTAAATTAAAGGGGAGCAGAGGTGTGGCTTTTGACACTCTGTACATGAAATCTGAGATCTATGAATGAATTCTGTCGATGAAAACAACTTATATGTGCTGCAAAATGCCCTAAATATCGGGTATGTGAAGCAGACGACAAACTTCCGCTTTTCCTGGTGTCATTTCGCCTCTAGAGGGCCAGTCAAATGACGTCATCAGTGAACACTGATAATTGAACCCATTCATGCTAGTACGCCAATCCCATAGAAATGTTACTATGAAAGACCTTGTTAACTGACTACATGTACTTAAAAGTTGAAACATGGTGAAATGTTGTGCGCATGAATGCCATAACGATTCATGTTAAGTTTCTCGAAATCCCAAATAAAAAAATCACGTTGTTGGTTGCGAGAAAACGGCAGAAGAACTAACCTGAAAATGAAGACACGTAGAGCGCTCTAGCTATAGTAAACAGTGAGTAAATAAATATTGTTTGAGTTAAAAAATAAATTAGAAATACGCTAATATCATTACAGTAATCATTTCGCCCAACTTCCCACTTTTAATCGACCGCTTATCGCTTAATTTCCGACCGCACTGTATTTTCCGACCGGAAAACGACCGCATTTTTATCGTAATTTTTCTCTCACCGACCCATTGAAAACGCCGACCGGTCGCCC
This sequence comes from Saccoglossus kowalevskii, assembly GCF_978046115.1. Lineage (NCBI taxonomy): Eukaryota > Metazoa > Hemichordata > Enteropneusta > Harrimaniidae > Saccoglossus > Saccoglossus kowalevskii. Next base: position 42,528,459 of record NC_140646.1, read on the forward strand.
AAACACTGGTCACTGGCACAGGAGTGATCGAAATAGTGGTTTTGAGTGATATAGTTTGGGGATACAACGGGTACTAACTATTATTAAATTCCGAACTACTCTTCAAATCTATACCACATTGTATCGTTCGCGGAGGAAACTTCACCTGTGTCCAATATTAAATAACTGACTTTGCGTAATTATTATGAAATCGATATATTACAATGTTGAAATTTTTAGAGTCGGTACAACATTGTAAACAAATTTGCGTAATTAGAAAAGCAGCGCACTAAGTAAACGACCTCAAAATATACAAGTTTGCTTACAGCACCGTCAGAACTAATAACAATTTTACATGATCGACGCGCGGAGCATGAAAGAAAAAGATTGCTAAGGTAACGCGCCTGTTCAGTGCGTGACTTGGGGGGTCAAACTTCGGTCAACACACACTTGATGTCAACATCGCCGCGCAGTAAGTTACGCAATGAAGTACTTAAAATTCAATTGCACCCTAAAATGATGTCGTTGATCGAATAATTACACTTTAGTTTTCTGCAAAAATTGTCAGCCTATAACTTTATGAAAAATACTTTGTTTTAAAATTGTTATACAGTGCATCAATCCTGGTTACGTTGTCCACTTTCCATGCCCTCAATAAATTGTCCTTTGGAGCGATGTGAATTTGTGATAAAACAAATTTTATGTCAATGTTATTGATGTCATTACGTGATGGCCACCTAAATGAGTCACCAGTTTTCCTCTCCAGACAATTTACTGTTACAGTGGTAGAGTCAGAAGAAACCCCTATTATTTCACCAGCAAACCACTGTGCTTCATATGCTACAGCTACATACATGCCAACAGTCACATGTTTTATTCCAAAAGTATTGTGTACATTCTTCTTCACTCTTTTCTTGCCTCGTACTGGTACTTCATCATTTGCTTTTCTTTTCCTGATGTTATCATTTATTTCTTTCACATACTCTGGCATGTCTCCATTTGCTCTTATGATTGATTTCAGATTGTCTGTAAGTTCTTGTACAGTTAAAACAATTTTGTTACTTTGCCATTTTGCTAATTTCTTGTTTGGTAGATTTGATTTCAGTACTTGACAATGGTAGGATATTTGATCTTTTATTGCTTTCATTTGTTGCACTCTATTCATCTGTGTCAGCATCATGTCAACTTCTCTCTCTGTTTCCCAAATTCACCACTTATTTTTTATTCGTAATTCTAATTGTACTTTTATTTGTCTTTTGCGCTCTAGCAGTTTACGTTTTTTTTTCAGTCTTTCAGTCTGCAGCAAAAGTCTTTTTTTTTAATGTTTCTGCTGTGAACAAATTCCTTCTTTCTTTTTCAGGGGCTTGTTTTCGTGCGATTGATAAATATTTTCTTTTGATGTCTGTTCCCAAATTATAGAGATATAATGAGGTTTTGTTTTTGTTGAAACAGATACAACCAGCTTTTGAAACCGGACTTTTCTGTGGCGCCCTGTGAATATTGTGATCAAGATCAGAGAAATCCGACTCTGATCTTACATTAGTTAAGGGTGCACTTGCAACTTCTTGTCGCAATGACTCAAAGGGCTGGTTTTCTAAACTACCAGGTAATTGATTACCAACCTGTCTCTCTACGATGACCAGCATAGCTTTGCAGATACACCGTGCACTTTCTAATGTTAATGTGTTTAGTTCTGGACTACATTCGTTGAATAGTGCAGCATAGATTTCATCCTTGTTTATTAAACTGTTGGTAATGTACTTTGTTTCTTTCAACAGTGGTGTTGCATCAATCGCGTTGTCTGCTAGGCAGGTTTTTAATTCTAACCAGTGTATGTTCATATCATAATAATTCATATCTTTTTCCAGAAGTCGCATCAAAGGTCCAGTTACCAGCTTCGAAATAATTCCAAAGGCTCTGCACTCTGCAATTATAACCTGTTCATCCAAAACAGCCTGAACCTCGCTTATGAGTTTATTTGTAGAATTACATCATCCTGATGACAAAAAATCTGAAATGTGCTGTTTGTGATAGTACAATGCAGCTCCCTGGTAAAATGCAACGTTGAATCTATTGTGTTCAAACTTTATCAATCTATTTTTCTCTTTCAGCTCAACTTCCAAATATGGCCCAAAATCAGTGTACACACCAGATTTTTAATTTGATCTTTTTTTTCCTTTTCAAATTCAATGCATGCTGAACTGGCTGCGGCAGCCATATTTACCAATACATGCATTCCGCATAGAAGATGGTTCACAGTTTTCATCAAATGAGTCCCAGTTTTCTTCAACAATAGGCAATAAAGATTCACGCATTTCTTCCATCTTGCTTTTATATTTTTTGTTCACAACATGTCTGTCACGCATAATATTTTTGCTTCGAAGAGTTAGTTGTGCGTATATATGTTTTTTTTCTTCATCGTTTACAGCTATTGACTGAGCTAGTTCTTCAAATGTTTCTATGGTAGCATTCATGTAGTCATCAGCTGACCCACTAAGCAATTCTTGGAAACCTGATGATGACCTGTCTGGCAATGAAACCTGAAGGCCAGCATAGTCAATAAACTTTTTTCAAGTGCCATCACTGTGAAGTGTGTTTGGATCCTGTTGCTCAAGTATTGCAGTGGCAGCTTGGGCTTGAGCCAATACCAGGGCTTCGATCTGCATCATGGATGTCAGGGACTTACTTGGCAACCTATCAACATCAACATTCAGGATGTTCTTGAGCACTGACTTTACAACTGCTGTGCAATTTTGTACTGAAACATTGTGTATCAAAAGATCATAATAAACCTGTCTTATACTATCTGTATACTTTCCATTTTCAAAGGTTTTAATTTCGTTTGCATCCATCAAATCTTCTATTTTTTCACGTAGCTTCATATTGTCATTTTCTAAATGTTTCACGCGTTCCAGATTACTCTTCACTTTCTGAGAATGGTGTTCACTTGCTGACTGGGCTTTTGTTTTCCAGTAACGTTTGCTTTTCTGAAGGTTTTTTTTTTCCATTAAGATCTGATCTAATTTCTCTTGTAGTATTTCATTATCTCTTGTTGATTGGTTTATGTCATGTATATATTCTTTCATCACTTTATTTTGTTCTTCAATCTGATGTGTCATCTTCTTTATTTTCTCATCTCGCCTTTTAATTTTTTTGTTGAAATTTCTGGGAGTTAATGCTGCAAGTTTTGCTTTTAAATCATTTATTTGAATCAATTTCTGCCTATACTTGTCTTGCTTCTTGCTCATTTCACTAATTTTATCTAGTGCAGCTAATTTCTCACATGAAAGCTCTTCCATACTTTGAGTAATTTTGCTAATTTCTTGGTAACTGTCAGCAAGATTTCTACTCAAACTTTCTAGAATGTTTTCCAGATCTTGATTACTTCTACTTGTTTCACTTACAGTTTCACTGACTTCATTGGGATTTGTCCTTGGAGCTTTGTATGACTTGCTTAGGAAGTCATCTAACTCATGCTGACGTTTGCTGCATTTCAGTTTTAAATATGCATCATGTAGCCGAGTCCACTGGCATCTAATTCCAGTGACATTTAGTTTTGTTTCAGCACTAGGCCGCATAAATACTTCCTTTCCATCTTTTCTAGCTTTCTCTACATTTCTCCGTACTCGTTTTAAGTTGCTAATTTTCACTGGTAAAACAATATCTGGGTCAAAAAGCCTAATTATATCTGGCATGGTTTGTTGTATATTAATTCCCATTTTCTGCAGATCATCATGTAAATTTAAATACAGACCATAACTTAGTGGAACATTGCAGCTAATATCAACTAACTTCTTCTGCCCTGACAATAAACTTTCTAAGTTGTCCCTGATTCTAAATGACACATCCATATTGGAATATCTAAATATAAAAAACAAACAATATTTATTTATATATTTATCTGTTTCTAATGTCTAACAAGAGTATATTAATGAGTTTAGAAATTAATTACTTATATGTTAGAACTATGAAAAAACACAGAAAACAAACAATTGTGATTAAAAAGTGTATTTTATTTACAACATAAACAACTGTTGAATAATAATAAAGTGAACACAAATTAAACAGGCAAAAATAATTGAAAAAAAAATCCAAACAAACAAATAATTGAGATGATTTAATTCTCTCATGACATAAAGTAATAATAATGTGATTTTCGAAATCTTCAAAATCAAAGCCACGAAAGAAGTAAAGTCGATTTTGAACTTTGAATGAGCTACCGGTACTCAGATTTCTAGTGCAGAGCGTCGGCATATGGTTTCAAAAATAATGCACGTAAACAACACAGAATTCCCCTAATAGTATACCAAATAATCGTGCAAAGTACAATTCACAAATAATTAATGGTAATGCCGGCGTAATAACGATAATATCGCGCTTTTGAAGCATTGCGAATAATTGCCGTATTTTTTGAACCCGGCAACTAAACCCGTAGAAAATTTGCATTCAACCACTTCATTGCCGATTATGTGCCGAAATTAATGTAAAATAACAAAGGACCTTGTAAATTCGGTCACAAAATAATCGTACGAGAATTAGTTTCTTTGGAAATCAATGTTACTACCCAGAAATTGGCGTCCCGTGAAGTGTAGACCTTCAAGGAAAAGTTCTGGTCGACTCAAAAATTGGCGTGTCGCCATTTTTACGTTCGATCTCAACTTTTGACCTGTCTTCCGATGACCTCGATTTTGTACCGGAGTTTTCTCAGTGGAGCTGGTCAATGAATAATTACAATAATAGTTTTAAACGACAGTTAAAATAGTAAACATGGTGAAACTTTCAGTTTAAAAAAATTACATACCGTATTTACATAAGAAAACGAACGGACAAAACTTTGACCTCAATTTTCTTTCGCATGAGTCATAGCTGCATATATTAAACTAGTACCATCTTACAGCGAATTTTATTGGCCATATTTTCATCTGTGTTTGAAAGATCTGTGTTGATTGGCTCCCCTTTGGCTTTTCTGTTTTATATCACGCACCCTGCAAAATATCGAGGGCCATGTTTATTTACAGCGCAATTTTATCGCTAATGGTCGATTTTTTCCGGCGGGAGTGTGATTCAGTCACACATCGTACCAAGCTTTTTACGCGCGAAATAGACACACGACTAACCAGTTTCAATAATAGCATTGATCAGGGTATCTGTGTAAGGGCTAAAAATAGAAATTTGGCTGCGCATGCGCCGGCGCCATATTGAATTGCGGACAATGTAGTGCAGTGTTGGATCGTCGTCGCCGTTACTTTCCACTTCACTTCGCTTCCGCAAGCGACCAGGGCCGGATCGTCCAGAAATCATCGTCTTACATTACTAAGAAAGGACTGTTATTGGACATTATGGTTACAACAAAACATTGCTGCCATGGAAATTGTAAGAGTGACTCTCTATACAGTGACCGGGACTACATGAAAAATGTTATTTTTCTTCGATTTCCGAAGCCACACCGGAACCTAGACAAATGCAAGACGTGGGTTCATGCTTGTGGACGACAAGATTTCTCAGTGGAAAGTATTAAGAAAGATACATACATATGCAGCAAACATTTTGTTTCAGAAAATGGGCCTTCCGATGAGCACCCTGATCCTATACCGGCGACATACAATGGGGAACAGGTACGACGATTTAAAGTAATAGTTGCACTGAGTTGTAAATAGTACTGTAGCTGTTAGTCACTGTACTTTAATCATATCCGGTTTATTTAATTTCTTTTGTTCGTTTTAAATTTTAGATACAGCGTTTTTCTAGAAAAAGAAAACCTCCAAAACCAAGAGATGGTGTTCCAAAATCTGCAAAGCAGCAACGAATGGATGTTTCAAGTGCAGCAAGTGGTCTACTGCTTCTTGCTACAGACACTATGACAGGTGAGGTTCACTCATGTCTTAATGTAAACCTTGACATAATATAATATTTTCCAAGACGTCCAATTAGACAAATTAATCAAAATAAACTGTTTCTTCTTCCTTCTAAATTGTAATTTATACTATTTTTTTATAGAACCACATACTACTGAAGCGATTTGTAATGGGACCCCAGTCAGTGATTTAGCTGTATCAACCACCCAACCTGCCAATGGTCAGTGCACTCCAGATTCGAGTAAGGACAATAAAATAGAGACAGTTGATAAAGGTGTTCAAACAGACTTCAAGAGCCAGGAGATTGACTTGCTCATCCGTTTGCGAGTTAAAAACACAGTCCTCAAAAATGAGTTAACACTACTGAAAAATTCTGATCACATTTCCCCAACTTCAGTGGAAAAACGTTATTTCAGTGTAAATGATGTTGAGGGTAATGAAGCTAAATGCAAATTTTATACTGGTTTAACATGGCTTCAGTTTATGAGCCTGTGGAACTTTTTGGGCCCAGCACGAGACAAACTGCTGTTTTGGAAACGAGATTATAATAATGAAGAAGCATCTCCAAATTTGCGTCGTGGGCCTGAACGTAAACTTGATTCAATGAATGAACTTTTTTTGACACTTGTTAGACTTAGGGTAGGATTATTACATCAGGATATTGCATATAGATTTGGTATCTCAAAGGGTCATGTTACAACTGTAGTTACAACGTGGATACAACTTTTGTATAAGCAGTTTTCTAGATTAAGAAGTGATATGTTTCCTTCAAGGGATATTGTAAAACGCAACTTACCAGCATGTTTTAAGAAATTTAGAGATATTCGTGTAATAATTGATTGTTCTGAATTTTTTGTTTATCAGTCTACCCATTTTAAGCAGCAGGGCAATATGTATTCTAGTTATAAGAACCATGTTACTTATAAGGTACTCATAGGTATTGCTCCATCAGGGGCAATCACTTATGTGTCTGATGCTTTTGAAGGGTCAATTTCAGATAAGGAAATTGTTCAGAAGTCAGGTTTTCTTGATTTGCTCAGCGAAGGTGATTTGATCCTTGCAGACAGGGGTTTCACAATCAGGGACTTACTATTTGAAAAAAAAGCAGATCTAAATATTCCACCATTCTTAGGGAATAGAGATAAATTGTCAGCAGCTGAAGAGATTCAAACTAAACAGATTGCTAGAGTAAGAATACATGTAGAGCGTGCTATTGAACGCATTAAAAAGTTTAGATTACTAAAAAAAAAAATTCCACTATCTCTACAGCCAGTGTTTTCACAAATGGTGTTTGTGGCTGGTTGTCTTGTTAACTTTCAGGAGCCCATTGTTCGCTGAAAGAATCAAACAAAGTGTATTATTAATTAATACAGTTGATTTGTCATAGTACAAGTATGCAATGTATATTTATCATTCCACAATAATATTTAGTCACATTATAATCCACTCCTAAAGTAACTTTCATGTGTCACACTGTACTTGATTCAGTCATTCTGGTGCTCACAATTAATTTAGTCTGTCTCGGTCACAAGAAAAAATAATGAATTTTACCGGTACCTGACTGAATTAAAAGTTATCATGGTATTGCATATGAAAAACAAACAGAACACTATTAGTTGAACACAAAAAATATCAAGCTTTATTACTTATGTAATTAAAATAATACATTATTTACAAATGTAATTGAAATGTGTAAATAAAAAAATGATACTTGTAAGTGATACTTTCCCAGGTCATATCTCTGTGTACTTAATCAATGGACAACATTGACAGTCTTCGTGGTATTTTCATTTAAAAAAATTCTGGGACAAGCTTGTTTCTATGAAAATTTATAAGCCGTTTGCTGATATTTGCAAACAAAATGGCATCAAACTGTAGTTGTTCACATGTCATCCCATTGGGTGTCCACACAACAAAATAACATGTTTTGGTCTCCAGGATTCCCATTTGCATTTGGCACTGATAATAATAAGAATGATTTCTTTTTAACTTTAATTCTGAATCTAGGCAAAAGTTTTTTACTTGTTTAAAACTCAAGTCTTTTTCGAAAGTATCTGGTTTACTGGCTTTCAGTGAATATGGGCACTTTATTTCCAATACACCAACTATGTTGTTATCCATGTCCATCACAATGCCATCAGGGGATGCACCAAGTCCTGGATGCTTGCTATTTGTCCACATTCCTGATTCCTTTACTTTCAAATCCTGGTGTCTATCCTCAAACTGCTTCCTGGCTTTGTGTTCATTTGAGTGACCCCAATGCATTGCTGCTGTAGAAACTGGCTTTTCCCACAATTTACCACCAACAATGCTTTCAGCACCACTCTCAGATTTACAAATAAATATTTGCTTACATTGAGATGCAGTGACTCTCACACGTCGCTCATTGTGCCAATATCTATCACCTTGCCCTGCTGTCAGTTCGTTGATGCCATTCACTGTGATGTTTTGAAGCAGTAAATCACGTTGTGCTGTAAGGTGTTTCATGTGATCATCTGTTATTGTGTAATCATCATAGTGGATTGGAATGATAGTTTCCCACATTGATGGTAAGGCATTGTGGGAATTTTGTAAGCTGATAATGAACTCATTTTTAGCTCTTGTATCGAGCTCATCATTGCGGAGTGAGGGGGGTCTTGGGTCAAAGTTCATGACATCTGATGTTTTTTTCCTGTTGCTGTAATTCACATCAGTAATTTTCATAGGATTTTTTTTATTCTTCGATCCTCTACCCCATTCTGCCGGTCTGCTGGTACAAGACGACTTTTCATATTTTGCGATATAAAGCAGTAATGCAGTTACATGGCTACACCTTCCTAAGGTGGACGACTTGCACTCACAAGTAGCTTCTTTTACAAAACCAGAGTTGGGAGAAACAGCAATTGTAACTAAATAGCTTACACTTCTCATGCTGGCCTGCACTTTTGCCTTTACATAAAATGTTGCATTTGTTTGTACTGCATATACTTGTAACACATGGCCACTTCTGTAAAACTGTTCCCCTCTTCTAAGGGGTTTAGCTGTATGGCAATCAAGTTCATCTTCAGAGTCATTATTTATGTTATTACCCTGGCTGGCTGGATGACTTTCAACTATATAATAAAATATATGACCATCTGTTATTATAGGCATATTGTCTTCTAGTTCACACAGAGGCTTCCATCCATTAATTGGTAAAATAGTATTAACACTAACAGTAGCACAGGAGCGTGCCTCAGCTTCTTTCGTCTTTAACCAATACCCATCATCTATCCCAGGATCAATAAGCTGTGAAGCACCACAGTCTATGCAATTCTGACACCTGTAAATACATTTAAAAACACCACATTATTATACTATAGTTACTGTAGTTAACCCATATTTGTTTTACCTAACATTAATAAAAACATTGTGTTAACAGTTGGGTAAATAGAAATTTTCTTTGCTGAAGGGACAGACTGTTGTTTTCCAGAGTAGACAGTGTTATAAAAAATGTTTCCTAGTTGTTTTTCACACGTATTCAACAGGGTGTCAATATGATAATATACAGTACATTAGTAGTAGGAAGTAAACATGGTCGCGATCACAGAAAAATACTGTGACCGTGTTTATTTTTACTTGGCTACAATGACTTTTTAATAATAAAACAGATAAAAACAGAAATCCCGACAACAATATGCCATGAATATTGTGTGTACAAACGAACGTAGACCATCCAGAAACAGTTGTGTTATGGTGACCGTTTACAGCCGGCTGTCGCTCTTCCGGTCATGCCAGGAAACATTAAGTCTGGTCTCCGAGGGAAAACATGGCAATTTTAGGTTTTTCAAACAACTAACAGCACATTTTTATTTTTTTTAATTTTTATATGAATGGGGTACAATTATTCTGAAAAATACGATTTCTGGTACACACGATAGGCAAATCGAAATCCCGGTAGTAAATTTCAGCGTACAGATAAATGCAACATCGAACTCACCTTTGTATCAGAATACTCTTTTTTCCACTCGTTTTGAGTCCTCGACATTTCAGCCATCTCTTCAGTTGTTCCACAGAATGTTTTTCGACTAAAGAATATAAAAAAATTGCGCCCGGAACATCGTCCTCGGTCAAAGACATCTCGTTCGTATTCGCTGCCATTTCTATCTGTGCGTACACTTGTTTGTCCGCAACTACGATCAGTGACGTAACATGAATATTAATGAGGTATTGATGACGTATCTCAGTTCAATGCTATTAGCGTTATTTTATTGATGTGCAACGTCTAGAATTTGTAAAATAAAAGTTTAAAATTCTTGGGAAAAGTTACAGCGTGTTGGTACCATTTTATTAAGTGTACTTGCTGACAGCTGGTAACACTGCACTGCTATGTGTGAGTGACAAATCACACTGATTGGCTGTAAGAATTGGTCCTGGTACCATTTTATTAAGTGTACTTGCTGACAGCTGGTAACACTGCACTGCTATGTGTGAGTGACAAATCACACTGATTGGCTGTAAGAATTGGTCCTGGTACCATTTTATTAAGTGTACTTGCTGACAGCTGGTAACACTGCACTGCTATGTGTGAGTGACAAATCACACTGATTGGCTGTAAGAATTGGTCCTGGTACCATTTTATTAAGTGTACTTGCTGACAGCTGGTAACACTGCACTGCTATGTGTGAGTGACAAGTCACACTGATTGGCTGTAAGAATTGGTCCTGGTACCATTTTATTAAGTGTACTTGCTGACAGCTGGTAACACTGCACTGCTATGTGTGGGTGACAAATCACTCTGATTGGCTGTAAGAATTGGTCTTGGTATCATTTTATTAAGTGTACTTGCTTACAGCTGGTAACACTGCACTGCTATGTGTGGGTGACAAATCACACTGATTGGCTGTAAGAATTGGCCTTGGTACCATTTTATTAAGTGTACTTGCTGACAGCTGGTAACACTGCACTGCTATGTGTGGGTGACAAATCACACTGATTGGCTATAAGAATTGGTCTGGGTACCATTTTATTAAGTGTACTTGCGGACAGCTGGTAACACAGCACTGCTATGTGTGGGTGACAAATCACACTGATTGGCTATAAGAATTGGTCTTGGTACCATTTTATTAAGTGTACTTGCTGACAGCTGGTAACACTGCACTGCTATGTGTGAGTGACAAGTCACACTGATTGGCTGTAAGAATTGGTCTGGGTACCATTTTATTAAGTGTACTTGCGGACAGCTGGTAACACAGCACTGCTATGTGTGGGTGACAAATCACACTGATTGGCTATAAGAATTGGTCTTGGTACCATTTTATTAAGTGTACTTGCTGACAGCTGGTAACACTGCACTGCTATGTGTGGGTGACAAGTCACACTGTTTGGCTGTAAGATTAAGAATTGGTCTTGGTACCATTTTATTAAGTGTACTTGCTGACTGCTGGTAAAACTGCACTGCTATGTGTGGGTGACAAATCACTCTGATTGGCTGTAAGAATTGGCCTTGGTACCATTTTATTAAGTGTACTTGCTGACAGCTAGTAACACTGCACTGCTATGTGTGGGTGACAAGTCACACTGTTTGGCTGTAAGAATTGGTCTTGGTACCATTTTATTAAGTGTACTTGCTGACTGCTGGTAAAACTGCACTGCTATGTGTGGGTGACAAATCACTCTGATTGGCTGTAAGAATTGGTCTTGGTATCATTTTATTAAGTGTACTTGCTTACAGCTGGTAACACTGCACTGCTATGTGTGGGTGACAAATCACACTGATTGGCTGTAAGAATTGGCCTTGGTACCATTTTATTAAGTGTACTTGCTGACAGCTGGTAACACTGCACTGCTATGTGTGGTTGACAAGTCACACTGATTGGCTATAAGAATTGGTCTTTGTACCATTTTATTAAGTGTACTTGTTGACAGCTGGTAACACTGCACTGCTATGTGTGGGTGACAAATCACACTGATTGGCTATAAGAATTGGTCTGGGTACCATTTTATTAAGTGTACTTGCGGACAGCTGGTAACACAGCACTGCTATGTGTGGGTGACAAATCACACTGATTGGCTATAAGAATTGGTCTTGGTACCATTTTATTAAGTGTACTTGCTGACAGCTGGTAACACTGCACTGCTATGTGTGGGTGACAAATCACACTGATTGGCTGTAAGAATTGGTCCTGGTACCATTTTATTAAGTGTACTTGCTGACAGCTGGTAACACTGCACTGCTATGTGTGGGTGACAAATCACACTGATTGGCTGTAAGAATTGGTCCTGGTACCATTTTATTAAGTGTACTTGCTGACAGCTGGTAACACTGCACTGTTATGTGTGGGTGACAAGTCACACTGATTGGCTGTAAGAATTAGTTTTGGTACCATTTTATTAAGTGTACTTGCTGACAGCTGGTAACACTGCACTGCTATGTGTGGGTGACAAATCACACTGATTGGCTGTAAGAATTGGTCCTGGTACCATTTTATTAAGTGTACTTGCTGACAGCTGGTAACACTGCACTGCCATGTGTGATATCACAATGATTGTACTATGGACCATAGAATAAGAAATTGTCAAATAAAAATACATTGAACTTCATTCTCTTGCTGTGTAGGTTAAGTTTCTGATAAAAAGCTTTTCTATTCTTCGTAGGAAAAGTGAATATTGTTTATGAAAATGACCTTGGTGTTGTAGACTTTCATCCTGATAGTGAGACAGCCATAGTTTATGTATCTGAAAATGAAATGGTGGCTGGTAGCGGTTACAAAAGAAAAATAGTCAAACTTCGAAAAGTAAGTTGCATTCAATTGGTGCATTTTTTGTGTTTTTTTCAGGCTTTATAACCATTTAAACATTTTTGGGGGTTGATTCATGAAGGTACAATGTACCAAAAATATAAATTGATTTTATAGTATAGTCCAGCATGAAAGTTTTTAAAATTCTGAAGGCAATATATTTAAAGTGCCTGTGAAATGGCTGCTATTTTCTCTCTAAAAATCATTGATTGGTACATCATAATTATCAATGTTAATGTTTCTAAGCATAAAATATTTTTTTTTAAATGAAAAAATTGGTTTTAAACTCAGTCTACAACTTTATTTTTGTGTATTTAAAACAAGGCTCCTCATTAGCTTTTCATTTGCATACCAAAATTCCCCTTATGACGCAAGAAAGGTTACTTGCTGGGCAGCTTGCATTGCCGATACGTGTAAATAAGGCAAATTTCTTGTACAGTTTTCTCATCTTTGACTAAATTGCCACTTATATACTTGTTCATTGAGGAGGAATGGACCTTAATGAACACAAAATATCAAGTTTGTTGCATAGGGTTGAGTTAGATGCGAAATATGTCCTTTCTGGCATAACTGGTCACCATGACCATCACCGACGCATGTTTGTTGCTGGACTATGCTGGACTACAACAGGATTGGTCTAGACTGCACAAATACTTATATGGTAGTCAGTCGAAGTGTCGACTTCTATTTCCATGGAACTATGTCGATCAATGCCGAGTTTCTTTGAGCAGGTTATTAGGCATGTCACTACACACTTTTTACACGTTTTATTTCATCGATCGTCTGAGTAAAAAAAATGTCATTTAAAATTAAAAAAAAAAGAGAACATATTTTGACATTCTAAACATTTAACTATAGAGATCAATAAAATAGAGAAATAATTTTAAAAAAACAACAACAAATCATGGTTACTAAATAAACGACAGTTGCATGGGAATGATTTGACATTCTGTTTAAATAGGTGAATGCGCCAGGGTATGATGAGGACAAGTGCGTGAATGGCGGCGTTTGTTTGGATAAAAAAAATAATTGGGAGCGACTCATATACAGACAAATTCAGAGTGAATTCATGTTAGCGTGATTGTCATAATTATGACATCATATCAAAAATTTACTTGGTTAAAACACATTGACAGCCCAAGCCCAGATTCTTATCCCATAAATTATTATGCAGATCAAGCTGCAAGTAAAGGTAACACCAATCACCGAACAATTCAGAAACTTTTAGCCTGTTAAGTGCTGTGTATTTTCCTGTTTGTCCAACGCTTCCTTTTAGTGTCACTATCAAATTTATTGCTACACTGTACCTCTTATATGTACATAACATGAACTAAATTGTCTCTATAAAGCTTATTTCAGGATCGCAAAGAAAATGTCAAATCATAACTGCCCATTTCAGTAGGCACAGATCTAAAATGGGAAACATGTGGGTGGGCATTTCCTGCACTTCTTAAGGTTTCACAAAACGCTGATTTATATCAATGATAAAATAGAACCATTGCACTCTCCAAGCCAATATGGTATGCCACAGATACTCTGATTTGCTGTGATGCAGCTAGTTGTGTTATTCACTGGCACAATAGAAAATCTTATTCAATTTTATATTTTTCTTGAAAGCTGACTTCTCCAGCAGTCATTAAACTGACTCAACTTGATTTTTGCACTTTCTATTTTGATTCACGATCTCTACAAAATCAGTTCTGTTAGAGGGCACAATGAATAAAAGTTTGCATGCACTTAGTGAAAATGGTGACAAAACAAATATATATTTATGTGCATTACAATCATCTATGAGTCTATAATTGTCTAGAATTGAAGGTTAAAATTCAAGCATTATCTTCAGATTCTCATTAAAACTATTAATAAATCTGAGCTCCTCACAAGTGATAGATTACCATTGTCTCAGATACCTGTCAATAAATTAAAAATCTCATGTACAGAATCCAAGTTTATCAGACATTTATATTATTGATGCTTATTTTTGTATTTATTTGTTCATAGGCCAATTGTATGAAGGGCATTGTTCTTGCTGAGAAGACTAACATCAGTCAACAGTATTTTGCAGCATTACAAAAGTTTGTAGTGTTAGATTTAGGAATGATATTGCTGTATGTTACATCACAGATTGAGGCCAGTAGTTTATTGATGGAGATGGTAAGTTATCTGTACATTATGTATTGAGTTAAGTATATTGTGTATCTGAAGTTATTAAGAGAGTATAGCAAAGCATGCTGGGAGTGTTCATTCATTCACTCATTCATTCTGTAGAAAAATGTACATGCCTTTTCCAATCTGATTAAATTTTGAAGTAGTTTGTGGTTCCAGTCCCTGTTTACATTGGATTTGATCAACTACCTATATACAACACATGTTTAAATCAGCAGCCAATCAGAATTTGTGTTTCAGGGCTAAGTAAGGTGGGCTTTAATTGGTTGAAAGGCTACATGAACCTGATTTGGTAGGTCATTTAGGGTGTAAAGCATTGTAATTGGCGGAATTAAACCTGACAAAAAAATCTTGCTACATTGAAATTTAATCAAGATTTTAATAAATGTACCCATTAAATTATTGTTAGCAACAGCCCTTTTTGCTTGAATTTATGAAATTATGTTGATAATAGATTTTCATATTATGCATGTTATAAATATTGTTATAATTATTGTTACATTAACTCAATTAATTTTACTGTTATTTGTATTTGCTGCTTTGGCTGAAAATGACATTTTTCTGCATCATGCACAAATATTAAGAAAATGGATTTAAAATTTGTTTATTTCTTCTGTATTCTCAGGTAAATGAGGTGAACAGACTACATCCAAATCCATTTAGAAGCAGAAAACAATCTGTTCCTGTGGACCAAGCTGTGTTAACATCTGTACAGCTAATTCCTAAAGTAGGTGAAGTCAAGGCGCGAGCACTGCTTGAAAAATTTGGCAGCATAAAAGGAATTGCAACTGCCTCAACTGAGGTAGGTTTATGTGGAATAAATTTAACCAAGGCTTGCAATCTGCTTTTCAATTTTTTGGTTCTTTTAGAAATTTGGGGTCTATTAATTAGGATTTTGAATGTCTGTAATATGACTGACTAGTGGCCATTTTGATTCTCAAATTGCTAAATTATGTTAATTGATTTCTTGCACATATATGTATTTTGTTTTGTGTTGTTTTGTGATTTGATCAAATTTATTGATTTGACTCATTTTCTCAAAAATGCTAAAATCACAGTGTGTAAATATATTCGGAGATGAACATGGTGATTTCATTCAAACTTTATATCATGAGCGTGTGTATTGGCTCTAAGGTGCACATCAAATATTTTTTTAGATTTAAACAAAGCTAGCCAATTAGTAGTTTATTTTATTCATGTCCTATGCCTATTTTACACTAATATTTTGATTCAGTTGTTTGTACCTAAGTAATATGTGCACAGGTGATACCTACATATAGATTGGGTTAATTTGTTATTTTAATCAATTTGACAGCCATTTTGTCTGTAAACATAGGAGTGTTTCTCGCAGATTGTGTGATTTTAATCAAACTTTATATCATGATCATGCTTACTGGCTCACAGGGTGTACGTCATATCAGATTCCATTTTTGTTTATACAATGTAGTATCCATGCTTCTCTTTGTATGTGTGATTATAATCACTACATTTTGCCAGTGTATGTTTTCCCTGTTATTGTATTACATTAATGATTTCCACCAGGATTTTTGATTTATTTGTGTGAACTGCCATTCTAATATATTTTTGGGGGGTTTAGAATTTACCCGCTGCATAGTGTGCTTTAGATTTGGTAATGTAATTTCATGGCCAAAACAAACTTCATAAAACATACGTATAGATTGGTGAGGCATCTGCCAAAATTATTAGCAATTCTAGTATATTTCAACAAAATAGCAATAATATCGACCATACTCTATTTCGGTACATAAACAAAGCAATAAAATACAATGTTTTTACGTCAATTTATGCTGCAATGAATGTTCACGTTCCTCACAAAATGTGTATATATTAAAATTTTTGACAATAATAATTTGTATTAGTACTTACAAGTTTTCCTGTTTTGATCAGTTGATCTTAGACCTTCTATTGACAGATATAGGACTGTGCTACAGCCAGTCAGATTGCTAGATTCAGACTAACCATATTATAATGATGTGTAATTTGTAAATGTATTTACATAATTACACTTTGAAGAATATTTAATTGAGTGTTCCATTCTACAGTTAATATTGTTTTCCTTTGTTTACAGGAAATTGCAAATATAATTGGCAGAGCAAATGCTGAGCATGTCAAAATGTTTCTTGATTATAAAATTCCAAGGTAACAGAAGCAAATTGTGCATATACTGTGCATATTTGTGTGCAGTAGTGTCGAGGATTGTCGAGAGAATTTAGTATTTGTGCATAATAATATATGTACAGTATCTTGTTTTGTAACTAATAGTATAGTTTATACATATAGCAGCTGTGTTATGACAGTGTTTGGGATACTTAACACATTGAATTAGCAGCACACAAGATGTAGCTAAACTCATTGCTGAATTTTGTTCATCTTTAAATCAGCTAAATTCATTAAGTAAACTAACTTTCTAAATAAAAAATATGCAATATAAATGAACCCTTATAATTATAAATATTATCATTATTATTGATATTTTATGTTAATGTCCAAAGTGCATTATGATTTATCCTAAAATAAATATGTTGCTTTTGAAGCACATAGTATATATAGTAGCTCTTCTAGTAGGTCAATAGTCAGCTCTTTTATTATGTATTATGAAACTTACTTCCCTTCCCTTCCTTGTTCAGACATGATTGGTCCAGTCACATTCAAACAAAACACATACATGTACATCACACATCTTGGGATACATATATCAGCTCATTTGTTTCATGATTTCAGATGGTTGATTGGTGACCATTGCTAAAAATTCATCTCGGTTACATATGAATGGATTTTGTTCAAACTTGTTACAAAAATCCAGACATTTCTGGTCAGATTCAAAATGCCTGCCTTTTAACAAATTTGGTTCAGGAGCAATTTATCAAACATTCCGTGACCAAACATTTTTAAACTTTAGATATACATAGTACATCATGTTGCACATTCATTTTGTTCAAATTTTGGACAATATGGGACCCAGATGCACTTCTGTTTGTTTTTTGGAATGGTTCAAAATGGCTGACTTGTGGCCATATTTATTTAATTATTTATTAATTATCGCTTCAAGGTGGCTGAATTGAGGCTGTTTTTATGTTAACAATTCATCAAAATAAAACCAAATCAATTCTCAATCTGCATCTCGGTCATGCATAGACAAATTTTGTTCAAACTTGGTACGTACATTTAACTTTATTAGACCTTAATACATGTCACTTTGTGGCTTATGGTTGGACTCATAATCAATGAATGGCGGCCATTTTGTTTTGGAGTTTTGGAGCCATCTGACATTCTCTGACTGTTTATGTTCAAACTTTAAATATATCATACATGTATGTATCAACATACAGTAGCAAAGACTAGTAACAAAATCAAAAACTACATGTTATTATGAACAAATATTTATATAGTTCCTGTTTTCTTTGGGAAAAAATTGTATATTGTTTTAATCCTTTAAAACAAAGTCATTATCTGACATAAACTGAGCATTTAGTTATTATTGTTACTTTCTTTTTTACTCTCAAATAAAATGTTAAAACAGGTAATATTTCCATTACCCCGGTATGTGATGATGCATACGACAAAATTTATTTTCATTTTACATTATGCTGGTATCTGAAAATAGTCTTGATTTGTGGTTTTATATCTGATCCAATAACCACTGATATGAGATATATATATTGTTCACAATTGTTGGCAATTTCCTGTGATTATTTTTAGAATTATTTATTCAACCACTAAATTTTTGTGAACAAAGCAGAGTTGACTTTTGGGCGATTGTTCTATTTAAAGAAATTGTTATTGTAAACATTGCATCTTGACATGAAGCAGGTATTGTGTGGAATATAAAGGGAACCCTGGTTTCAGTTAGGTGTATTTATATATTTATATATTGATAAGTTATTCATTTCTGTATACTGAGAATTCTCACTCTCTGCCTTGGCTTGTGTCGCTAATATGCATCTGGTTTGTTGGTATGGATTCAAATGATCGTTCGTTTTGAATCGACACAAATGGGAGTACGTGCTGGTGTTATTGAAAATAATAACCATTTTAAATCTTAGTAGTTAAGTCGTATAAGTAAGCAGCATTGGTTGCGATGATACATACTGCTGCTATATTGGGAGTCGCCTGGCTGCGATGATACATAATGCTGCTAAATGGAGTCACCTGGCTGCAATGATACATACTTCTGCTATATGGGGAGTCACCTGACTGCAATGATACATACTTCTGCTATATGGGGAGTCACCTGGCTGCAATGATACATACTTCTGCTATATGGGGAGTCACCTGACTGCAATGATACATACTTCTGCTATATGGGGAGTCACCTGACTGCAATGATACATACTTCTGCTATATGGCGAGTCACCTGACTGCAATGATACATAATGCTGCTGTATTGGGAGTCACCTAGCTGTGATGATACATAATGCTGCTAAATGGAGAGTCACCTGGCTGCAATGATACATACTTATGCTTTATGGGGAGTCACCTGGGTTTGATGATACTTACTGCTGCTATATTGGGAGTCACCTGGTTGCGATGAGGCACACCATAATACCCCGGTATAAGATAAGATAAACGATGTACTTTATTGTCATGTCCAGCATGAAATTCTTGTGTGCAAATTACAGTCGTAAATACAATAAATAAGTAAATAAATAAATGAATAAACAAACAATCAAATAATAGTTGAGCTCGTTCAACAATCTACTGTAATACTAGACGAATGAATTTTGTGAACGCGTTGTCCTACACTTCACTGATCTCAACCTTTTACGTGATGGTAACATACTGAAATGTCTGTGCAATGGATGGGAAGAGTCATTTTGTATACCTTTACTTTTTTGAATTGTAGCCCTCTTATATATTTCAAACAGAGTTAGTGTATTTACACCAAGTCTGCTACAATTTTGCAATCCGCTGCAATTTATCTTTTGAATTATTACTGCAGTTACCATACCAACACACTATTGAGAAAGAAATTACTGACTGAATTACAGCAGTAAAAAATGTATTTAGAACATCTTTAGAAATATCAATTTTCCCTAATTGTCTTAGAAAATACACTCTGGAATTGGCTTTTTTGAAAAGCAAATTAACATTACTGTCAAAATTAAACTTATTGTTTATAACTGTGCCCAAATATTTGTATTCCTCAACATTTTTCATTTCAATGTTATTAATAAATAAAGGCAAATGAGTGAAATCTCCTGAAATCAACCACCATTTCTTTGGTTTTCATGACATTCCATTCAAGTTTTTATTCATTCAAGTAATTGAATTCCACCAAGTAATTTTCAGTACACCAAGTAGAAAAATGTTCAACTTCTGCCCTAAAGTCATCATCTCTATTAACATACTAACTAACCAAAGCCGTATCATCTGCTTATTTAACTAGCTGTAATGCATTACTCTTGCATTGACAGTCGTATGTGTTGCAAGGTAAATAAAAATGGAGACAAAACACAACCTTGTGGTGCACCTGTATTTGTATGTACGATTATAGATTTTCTATTGTTTGTATAGTCATTAACCCACAGTATCAAGTTCTGGTTGACCTTCATGTTCAACAACTTTTGTATAAGAATACGTGGTTGTATGGTATGAAATGAAGGTGAAAAATCAATGAATAAAATCCTAACATAGTTTTTAACTGTCTGTGAGTTTAACTTCTCTACATGCTTCAATGTGTAAACTCCAGTAAACACAGTACGGCATCGTCTACACTTCTATTGGATGTGTAAGCAAATTGGTACTGGTCTACATATGGTTTAACCTGTTTTACTAGATGAATTTTCACAATTTTTTCCATACATTTCATAAGGATGGGCGTGAAAGCCACTGTTCTAAAATCATTATTAATGAGAGGTTTAGGCTTTTTGGTATAGAGATTATTTCTGATAATTTTGGTACTTTTCCACAATCTAGTGATTTCTGAAAAATTCTACATATGACGTGATGGCTCACAACATAATTTTAGCACCTTTGCCCTTAAACCATCAGGTCCTGTTGCATTCCCTATACAAATACTATTTAAAATTTTATAAACCTCATCAACTGTAATTTTAATATTATTATAACTAATGGGGAGTCACCTGGCTGCGATCATGCATATTGCTGCTATATGGAGAGTCACTTGGCTGTGATGATGCATAATGGTGCTATATGGGGAGTCACCTGTCTGCAAGGGTACATACTGCAGCTATATGGAGAGTCACCTGGTTGTGATGATACATACTGCTGCTATATGGGAAGTCACCTGGCTGCGATGATACATACTGCTGTTATATGGAGAGTCACCTGGCTGTGATGTTGCATACTGCTGCTGTATGGAGAGTCACCTGGATGTGATGATACATGTTGCTGCAATATGGAGGATTACTCGGCTGTGATGATGCATACTGCTGCTATATGGAGAGTTGTCTATCAGCAATAATACATACTGCTGCTGTATGATGAGGCATAGCATACTATCTGGGGAGTCACTTGGCAGCATTGATACATGTTGCTGCTCTGTGGTGGGTCACATGGCTGCGATGAGGCATATTATACTAAATGGGGAGTCACCTGGCTGCGATGATACATACTGCTGCTCTATGGAGAGTCGCCTGGCTGCGATGATACATACTGCTGCTATATGGGGAGTCAGTTGACTACAATGATGCATACTGCTTCTATATTGAGAGTCACCTGGCTACAATGATAACTACTGCGATATACATAATGCGATGATACATAATGCTGCTGAATGAAGGGTCGCATGGCTGCGATGGTGCACACTGCTGCTGTATTGAGAGTCACCTGGCTGCGATGATTGATACTGCTTCTATATGGTAGTCACTTGGCGGCAATGATACATACTACTGTTATATGGGGAGTCACTTAGCTGCGATGATACATAATGATGCTATATGGGGAGTCACCTGGTTGAGATGAGGGACGCCATACTATATGGGGAGTCACCTGGCTGCGATGCTACATACTGCTGCTATATGGGGGTCACTTGGCTGCGATGATGAATATTGCTGCTATATGAGAAATCACCTGTCTGTTATGATGCATACTGCTGTTATATTGGGAATCACCAGGCTGCGATGATACACACTGATGCTATATGGAGAGTCACCTGGTTGAGATGACACATACTGATGCTATATGGGGAGTCACCTGGTTGAGATGAGGAATACTGCTGCTATATCAAGAGTCACCTGGCTACAATGCTAACAACTGCTGCTATATACATAATGCAATGACACATAATGCTGCTAAATAGAGCGGCAGCCCAGAGCATTTTGATTAAACGAACGAGGTACCAATATCTGAACACATGAGGTACCAATATCTGAACACATGAGCATTCGTGGTGTAACCTAACATATGCAAATATGGATGTCTGCCGGGGACTACCTGCTGCGTGTGCGTGTGGCTAGATCAAACATTGGAGGTACCACATGAAACCAATTTCAAAAGAATGAGTACATCCCACAGAGCTCAGAATGGTCCCTACAAGACAAATTATTTGCTGCATAGAGCCTGCCAGACAGTCTCCAAATGTGGCCCCTATGCCTACTATCTTACTACTGATTGAGTAAATATGGAAACTACCAATATATTCCCAATGGGATCTAAAAATTTGGTCCACATCACACATTAGAGGTACCATGTAAAACCAACTATTGGCCTCTGCAGACATGTAACCCTCCCCCCCCCATTGGGTATCTCAAAATTGACTTGCGTTTAAACACGTAATGTACAGCTTTTTAATAATGATATTTAATTTAACAATTTATTGCCTTACATATAAATACACACCGATTAACAAGATAAAATAAAATAATTTGAACTGTGAGAATAAATGAATAAATAAATGGCTTAGCTAAAGAAAAGCTGGTCATCATACATCTGTTAGTACACACAAAACTTAAACTTTTGTCTATGAATATAATCCTTAATGTTTGTTGGATGCTCAGATTTCTGTTTCACTTTCTGAGTTATCACTTCAAAGTAGTTCAGAACTTGAATCATCAGCATCATCATGCTCTGTCTCTATATCTTGTTGGCCACTCTGACGATCTTCCACATTGTCATCCATTCGTTCAACTGCCTTGAAAGGATCATCTGGGATGGCAGGTCCTGAGAACCAGTCAGGGGCATAATATCCATTCTTGTCAGTCCACCCATATCAAGAGGGTCCAAACCATGTCCTGGATGTGGTCAGCATTTCCCCCACAGAATGCTAATGAAGTGGGCCCGTTGTAATTTGTTGTGCACATTCTTTGCACAGGGAGAGCACAGTCAATCTTCTTCACATTGGTCATTGAGGCTTCCTGAAATAGGATGTAGGTATGGATTAAAATCAATTTACATATGAGGGATTTAATTATTGGTTAATAACTGCAGATGAGTTGTCGTTGACAAAGTTTTATTAAATACAAGAAAACTAATGGTATGCAATTAGTAACTTAATTTAGATGTTGAGGCTCAAAGGTCTAAAATATCGCTACAAGGCAGTTATAAAGTACTTTCCCGTGAACGAAATATGAATCAACCCAAAGCTACAAGCATGCATGGCAAGACACTGTGTGCACCACACTGCAATCAGACATTTTAGTACACATTTTTATGTTCTGATTGGCTATTCGATCTTGATAGTTTATGAGTATCCATCATCACTCTTACTTGTTCATGTATAATGTCCCCATCTATCAAATTGGTGCTGGAAGAGGTTACATCTCCAAAACATGTTTTGATTAGCACATCTGCATAAGTGTATGTGGTTATGTTGATTGACCCCACCCAAAGATACCAGTTACCTGATTCTTGTTTCCAGTCATATGAAGCAGTTTTGCGTAGCTTGCTCCATTGACATCCTTGACATCACCCTTCATTCCATACAAAGAACAAATGAACTCTTCCGCTTTACGCTGGTCTGGTGCATCTTCAGAAGACAGCTTGCTAAAGAATTGGGTGAGCGTTCCTGTAGTGTTTTTCTGAAGAATTCTAGTGGCTTCACTTTACCCTTTCTGTAGAATGATGTGGTGAAGTCACAGCCTGTAAATGCGTGATGACCTGGCATTGCTGCAGCTAGTTCATTCTGCAATCACTCCAGGGCAGTGGCAATACTGCTGACATCAATATGTCGACGGTTATTTCCTGATCCACATTCCATAATAATACGATTGTATGATGTTTCGCTGTGACTTTCCAGGTGCCTTCCTAGCATTCCAATGAGAATAACAATGGCATCAGTTTCGGAGGCTCTGACCACTACATTTCTAGTAGCATTCACTGCATGGAAGGCGAGGAGAGTGTCAGATTCCTCATGACTCCCTTGGAGATGGACTGGATGCCAACTGTCATCTTGAAATCAAGCTCATTGAAAGCAAAACTGACACAGTTGCTACCATGTGAGACTATTAGAGTCTTCTTGGCTAGGATTGATCCATACTGGTCTTTTTGCCATTCTTTGAGAAGAAACATAGCCAACTGTTCTTTGAAAATCACATTTTGTAATAACTTCTGACAGCTCTGTCTGGGTGCTTGCTCTGGACCAGTAATGACGAAGTTGCGATCACCTGCTAGTTTCCTTTCACTCTCCTTCAGGGACATGGGCCGATAAGTATCAAACAATACATGAATCTCATTTCCGTGACTGGAACCAAACATATGCTAGAATAGTCCTGGCAAGGTGTCCATATGACGTTATGTTTCCAATGGCAGATAAGAAGGAGTGGATCAATAGTCCACCATCCATCAATGTCACATCGATGGATGGTAGTGGTGTTTCTATGAAACCGCCGTGTAGCTCCTCTAGTTACCTGAGCAACTTGCTCTTGTCTGTCTTAGGCCTGACCCATCCGAGTGTGTGATAAACAGTGAGTACTCTGTAATTGGAAAGGTCATGACGTGTCTGAGGTTGAAGTTCATCTTCTCTGAAATGATGACAAGTATGTAAATGAAGACATCTCTCAGACTTTCAGCTGGAGATTTTCCTCTGGTAATAGGACACCTTCTTCACGTTTTATTGTGCAAAATTTGACACTTTTTGTCTTTTGATGGGTTGCAGGAATCTTTGCTCATCTGCTGCACATTCCTTTTAAAACTTGACATGAAGTGTATGGCCAGCAACCAGGCTTCCAATCAAATACTCTTGTGTTTCCTTAGATGCGCTTTGTCTGTAGCTATGTTCAGGAGGCAAGCTGATGTTGATGCTGGTGAAGAGAAAGGGTCACACGATTCTGTTATTGCATTGATCAAAACATCCCTATGGCGACTGTCCTTCTCAATTCTGCTGGTCCGTAACTGAGTTGCAGGTTGCCTCTAGTCCTGCCATACTTCGCAGCTCTGTCACAGACATGCCTGATGAGTTGATGTGATGCACCATCTTCTTATTGCATTGTGTGAACAATGGAACCCTACAATTCCTCTCATGGGTGATGCCGCATCTCTATTTATGGTCTGTTCTAGCATCAAGTCAATTGCTGATCTGGCAAAATGTTTTCCAGTTCGTCTAATGGAGAAAGTCCCTGATTGTAGAACCATTCTACTCTGTGGTGCTACATTCATGAGCTGATTGAGAAAGAGCACACCCACAACAAGCATAGTTGGGCCGATGTAAACCAAAGAAGATGTCAATTATAGCTGGCAGTGTGGTGATGTAATCATCAACATTGTTCATGCACGCATGAGGTCTCTGTGAACTCGATTAATCATGAAGACATACATGCTCCAGTATTGGGCAGTTGTGCCAAGTTTTCCATTCATCATGTTCTTGAAGAACAGGTCATACTGCTCCATGTGGTCTTGGAAAAGTGGATGTGCATGGAGGAACTGTTCCTGGGCATTGACATATTGGGGAACATTTGTAAGCAGATCCTTGACAGCATCCTGTCTTTCCTCTGTAAGAGTTGACTTTAAGCTGTCATAAATCTTGTGCTCCATGGCAAGAGCCAGGATATCATGAATCCGGACACACCTATTGTAGTATTTACCATGAAGGAAACCCATCAGCGACCCTTCAGCCAATATCCCAGATTCTGTCAGCAGGTGCACCACTCATTGATGAATGTACCAATGGCGCCATAGAAGGCTAACTCCAAGTGGAAGTTTCCAAGCATAATGAGGAGTTTGTCAAATAGAGGAGCATCCAGTGATTGGATAGAGTATGCTTTCAGAGCTACAGCCAGGTCATATGTGACAATGCCATAGTTTTGGCCAGTCTCCATAGCCACGTTCATTGTCCTTCTCATGGTTTCATGGACAATCTTATTTCTGGTTGGTGATGCAGATATTGGATCCATATACCAGATTCTTTGTTGTGGCAATTTATCAGTGGTGTATTTTGAATGGAAGTCAGGAAATAGTGGTAAAGGCTTTGCAACTTCAGACTGGAGCAACCAGTAAAAATCAATGACACGTAGAGTTGGTACTTTCTCTGGATCCTGATTTTCATTTAGGAGTGACAAATTAAATCTAGTTTTCTGAAGCTGTTTGTAGTAAGGTACAATTTCACGTTCTTTCCCATTGAACTGTCGTCTGCTTCTCCCATCGCAGAGGCCAGTAACAATCGGCTCATCATTAACCAACTTGTTTGTGCTTGTAGCATCTTGCATGTTTTGGTAGCAGATTCCAACTGTAGCATGCAGTGTGCCCTTTCCATCAATGGGATCCATATTAACGTCATAGTTATCCCATGCAAGTCCTGTACCTTGGTTAGGATTCAATTCCATACCGGGAGTATCTCGATCATTTTCTTCAACCGAATATGCAAATTCAGTTTCTAACGCCTTGACCTCATCATAACTCAGGGAGTTTCCAAGACGTTTCAGGATACGTAAGATCAATTTGGAACCAATCAAAGTCCCAAGTCCCAGTCCAAGTATGGTGTGTTTCCATGGTCGCACAGCACCTCTTGATGTGTTGTACACAGCATCTGATGTCATGGCTTTAACTTTTCTATCCACTGCATCTCTGTTATCATTGCCAAAAGGTTCACGGAGGCCACAAAGGAGAGTTTTGTAAAACAGCAACATTTCTTCAGGTAGTTCAGGTGAGCATGCCTTGAGTGCTGCTACAGATGTTGGAGTCGGTGTTTTCCATTTGCGCATCGCCTGTATCACAGCTCGAAGATAAAGTGCTGCAGTTCGTATCACATGGAGGTGCTTTTCAACATGATTATGGAGGCTTGCTCTAGCATCACTTTCAGACATACGGGAACTGTACACAAAATTACCCTTCCGATGGTCATAGATAGATATAGAGATTTTCTCTCCAAATTTGTCCTCTATCTTTTTTATCAAAGCCTGCACTGTATAACTTTCAATATTTTCTTTTGTTCCTCCCACACTCAGAAATTCGGTCCTGTAAAATTCGAGAATTGAGGTGGAAAGCATTGCTCTACCATTGTCAATTACCTCCATCTCGATTAGATCTGATATTACTCCAAAGGTCGTTGCATGTAGACGTCTATTTGATGGGTCTACAGTCTTTGGTACAGCCTCGACTTCCTTGAAGAATTCACGACGGCAAGATTTGTGGTATTGGGCCTCTTTTGCTATAAGGTCAACTTCACTCATAACTAAAGCTTTTACTCGTTTATTTCTGCTTCTTGGAGCATCTGCAATTATAGCATCACCCATCTTTGGTAAGACAATCTGACGGTCTTCTGCTGTACAAGACAAAATATACAAGAGCCCCTCAATAAAGCCTTTTCATCTGATGGTAGCATTGAACTTCTGCATCGAGTCACTTTTTTTGGTGAAGGATGGTCACTTTGTAAAGCTGTTGATGGCCTTTTCACATCAGTAAAATGTCTGTAGCATTTCGATTGGTACCTTGCATTTTCAATTTCTTGCTTCAGATTGACTTTTGTAGTTATATCTCTGTAGCGATCTGACTTTAATAACAGTCCAAATTCTGCTGTTGTCTTGAATGTACCCCATGTTTTGCCCACAAATACTTTCAGTGGGTCACTTCCTTTTGGCTTGCAAATGATGCACACTAGATCAGCTGCTTCATAGGTGTTTGCTGCCTGAAATAAAACAAAGCTATGCGTAACATAGATGCATCAGTTTTGGTTGCTGAATTTCAATTGGAATGATACAGTTAGGTCCCAGGTGGATAACTGATTAATCATGACGGATGCACCAACAATAGTTACTTTATGATCATCATGGTTGGTAAGGCTGGCAAGATCAATTCCATTGGTATTAGTTGCTCCTGGGGATAGCAACACATTCAGATGTCCTGCTAGGTGAATTTTAACTGAAGTGAATAAATCAATGCATACCTGTTTCGATGTTTCTGGCAAATGAATGTTGTCATTGCCACATGTCTGTAGCCTGAAAAGGAATGACATAACTTTAGTATACCTCAAGTAAATTTTACACTGACAAAACAGTTTTAATATTGATTAAGTTTAAAAATAGGTTGGTGGATACCTGATTAAAGGCTTTTGAGTACTTATCATAGTCACATAGTCACGGCATCAATTGCACGCATATCACTTGGTCCTAGGTTTAGCAAGCTATGATATTATTATATGTATATGCATATGTGATTGAACTGAATAAACATTTGAAAAAATATAAGTGCATACCTGATTAGCTTCAGAAATATGAATGTTATCACTTGGGTTATCACCATCCATTGTGGATGTGTATGTTATCTGAAAAAATATTTTTTTGGTGAATTTTAACTGGTAACAATTGTGAATACTTTATCAGAATCTCCATGTTTATTATACCCTGCATGTGGTCAAATTGCATGCATATTGGTACCTTGAGAATAACAAGTTACATATATCTAGTAGTTTGTGTGGTTGAAGTGAATAAACCAAAATGTATTGCAAAATGATATGCAAAATGTATTGAATGTCAATAAGGATGTCAACATCCATTTTGGGTATATCTATTTTCTAAAATTTATTTGATATTTATTGGTTTACCCAGTATGTAACGGCTACATTAGGCAAGAGTTACATGCATGCCTACACCAGTGTTTGAGTGCTTTCTTCTATTTATACTGTTTTGTGACATTATATAAAGACAAAATGTACACTACACTATGGGAGGTTTAGGTCCAATACATTTTTTTGAATATCTCACTTCTGGATGCACCAAACATTGATAGCGTACTAGCCTGTCGTGCACGCTTGCTCTCAGCCCAGCTGCTCTGGAAAGTCACAGGAAGCCTGTGTTGAACCAGCATACTTACATCACGTCTATTTAAACGTGCTGCTGTCTGATGACCTCAGTGCTCATTGATGACTTCAGTGCGCATGCTCATAGTAACTTTTCTGATTGACTGACGCCTTCAGTAACCACGGTTCACATAACGATGTCATTCACAATCATTTATGTGATTTTGATACCCTATGGGATGTGTCATAATATTAAAAAAATATTTTCAAGTGGTACTTTCAATAATTGCTCTTGGTCAAATCTAAGATAGTAGGCGTAGGGATCACATTTGGAGACTGTCTGGCAGGCCCTATGCAGCGGATAATTTGTCTTGCATTGAAATTCTGAGCTCTGTGGTATTTACTCATTCTTTAGAAATTGGCTTCATGTGGTACCTATAATGTTTGATCTAGCCCAAATCTTGGAGGATCCTTTTTGGGCGTCTGTCGGGCCTAATGCAGCAGAAGATTTGTCTGGCAGGAGCCATTTTATACTCTGTGTGATGTACCTGTTAATTTCAAATTGGTTTGGGGTGGTACCTCCAATGTTTAATCGAGTGCATTTTTGGCCGCTGGTCCCCGGCAGACATCCATATTTGCATATGTTAGGTTACACCACGAATGCTCATGTGTTGAGATATTGGTACCTCGTTCGTTTGATCAAAATGCTCTGGGCTGCCGGCCTAAAATGGAGACACTTGGCTGCGATAATGCATACTGCTGCTATATTGAGTGTCACCTGGCTGTGATGATGCATACTGCTGCTATATCAAGAGTCACTTGGCTACAATGATAACAACTGCTGATATATACATAATGCGATGATACATAATGCTGCTAAATGGAGTCACTTGGCTGTGATGATACATACTGCTTCTATATGGTAGTCAGTTAACTGCAATGATGTATACTGCTGCTAAATGGGGAGTCACTTGCTGGCAATGATACATACTGATGTTATATAGGGAGTCAACTAGCTGTGATGATACATAATGCTGCCGAATGGAGAGTCACTTGGCTGCGATGATGCATACTGCTGCTATATCAAGAGTCACCTGGCTATAATGATAATAACTGCAGCTATATGGGGAGTCACCTAGCTGTGATGATACATAATGCTGCTAAATGGAGAGTCACCTGGTTGTGATGATACATACTGCTGCTCTGTGGGGTGCCGTGTGTCTCGGGTGATACATAATGGTATATGGGAGTCATCTGGTTGAGATGTGGGACGCCATGCTATATGGGGAGTCACCTAGCTGCAATGCTACATACTGCTACTATATGGAGAGTAACCTGGTTGTGATGATACATACTGCTGCTATATGGAGAGTCACCTGATTGTGATGATACATACTGCTACTCTATGGGGTGTCGCGTGGCTAGGGTGATACATAATGATGCTATATGGGGAGTCACCTGGTTGAGATGAGGGACGCCATGCTATATGGAGAGTCACTTGGTTGTGATGATACATACTGCTGTTATATGGATGGGTCATTTGGCTGCGTGATGTATACTGCTGCTATATGGGGAATCACCTGTCTGTGATAATATATACTGCTGCTAGATGGAGAGTCACCTGGTTGTGATGATACATACTGGTACTATGTGGGGAGTCATCAGACTGCAATGATGCATACTGCTTGTATATTGAGTCACATGGATGGGATGATACATACTGCTGCTAAATGAGGAGTCACTTGGCTGCAATGATACATACTGCTGCTATATGGGGAGTCAGTTGATTTGGATTATGCATACTGCTGTTGTATGGGGAGTCACTTTGTTCGGATGAGGCATATCATACTATATGGAGAGTTATCTGGCTGTCATGATACTGGTACCATATGGGGAGTCAGCTGGCTGTGATAATGCATACTGCTTTCATATTGAGAGTCACCTGGCTGCGATGATACGTCCTGCAGCTGTATGGGGAGTCAGTTGGCTGCAATGATGCATACTGCTGTTATATGAGGAGACAGTTGGCTGTGATGATGCATACTGCTGCTATATACATAATGAAATGATACATAATGCTGCTAAATGGAGAGTCACCTGGCAGCATTGATACATTCTGCTGCTATATGGAGGGTCCCATGGCTGCGATGATGTGTACTGCTGCTATATGGGGAGTCACCTGGCTGCGATGAGGCATATCATATTATATGGGGAATCACCTGGCTGTGATGATATATACTGCTGCAATATGGCGAGTCACCTGGCTGTGACGATATATACTGCTACTATGGGGGAAATCACCTGACTGCAATGATACTGCTGCTATTTCGAGAGTCACCTGGTTGCGATGAGACGTATCATACTATAATGGGAGTCACCTGGGTGTGATGGTACATACCGCTGCTCTACGAGTCACCTAGCAGCATTGATACATACTGCTGCAATATGTAGGGTCACTTGGCTGCGATGATGCATACTGCTGGAATATGGAGGGTCACTTGGCTGCGATGATGCATACTGGTTCTATATGGGGAGTCACCTGTCTGCAAGGGTACATACTACAGCTATATGGAGAGTCACCTGGTTGTGATGATACATACTGGTGCTATATGGAGGGTCACTTGGCTGCGATGATGCATACTGGTTCTATATGGGGAGTCACCTGTCTGCAAGGGTACATACTGCAGCTATATGGAGAGTCACCTGGTTGTGATGATACATACTGCTGCTATATGGGGAGTCTTTGGGCTTTGTTGACACATATTGCTGCTATATGGGGAGTCATTTGACTGTGATGTTGCGTACTGCTGCTATATGGAGGATGACTTATTTGCGATGAGGGACACCATACTTTATGGGGAGTCACCTGGCAACAATGATACATACTGCTGCTATATGGAGGATCACTCGGCTGTGATGATGCATACTGCTGCTATATGGAGAGTCGTCTATCAGCAATAATACATACTGCTGCTATATGGGGAGTCATTTGACTGTGATGTTGCATACTGCTGCTATATGGAGGATGACTTATTTGCGATGAGGGACACCATACTTTATGGGGAGTCATCTGGCAACAATGATACATACTGCTGCTAAATGAGGAGTCACTTGGCTGCAATGATACATACTGCTGCTATATGGGGAGTCAGTTGATTTGGATTATGCATACTGCTGTTATATGGGGAGTCACTTTGTTGGGATGAGGCATATCATACTATATGGAGAGTTATCTGGCTGTCATGATACTGGTACCATATGGGGAGTCAGCTGGCTGTGATAATGCATACTGCTTTCATATTGAGTCACCTGGCTGCGATGATACGTCCTGCAGCTGTATGGGGAGTCAGTTGGCTGCAATGATGCATACTGCTGTTATATGAGGAGACAGTTGGCTGTGATGATGCATACTGCTGCTATATACATAATGAAATGATACATAATGCTGCTAAATGGAGAGTCACCTGGCAGCATTGATACATTCTGCTGCTATATGGAGGGTCCCATGGCTGCGATGATGTGTACTGTTGCTATATGGGGAGTCACCTGGCTGCGATGAGGCATATCATATTATATGGGGAATCACCTGGCTGTGATGATATATACTGCTGCAATATGGCGAGTCACCTGGCTGTGACGATATATACTGCTACTATGGGGGAAATCACCTGACTGCAATGATACATACTGCTGCTATTTCGAGAGTCACCTGGTTGCGATGAGACGTATCATACTATAATGGGAGTCACCTGGGTGTGATGGTACATACCGCTGCTCTACGAGTCACCTAGCAGCATTGATACATACTGCTGCAATATGTAGGGTCACTTGGCTGCGATGATGCATACTGCTGGAATATGGAGGGTCACTTGGCTGCGATGATGCATACTGGTTCTATATGGGGAGTCACCTGTCTGCAAGGGTACATACTACAGCTATATGGAGAGTCACCTGGTTGTGATGATACATACTGGTGCTATATGGAGGGTCACTTGGCTGCGATGATGCATACTGGTTCTATATGGGGAGTCACCTGTCTGCAAGGGTACATACTGCAGCTATATGGAGAGTCACCTGGTTGTGATGATACATACTGCTGCTATATGGGGAGTCTTTGGGCTTTGTTGACACATATTGCTGCTATATGGGGAGTCATTTGACTGTGATGTTGCGTACTGCTGCTATATGGAGGATGACTTATTTGCGATGAGGGACACCATACTTTATGGGGAGTCACCTGGCAACAATGATACATACTGCTGCTATATGGAGGATCACTCGGCTGTGATGATGCATACTGCTGCTATATGGAGAGTCGTCTATCAGCAATAATACATACTGCTGCTATATGGGGAGTCATTTGACTGTGATGTTGCATACTGCTGCTATATGGAGGATGACTTATTTGCGATGAGGGACACCATACTTTATGGGGAGTCATCTGGCAACAATGATACATACTGCTGCTAAATGAGGAGTCACTTGGCTGCAATGATACATACTGCTGCTATATGGGGAGTCAGTTGATTTGGATTATGCATACTGCTGTTATATGGGGAGTCACTTTGTTGGGATGAGGCATATCATACTATATGGAGAGTTATCTGGCTGTCATGATACTGGTACCATATGGGGAGTCAGCTGGCTGTGATAATGCATACTGCTTTCATATTGAGTCACCTGGCTGCGATGATACGTCCTGCAGCTGTATGGGGAGTCAGTTGGCTGCAATGATGCATACTGCTGTTATATGAGGAGACAGTTGGCTGTGATGATGCATACTGCTGCTATATACATAATGAAATGATACATAATGCTGCTAAATGGAGAGTCACCTGGCAGCATTGATACATTCTGCTGCTATATGGAGGGTCCCATGGCTGCGATGATGTGTACTGTTGCTATATGGGGAGTCACCTGGCTGCGATGAGGCATATCATATTATATGGGGAATCACCTGGCTGTGATGATATATACTGCTGCAATATGGCGAGTCACCTGGCTGTGACGATATATACTGCTACTATGGGGGAAATCACCTGACTGCAATGATACATACTGCTGCTATTTCGAGAGTCACCTGGTTGCGATGAGACGTATCATACTATAATGGGAGTCACCTGGGTGTGATGGTACATACCGCTGCTCTACGAGTCACCTAGCAGCATTGATACATACTGCTGCAATATGTAGGGTCACTTGGCTGCGATGATGCATACTGCTGGAATATGGAGGGTCACTTGGCTGCGATGATGCATACTGGTTCTATATGGGGAGTCACCTGTCTGCAAGGGTACATACTACAGCTATATGGAGAGTCACCTGGTTGTGATGATACATACTGGTGCTATATGGAGGGTCACTTGGCTGCGATGATGCATACTGGTTCTATATGGGGAGTCACCTGTCTGCAAGGGTACATACTGCAGCTATATGGAGAGTCACCTGGTTGTGATGATACATACTGCTGCTATATGGGGAGTCTTTGGGCTTTGTTGACACATATTGCTGCTATATGGGGAGTCATTTGACTGTGATGTTGCGTACTGCTGCTATATGGAGGATGACTTATTTGCGATGAGGGACACCATACTTTATGGGGAGTCACCTGGCAACAATGATACATACTGCTGCTATATGGAGGATCACTCGGCTGTGATGATGCATACTGCTGCTATATGGAGAGTCGTCTATCAGCAATAATACATACTGCTGCTATATGGGGAGTCATTTGACTGTGATGTTGCATACTGCTGCTATATGGAGGATGACTTATTTGCGATGAGGGACACCATACTTTATGGGGAGTCATCTGGCAACAATGATACATACTGCTGCTAAATGAGGAGTCACTTGGCTGCAATGATACATACTGCTGCTATATGGGGAGTCAGTTGATTTGGATTATGCATACTGCTGTTATATGGGGAGTCACTTTGTTGGGATGAGGCATATCATACTATATGGAGAGTTATCTGGCTGTCATGATACTGGTACCATATGGGGAGTCAGCTGGCTGTGATAATGCATACTGCTTTCATATTGAGTCACCTGGCTGCGATGATACGTCCTGCAGCTGTATGGGGAGTCAGTTGGCTGCAATGATGCATACTGCTGTTATATGAGGAGACAGTTGGCTGTGATGATGCATACTGCTGCTATATACATAATGAAATGATACATAATGCTGCTAAATGGAGAGTCACCTGGCAGCATTGATACATTCTGCTGCTATATGGAGGGTCCCATGGCTGCGATGATGTGTACTGTTGCTATATGGGGAGTCACCTGGCTGCGATGAGGCATATCATATTATATGGGGAATCACCTGGCTGTGATGATATATACTGCTGCAATATGGCGAGTCACCTGGCTGTGACGATATATACTGCTACTATGGGGGAAATCACCTGACTGCAATGATACATACTGCTGCTATTTCGAGAGTCACCTGGTTGCGATGAGACGTATCATACTATAATGGGAGTCACCTGGGTGTGATGGTACATACCGCTGCTCTACGAGTCACCTAGCAGCATTGATACATACTGCTGCAATATGTAGGGTCACTTGGCTGCGATGATGCATACTGCTGGAATATGGAGGGTCACTTGGCTGCGATGATGCATACTGGTTCTATATGGGGAGTCACCTGTCTGCAAGGGTACATACTACAGCTATATGGAGAGTCACCTGGTTGTGATGATACATACTGGTGCTATATGGAGGGTCACTTGGCTGCGATGATGCATACTGGTTCTATATGGGGAGTCACCTGTCTGCAAGGGTACATACTGCAGCTATATGGAGAGTCACCTGGTTGTGATGATACATACTGGTGCTATATGGGGAGTCTTTGGGCTTTGTTGACACATATTGCTGCTATATGGGGAGTCATTTGACTGTGATGTTGCGTACTGCTGCTATATGGAGGATGACTTATTTGCGATGAGGGACACCATACTTTATGGGGAGTCACCTGGCAACAATGATACATACTGCTGTTATATGGAGGATCACTCGGCTGTGATGATGCATACTGCTGCTATATGGAGAGTCGTCTATCAGCAATAATACATACTGCTGCTATATGGGGAGTCACCTGGCTGCGATGAAGCATATTATATTAAATGGGGAGTCACCTGGCTGCGATGAAGCATATTATACTAAATGGGGAGTCACCTGGCTGCGATGATACATACTGCTGCTCTATGGGGAGTCACTTGCCTGCAATGATACCTACTGCTGTTATATGGGTAGTCACTTGATTTGGATGATGCATACTGCTGCTATATGGGAGTCACTTGGCTGCAATGATACATACTGCTGTTATATGGGGAGCCACTTTGTTGCGATGAGACATATCATAATATATGGAGAGTTACCTGGCTGTCGCGGTACATACTGGTACTATATGGGGAGTCAGCTGGCTGTGATAATGCATACTACTTCTATATTGAGAGTCACCTGGCTGCGATGATACGTCCTGCTGCTATATGAGGAGTCAGTTGGCTGCAATGATGCATACTGCTGTTATATGAGGAGACAGTTGGCTGTGATGATGCATACTGCTGCTATATACATAATGCGATGATACATAATGCTGCTAAATGGAGAGTCACTTGGCTGCGATGATGCATACGGCTGCTATATGAGAAATCACCTGGCTGTGATGACGCATACTACTTCTATATTGAGATTCACCTGGTTGTAATGATACATACTGATGATATATGGAGGATCACCTGGTTGCGATGAGGGACACCATACTTTATGGGGAGTCACCTGGCAGCACTGATACATACTTCTGCTTTATGGAGGACCACTCAGCTGTGATGATGCATACTGCTGCTTTATGGAGAATCGTCTATCAGCAATAATACATACTGCTTCTATATTGAGTCACCTGGCTGCGATAATGCATACTGCTGCTATATGGGGAATCACCTGGCTATGATGAAACATACTGTTTCTATATGGTAGTCAGTTGACTGCAATGATACATACTTCTGCTATATGGGGAATCACCTGGCTGTAATGATGCATACTGCTGTTATATCAAGAGTCACCTGGCTACAATGATAACAACTGCTGCTATATACATAATGCGATGACACATAATGCTGCTATATGGAGGTACTTGGCTGTGATGATGCATACTGCTGCTATATTGAGAGTCACCTGGCTGCAATGATACATACTGCTGTTATATGGAAAATCACCTGGCTGTGACGATACATACTGCCGCTAAATGGGGAGTCACTTGGTGGCAATGATTCAATGAGTCACTTAGCTGCGATGATACATAATGATGCTATATGGGGAGTCACCTGGTTGAGTTGAGGGATACCATACTATATGGGGAGTCACCTGGCTGCGATGCTACATACTGCTGCTGTATGGAGAGTCATCTGGTCGCATGATACATACTGCTGTTATATAGAGCGTCACTTGGCTGTGATGATACATACTGCTGCTAGATGGAGATTCACCTGGCCGCGATGATGCATACTGCTTCTATATCGAGTCACCTGGCTGCGATGATACATACTGCTGTTGTATGGGGAGTCACTTGGCTGTGATGATACATACTTCTGCTATATGGGGAGTTACCTGGCTATGATGAAACATACTGTTTCTATATGGTAGTCAGTTGACTGCAATGATACATACTTCTGCTATATTGAGAGTCACCTGGCTGCAATGATGCATACTGCTGCTATATCAAGAGTCACCTGGCTACAATGATAACAACTGCTTCTATATACATGATGCGATGATACATAATGCTGCTAAATGGAGTCACTTGGCTGTGATGATACATACTTCTGCTGTATGGAGAGTCACCTGGCTGCAATGATGTATACTGTTGCTATATCAAGAGTCACCTGGCTACAATGATAACAACTGCTGCTATATACATGATGCGATGATACATAATGCTGCTAAATGGAGTCACTTGGCTGCGATGATACATACTTCTGCTGTATGGAGAGTCACCTGGCTGTGATGATGCATACTGCTGCTATATCAAGAGTCACTTGGCTACAATGACGCCTTCAGTAACCACGGTTCACATAACGATGTCATTCACAATCATTTATGTGATTTTGATACCCTATGGGATGTGTCATAATATTAAAAAAATATTTTCAAGTGGTACTTTCAATAATTGCTCTTGGTCAAATCTAAGATAGTAGGCGTAGGGATCACATTTGGAGACTGTCTGGCAGGCCCTATGCAGCGGATAATTTGTCTTGCATTGAAATTCTGAGCTCTGTGGTATTTACTCATTCTTTAGAAATTGGCTTCATGTGGTACCTATAATGTTTGATCTAGCCCAAATCTTGGAGGATCCTTTTTGGGCGTCTGTCGGGCCTAATGCAGCAGAAGATTTGTCTGGCAGGAGCCATTTTATACTCTGTGTGATGTACCTGTTAATTTCAAATTGGTTTGGGGTGGTACCTCCAATGTTTAATCGAGTGCATTTTTGGCCGCTCTTAGAGGCCCCCCAGGCCTCTAAGAGCAGGTGGTCCCCGGCAGACATCCATATTTGCATATGTTAGGTTACACCACGAATGCTCATGTGTTGAGATATTGGTACCTCGTTCGTTTGATCAAAATGCTCTGGGCTGCCGGCCTAAAATGGAGACACTTGGCTGCGATAATGCATACTGCTGCTATATTGAGCGTCACCTGGCTGTGATGATGCATACTGCTGCTATATTAAGAGTCACTTGGCTACAATGATAACAACTGCTGATATATACATAATGTGATGATACATAATGCTGCTAAATGGAGTCACTTGGCTGTGATGATACATACTGCTTCTATATGGTAGTCAGTTAACTGCAATGATGTATACTGCTGCTAAATGGGGAGTCACTTGGTGGCAATGATACATACTACTGTTATATGGGGAGTTACTTAGCTGCGATGATACATAATGATGCTAGATGGTGATTCACCTGGCTGCGATGATGCATACTGCTGCTAAATGGAAAGTCACCTGGTCGCATGATACATACTGCTGTTGTATAGAGGGTCACTTGGCTGCGATGATGAATATTGCTGCTATATGAGAAAATCACCTGTCTGTGATGATACATACTGTTGCTAGATGAAGAGTCATCTGGTTGTGATTATACATACTGGTGCTATGTGGGGAGTCATCAGGCTGTGATGATACATTTTGCTGCTATATGGGGAATCACCTGGCTGTGATGATACATACTTATGCTATATGGGGAGTCACCTGGTTGCGATGAGGGACACTATACTACATGGGGATTCACCGGGTAGCATTGATGCATACTGCTGCTATATGGGGAGTAGTCTATCAGCAATAATACATAGTGCTGCTGTATGGAGAGTCACTTGGCTGCGATGATGCATACTGCTGCTATATGGGGAATCACCTGGCTGTGATGATACATACTGCAGCTAGATGGAGAGTTATCTGATTGTGTTTATACATGCTGATGCTATGTGTGGAGTCATCAGGCTGTGATACATATTGCTGCTATATGGAGAGTCATCTGGTTGTGATGATACATACTGATGCTATGTGGGGAGTCATCAGGGTTTGATGATACATACTGTTGCTACATGGCGAGTCACCTGGTTGCGATGAGGGTCACTATACTATATGGGGATTCACCTGGCAGCATTGATACATACTGCTGCTATATGGAGGGTCACTTGGCTGCGATGATGCATACTGCTGCTATATGGGGAATCACCTGGCTGTGATGATACATACTGCAGCTAGATGGAGAGTCATCTGGTTGTGATGATACATACTGATGCTATGTGGGGAGTCATCTGGGTTTGAAGATACATACTGGTGCTATATGGAAAGTCACCTCGTTGTGATGATACATACTGATGCTACATGGCGAGTCACCTGGTTGCGATGATGCATACTGCTGCTATATGGGGAGTCGTCTGACAACAATAATACATACTGCTGCTGTATGGAGAGTGACATGTTTGTGATAAGACATACTATACTATATGGGGATTCACTATGAGGGTGTATCAATGAAACTCGAATCACAATTCAGGTCGCGTCTTTGCATAGCATAGAAAATAACAGTTTGAAAAAGAAATCATTAGTTCGGAGATGTATTTTCTTCTCAGATCACTGT
Source organism: Saccoglossus kowalevskii (assembly GCF_978046115.1). NCBI lineage: Eukaryota > Metazoa > Hemichordata > Enteropneusta > Harrimaniidae > Saccoglossus > Saccoglossus kowalevskii. Next base: position 42,568,519 of record NC_140646.1, read on the forward strand.
AAAAAGGGCAAATTAAACAAAAGTGGTATTCATCCTCAACCTGGTTTATAGTACAAAATATACAAATACGCTCTGATCTCTCATTTTTCAATCGTCTTCAATTCTTAATTGATGTATTGCCAAAAAGCTGTTTAATCCTAGCATACATATAAAGTTTGGGAGAGTTAATTACAGCAATGTGCCATTCCTCAAAATCAATTTTATTACACCTTTCTTTAAACAATAAAATAAACAAATTGATATAGCTAACGCCTTGGTTTATCCAGGCCTCACCATAGCCATATTAAAATAGTAATGATTAACAATGCGAACAAGCCGATATGACCAAAGAGTATATCGACCTAAATCGCCACGACGTGCCAAACTGGTGGAGTTAGAATAAACGTAGCGACAACATTTATTTTGAATTGATTCAATATCATTATCAATATGAAAGCCCCACACCTCAATACCATATAAAAGAACTGCCAATATTTTAGAATCAAAAATAGTAAAAGCTAACTTAATATTTACAGTACCAAACTTAGAAATGGCTCGTTTAGCTGAGAATCGTTTCGCCTTTTGTTGCCATAAACCCAAACTAGAGAAAACAACACCGAGATAGTTAGAATTATTGGCAACTTCAAGTTTTTGACCATTAAAATACCATTTCTCAAAATTTTTCAAACGCCCATCGTTTCGAAAATCCATGACTTTAGTTTTGGCGACATTGACTTTAAGTCTCCACTTCCCTGCATAGTTAGATAAATTAATTTAGCAAACCAACAACTGTACTGCTAACATGGCCACATCATCGGCGTACAATAAATAAAATAACTTTTAAGTTAATAAGTGCACCCCAGCAAACTGGTGCTCGACTGAACTTCCCAAATCATTTATAAAAAGACTAAAAAGCAATGGCGATAACACGCTACCCTGTTGTACACCCACGTGACAGTCAACGAACCCGGTTATACCAGCAGGTGCTTTCATTTTACAATACATTGAATCCATTAATTCCCATGTTGGCTAACTTATAAAATAACATATAATGATTAATCTTGTCGAATGCTTTTCCATAGTCAACGAATACACATTACATTCCACCCTTGATATGTAAATACCTATTAATAATTGATTGTAAAATAAAAATGTTATCAGTTGTTGAATAATTCTTGCGAAAACCAGCTTGGGCATCGACTAAAGGATTATTTGACTCCATCCACAAATTTAACCTGTAAAAAATAATATTACTGAAAACTTTAGCTATGGGAGGCAACAGAGTTATACTTCTATAATTGTTTACATTACCGTATGAACCATTTTTATGTAGGGGAAAAATTAGACCCGAAACCCACTGATCAGGGTAAACACCACTGATATAAATTGTATTAAATAATAGAAGCAATTGGCTTGGCGCATTTTTAAAAAAATTAAGAAGAGAGACCATCTATACCAGGGGATTTAGTATTTATTCCTGAAGGGTGATTTCACAATCCAAAGTGGTACACGGTCGACTGCCGATCTTGTATTGTCAACAACATTTGTCACTTCATTGTAATACTCCGTGCAACTAGGAATGTCCAACTCAGTGTTATTATCTCGAAACAAATTGGAAAAATAATCAAACCAATCTTGAATACCGATATCAGGCGAGCAACTTGTGCTTGGCTTCAAAAGGGACCAAAACAGGGAAGAATTTTTATCTTTAGCAGCAAGTGATAATTTCATTTTTTCTGAGTCATAAACATATTCTTTTTCCGTTTCAACAATGAATGATGATCATTTCTTGCTCTGTGATACTTGGTAAGATTGGTTTGCGTTTTACATTTCCAATATCAATATCAAACTTTTCTGAACATATTTTCTCATATTAATACATTCAAAATCAAACCAAGAATCTGTACATCGAGTAACTTTATGAACGTTATATTTCATATCTTTAACAGAAGTACTAATGATACGTAACAGAATATCAGCTGCGTCGACAACTTTACCATCATTAATCAAGTCAGTAACAATAGTCACATTAGGTTCAGTTTCAATATTCGACCAGTAGGTATAAAAATTATCTAAAAATTCTGAATTACATTTATATCTACTTATTGAATTACTAGCAGTGATTGGTAAAATATTATAATTATTATTTACATTATTTATCATTAATGAGAATTTAATAGGGCGACGATCTGACTCAACTCTATCTTCAATAGAAAAATCGTGGATTAATTCGAAATTATTTCTGTTAAAAGATAATCAATCACACTTTCAAACCTATCCCTACCATATATTAAATTACCAACCCATTTATTCTTATGAAGTCTACCATTCACAATTCTCATTTTTTGTTTTGTTTTTGTTTATAGTGTGTTTACTTTATTGAAAAAAATATCACGATCACGATTAAAAAATACATAAAGTTATAGACTATAACAATAATTCATACTAGAAGTTATAAAAACGTGAATTAACTGCTCAGTACTACTACGATTTAAAACAATTCTAATACGACCAATACGACTTAATGCACAAGAGGCTGATTTACACACATTTGAAATTTGCTTATGAAAAAATTATCAATGTGAAACCCAAGATTCCTAACTAGATCAGTAGAATTGATTAATATGCAGCGCTCGGGTATTAAATCAAAGCCAGCATGGGTGCGAATATCAGAAAGTCGATGATGTAAAGTGTTTGCCATGTACTTTTGCCGAAAATGTCAAGTGCAAATTACACTAGTACTAGATTGTTGTATTCACATTCACATGAATTCACATATGAAGATGTTACTTTAAATATGGTGTCAGGGAAGACCACTTCTTTTTGTGTGATGTTTTTTTCTCTTTTTGTTTGGCGATCGCACTCTCAATTTGAAAATGATGTTTAAGTAAATTAATAAAATTTGCATAGTTAGGTTTCTGTTTCTTCCATTTTGAGTAGTATATGTGGATTCTGATCAGTGAGCAAACAAAGCTCACCGGCCAATCGTACTCCGGGTCCCCTAGTATCACACAAAGTTTACCAGGTACCTCAGTGATTTTCAGTGGTCTTCCCAGTTCCTTGATAACATCATGCCAGAGGGATTCAGTAAATTTACATGTCATAAAAAGGTGTTCATATGTTTCACTATATTCTTTACAAAAAGTACATTGGTATTCAGGGAAGCGTTCTGGATTTACTTTGTGTAAATGGTCATTTGTATACAGTATATTATGTAATAACCTGAAATGAAATTCTCTGGATTTTGTATCAATTGATAACCTTGTAATCATTTTATACATTTTCTTCCATTCAATTTCCAGATTGAGTTTTCTCTCTAAAGAACATTCACTTATTGGTTTCACAAAAATTTTGCTGATGAATTCTGTTTTAAGCATATTTTTGGTCAAGTCTTCAAACAAAATTTGCTTGTTTTTTTATAATGATAGTCGTTTCCCTGTTTTCTAGTACTTGACAAGGTTACAGTTCCTCCGGAACAGTATTGCATATCCCAATTCATTTTAGTTTATCAAGCAATAAGCGATAGGCCCTTCTCTTTGTATTCATTTCATGGTTTCAGTATACCATCAATATACAAATCCGAGATAAATCTAATTCCTGGTAAAATATTGATTTTCCCCCTATCAAAAGTAATTTGTTGTTCCAGAGAACCTGATCCATGTTGTCTTGCATACTTTTGTTTTCTGCCCATGTATTTAAACAATCTGTCATGAATACCGAAAATTTCACTGGAAGCAGTCTGATGGAATAGTTACATTTTAATAGCATATCGCCCCCTAGTTTGTTTAATTTTTCTTTCAGAAAATATTTCGAGGGGTGATCTGTCTCCTTCCTTATTGTATGTTTTAGCCATAATATTCTTTGTATTTTCTTTGTTACATACAAGTCTACCATTCCTGTACCCCTTTTTCCCACCCCGCCTATCATGGTTTTTCTTGCAATACGATCAACTCCTTCCTATATGAAATTATATACTATTTTGTGCACCTCTTTTAAGACACTATTATTAACATACGTATTTGCCAGAATATAAGTAAACTGGGATAATCCAAACGTTTTGATAATTTGAGTTTTTCCAAATATTGACAGTTTTCTGCTTTTCCACTGATTTAAAACTTTCCTCAAATTATTTAATAGTTTTTCAATGTTTATCTTTTGCATTTCTTCTTTGTCATACGAAAAATGTACTCCCACAATTTTTATAGGCGAGATGGGCCATTTGACCCCAAATTTCCTCATTTTTGTTTTTCCATTTTCTCAACCAGACTGCCTCAGTTTTATCCCTGTTAATTTTTAGCCAACTACATTCATGGAACTTTTTCAACACCTGCATTGTCAACTGATTCACTATTGGATAGAAAACACGTCATGTCATCCGCGAATGCAAAAAATCTTTGACCTCCTTTCCTGCTATGGTGATGCCAGCGATATTTCTGTTACCCCGTATACTGATGGGCAGGGTTTCCAGTACCAAGATAAAAAGGGCTGGTGACATTTTGCAAGAATTTCAGTAAAAAACTCCAGTTAAACATGTCAAAGGCTTTTTCGAAGTCCACTGCCATTAATATGACTGGCAAATTTTGCTCCTCTGTATACTTATAGATTTCATCAATTAGCCGAGTGTAATCACCTACTTTGCGTTTTTTTTACAAACAAACCTTGTGTTGGGCCTATTATTTCCGGTAATACCTTTGCAATTCGCTTTGCTAAGCAATTGGAAGCTAATGTCATGTCTACATTTAATAAAGTTATTGGGCGCCAGTTTTTAAGGAGCCGATGGTCCCTTCCTGGTTTTTCTATTAAGGTTATTATTCCCTGTTGTTGCGAAGGCGAGACATGTATCTTTTCAAACGCAAAATTTAGTGAATCAAGCACCAATTGTCCCACAAAAGGCCAGAAGGTTTTATAGAAATCCGATGTCAGACCATCGTTATCCGGACTTTTATTTTTCGGCAGTGTATTTAAGATTGTATGAATTTCCCCTCTAGAGGACAAGCCCTCGCAATGTGCTTTCGACCTTTCATTCAGATTAGGTACCTTGTCATTTAGGAAATCATTTAACATTTGGTTTGTTAAATCTTTTCCTTTGTAAAGGTTTTCATAAAAAGTTTTAATTTCACAGTGGATATCCTTTTCATTTTATATAATTATATCATTTTTCTTATTTTTTTTAATTGATGATTTGCTTGCGTTTGTTTTTATTAAATTAAGAAAATACTTATTATTTCTCTCCCCTTTTCAAACCTGTTAGTCCTTGATCGTATAATTTGCCCCTCTGTGATGTAGTTGTATTCTTTATCCAACTCTGTTTTGGCTTTCTCTAGTTCATTCAAATTTATTTCATTCGGCGCCTCTGAGCATTTTTCTTCCAGACTTTTAACTTTGTTTTCATATTCTTTTGTTTTCTCTTTACGATTTTTAGCTTGTTTTTTACTGTATTTAATTGAAAACTCTCTTATTTTAAATTAAACATAGTCCCAGATGAGGCTTGAATTTTTTTCTTTTATATCTTCTATCCAATTCTTAATTTTTTGATTTATACTATTCACATACACTTCATCCTTTGTGAGACTCGCATTAAATTTCCAATGGGACGGAGCGCGTTTAGTTTGTATAAATTTTAATTTAAGTTGGACTGCGGAGTGGTCTGGCTGAATACCTGGAATTGTTTCTATTTTTTCGAATCTTTTTCGGTTTGGATTATATAACCTCCAAATGTCCACCATGTTAAAATGTTCCATATCATTTATGATATCAATAGTTTTTTTCCAACTTTTAGGATTCCCTCCATCTCTATCCCACCTAATATCATGGACACAGTTTAAATCACCCCCCCAGATAATTGCACTTTCAGGTTCAAATAAGTTGTCTTGTAGCAACTGGCGAATTTCTGATATAAATTTACTGTGATCTATTTTTTGGTTTGGCGCATAAGTATTTAAATTATGTATGGTTTTTCATCAATCACGGCAAGGAGCAGAACATACCTTCCATTTGGGTCATGTACGCATTTCTTAATAGATACATTTAGATTCCTGGCTATCACCATAACACCCCTGCTAGACCATGTTCCATGGGCCAACCAGCATTGCCCTTTAAATTGCATGAACCAAAACATTTCGTCTCTTGGTACACTATGTGTTTCTTGTAGGAAAATAAGATTAGTTTTTTTCCTGTTTAACCAAATAGACATTTTTTCCTTTTGTTATACTCTCGTAATCCCCTAGCATTAATTTAAAGTACATTAATTTCTATATAGTAACATGTATATTGCACATTACACCTCGTTTGCAGTGTCCTACCATCTGTTTACCCTTTGCCCATGTTATAACCATAACAAATGTAATAAGGAGTAATAAAAACACAAAATGAATATTGAAATAACAAACAGGAAGGCACGTTCCAAAGCACAGAAAGGATAAGGGGGAGTCATCAGGTGCCAACCAACTCCACAAACAATTTGCTTTCGATTTGATTAGTTTAGAGTCTCCTAGACTGGGCAGTCTGTACCATTAATTACCGGTATATACATATGGAAAGAGTACCTTTACTTAAATGTCTTTGACTGTCATGGGTTGAAGCTTTCCTTGGGCGTCATCGACCATTAATGTGGCTGGGATCCTCCATGCTACAAAGCAGGTTTTATCAGAATTTTTAGCTTTGAATAACTTTTTGTACTCAACCAGCCGCCTACGTTCCGCTACCACAGCGCTCACATCATCCGTTATAAAAATGTGATTTCCCTTGTATGGGTGGTGTAGTTATCTCCAATATAAACGGTCTGTTAGACCAGGTGTCATTATTATGTAACAATAGTTCAAGTATATAAAGCCTGCACTTAAATAAACACGTGTCAGTATTATCAGCACTCAGTGTGTCGTGTCTCATCTCTTGTATCTCCCTGCCAAATGCTATACGGACGTCTCAAGATATTACATTGGCGACGAGGATTGTGAGCCCAACAGAAACTACTACTTCTCAGTAGAAGACATCAGGGTGTACGAACTTGTTTGCGAATTTTCACTCGTATTTTGTTGGACTGGTGTTCATTATGTCAGCACAAGCAAGTTTCATGTTTTCCCAGTTATCTGTGATAGGTGTTTTTGATGTATCAAAACCTTTCACTTAGGTAACCGGGATTCGATTGTTCTCCACGTTAGACTCACAAAAAACACACGCACATGCTCGATTCGTGTCACATTCGATTCTCTACTGCCTCTCCTTTCTTCCCGAGACAGCTTCAAATCCCCTTTATTACTTGTCAACCATTAGCCAATTACAATACAGTATAAGAGACTTTGAGGTGTTGCCTACAAACAAACAGCCAATCACACAAAAGTTTTACACATCATAATACAATTGATTAATCGTCACTATATTAGGAAAACCACTATCATATCGTCAACGTCAGTTTATATTTATGGGTACTAATGGTCTTGCAATAACATTCCACAGTTGACATCAATATACATCATTTGTTCTGGACTACGACCAAGACATCGCATAAGCTTGAAATCGCAAACATCATTAGTTTTGGTCTACGACCAAAGCACCGCATAAGCTTTGAATCGCAAACTCATGAGAATGTGTCGTCTGGTCTCGACCAGTACCGTCATCTGGCCTCACCATTTAATCTTTATCAGTAGATGTCATGGCAACCACTATTAAGCCGAAATATAAATCATGATACAACCCCCCTTTTCAAATTCCGATTATGCTCTCCGAGCAAAATGTTTCCATGTCAAAGATGTCGTCACCTTTATATTTCACGCATCAAATACATCAACACTCATCATGCAAATAAAATACACACTAATATAACAAAATGTATAGTTTCAGATGAGTAAAAACAATGGTTACATACAATGACTATAATTTCAAATAAAATGTTTATAAATTTAAACACAACTGTTATAATTCTAGAATACAATAGTTATACATTCAAACTCAAAGATTATAATTCTAAATACATTGATTATATTTTCGAATGTTCTACTCTATCAAGGAGAGGTGACAGCACTTCACTTGTTACCCAAATATTCAGCATTTCGGTATATACTTCAAACAACCCAACTAGCAATCTATAATGATTCCCTATACCTTCTACAGCTGTGCACACACTATCTTTCCATTTTGGTACTTTAACGGCCTTGGGCAAAGGAATCACATGTTCCTCGTTATGTAGTTTGTATTTCAAATCACCCCATTCAATATTTAACACAGACGCGAATATGCCTCGCTCAATGGTCAAATTCACGATCACGGGTCGCTTTGCAAAGGCCAAATGACTCGGAGACACGTACAGGGTCATGACATTTACCAAGACATACAGCTTGTCATTTGATATCTCCAAAATCAATTTCGTGCGGGGCAATGTAGGTGCACGATACATTATAGAGCAGTTACGATAACATTTATACAACCGAATAATCGCTAATGTCAATAAGAATCCTAAACACACAAATAATTAGAATTAAGGTTTCGTTCCGAAGTTGGATCACAGAACTCTTCAAATCTCGCAAGGGATTGTCCGTAATTAACTCGTCTAATGGCAAATACAATGTTTTAGCCCGGGGCCTGGGAATGGTTGCAACCAATATACTCAAAGTTCTCACCTTACAAATTGTATATACCGACATAATCAGCAACCCTGTACATATAATAGCCAGAATGGTTTCAATTATAGTAATAGTTTTGACCTCCAAAAATGGCAAGACAGGAGTTTCATCAATTGTGTCGCTAAATAATTTGTCTGCGATAGAATAATAAATTGGTTTGTTTTTCTTTAATAAATCTGCCGTCCTGTTTAAATCCACTACCAAACGGGCGTCAGAACGTACAATTTCATCCAAATTTCCCCTGCTAATGGTTATGTTAGGCAGTTGTACTCGCCACGGATTCTCGTACATTGATTCTCCTGTAATTTCTATCAAGTCATCTGGGTCATAAAAGGGTATTAAGAATGGCAAATTTACCAGATGCAGAAACGTGGGGCCCTCAACTTCTGTGCAACTAGTCAAAAACGGTGGTATATAAAAATTATTTGGATGTATAGCGTATCCACATGGCAATTTAATTATACACATTGTACAACCTTCAATAGGCTCTGGGTTTCTATCCCCGCATTCTATCAACCATTTTGTATATTTGCTATTCACTAAGATATTCCCCTGTCCGATTTCAAGAACCTTCGGGTTGTATACAGGATTAATTATTAAATCTATTTTACATGTATTATGAATTTCCTCTTTATTATCGTAGAACAAGGCCTTCATACACAACGACTTACGCATATTTATCATGGTAAGTACAGAGGGGCAATCTTTTTCTGACTGACCACTACAGGTGGAAAATTGGTCCGTACTCATTTCAATATAGGAAGTTTCATCTTCATTAACCCCAAAATACTCTGAAACTGACTTCACCTTCATGCGCCCGTTCTTTGCTGTATTATTGTCAAAACGCTGAGGCTTATCACCTAAATCATAAGGGAGGGGCATAGGCATGACTATCACCTTATACACCTTGAATATGTCGTTTATTATTGTAATGGGGATTCTAACCTTTATGTACACATTTTTGTCTGTACGCCGAAATGTCACTCTCGCATTATGATAATAATAATTCAAATTTGTATATGCTATATCAAAATTAGGATATTTCCTTTGTACTTTCTTCCGTACCGCCCTTAAAGCATCCCCTAACACCTTTGGTCCGAGCAACTGCAAAGGCAACCTTTCTTGTAATAACATGTCAATTGAAGCCACCCTACGTTGTGTCTCCCTTTCAAGTAACTGTAACGCTTGCAGCTGTTGGACAGCATATTGAAACATTAAATGTGTGGATCGCCGTTCATAATTTAATTCTTTTTCTAACGCCTCTTGATTGAATTCCATGTTGTTCAAGCGCTCTCTCCATTGAGATAAACTAGATACGAACGAATAAATGGCCTCATGATTTTCCTTAATCCCATTCAAAGCATTTCCTATTCTCTTATTCGTTGTGAAAACTTATGAATTTAAATCATCTTCGTATGCAACAATTTGATTTGTCATAACTTCGGTGAAACTTTCCAGTGCCACTATATGTCGTCTCAAAATATTTACGTCGTTCGACGTGGCCGTTCCAAATAAAGATTTCAATACTTTCCCTACAAAGTCTAATAGTCCCCTCTTCTGTCACTCATCGCCCAAATCTTGTCTCTCTATTTTTGGGAATAACACACGAATCACCCTCTCGTCCCTTGAAATGTGATACGTATAAAACTTATTCTGTTGCTCAATTAATTTCAAAATTTCCCTGTATTCCTCACAAAACGTCGGAATGGGTGAACTGTTACGTTTGAACATAATGACCAATTCACACTCATCATAGGAATATCTAAATAAGGTATCGAGAACGTATGGTGCCAATAAGTTAAACTGTTATCTATGTTCGCTACTCGTTCAAACAATACTCCATAATTGGGGCGCAGAACATAATCTCTCGTCTGCACAGATGGTTTCCATCGTACGACCAGTAATACACTAATAGATATCAACGCTATTCTCATCTTGACATCAATTTCTCGGGAGACGCACTATAAAATTAGTAATGAAATTAAAAGAAAGGGATATGATACATGACAAATAATAAAACCGTGGTCAGATCTCAATTTGCGTGATCGAATGGTAGAATTAAATACCCACCTAAAACGTTTCCTATGTTCTCATCAAAATGTCCACGGTGTCACCGCCCGGCGTCTAAATGAAGGTGTGACCCCAACACCAACCAGTACGCAGTTAACATGTGGGAATCACACCACTACTTAGCGCCGCCCACTCTCCTTGTAACTTAATCATGGGTTTTATTATAGATTCTTTCCACGCTTATTGAGAAACGATCTCGCATGAATGAACTTGTTAAGTGTTAAGTATTAAGTATTATAGTAATGAATGACATGCGTCCCACGATCTAAATACGTTCGTCTTGTCACACCTAATCTCTTTTTAATATCCCGTACTCGACCGCGTTAGCGCCCAGGGGCCTCAACTCAGAAAATCACGATTTTGTAGGGGTGGGCACCCCCTCGAAAAAGAGTGCAAATGAAAATGTTGATTCATCAAGTGACAGATTACGTCCTTGAGGGAAAATCAAATTACTAAATTAGTTGCGTCGTCATTGATTTTCACAATGAAGAAACAGAAATGATCACAAAAAATATGCACATTTTATTACAATATTTATTACGTACCACCATAATTTACGTAATTAAAAACATTTGAGTCTGTTGGAACACAGTCGAAGTCAAAATTGTCATATTATTTCCATTGACGAAGTTGTTGGATCGTCCGCAAACTCTCGATGAAAATCACTTTCTGCCATGATTCAATTGCAGATTTGACCTTCAGCAGCGTCCTTTGACCTAATGGGTCAAGTTGGTCATTAACTAATCAGAATGCTGTGTTGTACTGATGCAATTCTTCGGAAATTCCCAAAGACTTTCCGGTAACGCAATGCAGAAGTGAATAATCAATGTCGAAGTACGATGTGTTGGAATTGATTTCAGCGAATAAACGACATGGTTTTTCCAAAAAACTAGTAACTAGTCATTTTTGAGAGGTAAACTGAATATGGCATGAAATATTTATCGCATTTTACTTGTATTAACAGGTCATTGTCAAAGCGTAGTTTACGCACGGTTACCGTGTTCTACGCATTCACAACATGTTCACAGCGATCGATATCCGCGCTGTATCATATAAAAACGATTACCAAGAATCATTACGCAAGTTTTAAATTATTTGCATTTTGAAGGGATGGGCGCTTTGCCAAATGTGACCCCAAATATAAAAATTGCGCAAAAGTGGGGAGGGGGGCGCTTGCCCGGGCATGGGCACTAACGCGGTCGAGTACGGTACCTCTAAACTATTAATCAATTTCTCCGGCTTTCTTTTAGTCGCCTTTGTCGACCCCATAAGGGGTATCGGATGGTTTTCTAAAAATAATCTCGCTTGTTCATTTAAATTTTCATAGCACTCCCAAGAATTTTGATCTTTTAGGTAACCTACGCATTTAATAAGCTATTCTTTCCTACCCTTTCTTAATCACCCCCTAATAATTTTTTCGATACCAAAATATCCGCTATTCTTACTGTTCATCTCTGTGTCTCTGGACCCTTCAGAATCATTTTCTCCTTCAGGTATATCATCTAAATTAGGAACAATTTCTTCAGTAATTACCGTTTGAGTGGCTGTGGGTTCAATTTGCATTTCCGTATCCCTCCCATCAGTATTCACAATTTCAAATTCAGGGGTTTCCCCAATTATATTCTTGTCCTTTCGTTCTTCACGTAAGGCGTCGTGTTTTAATCTATTCACATGCACTATATTTTTTGAATATTTTCCCATCACATACGCGTTGCAATCGGAAATTCACGGGAGATACTTTTTCAAACGTGCGATATGGCCCGTGCCACTGATGTTCCAATTTTTTACTCAACCCCGACGTTGTTTTAGGCGTATACAAATAAACAATGTCCCCAATTTGGAAAGTACTCTCTTTCGCTCGCCGGTCAAAATAATATTTCATTCTTCCTTGATTAGCTTCAATGCATTTTAAAGCAGTTTCATGGGCAACTTTTAATTTCTCTTTCAGTAATTCCGCATAATCTCGGGGTACTTTATTCCCTTGTTCCGGTTCTAACAATGCTGTATCTATTGGCAACGTCGCTCGTCTCCCATATGTCAAATAAAATGGCATTTCCTGAATCGTTTCCTGTCTGGTTACTCTATACGCAAATAACGCGGCCGGTATAAATACATCCCAATCTTCCTGTCTAGAGTCGCAAAACATACTTAATATTTGAATTAATGTATGATTAAAACATTCCGTATTCGCGTTGCATTGAGGGTTATATGGTGCATGTTTGCTTTTCTGATTCCAAACATTTGACAGGTTGCCCTGATTACTTCCGATAAGAAATGTTGACCCCTGTCTGATAAGAGACATCGTGGTGCTCGGTACCTGCATATAATTTCATCAAATAGAATTCTAGCTGTTGCTCGAGCTGACGCATCTTCCGTCGCAAAAGCCTCCGCCCATTTCGTGAAATAATCGGTAAATACGATGATATATTGATTTCCTGCCCGAATTGTATGTATGGGTCCAATGAAATCAACTCCGACACTATGCCAGGGGGCCTCTATTTTTAACGGTATTGGAGCGTAGTTTAGGAGATTTCCTAGTGGCGAAATCTACACACGTAGACACCCAACTGTGGATTTCAGAAGCCATTTTTGGCCAATAATAACGCTGTCTGATTGAAGTATAGGTGTTTGCAAACCCAAAATGGCCGCTGTCACTTCATTGCGAAATTGTTCTAAAACGCAATTTCTTAATTTATGTGGAATGACTAACTCTTTTACACAATCCTGTTCTTTACTAAATCTACCCTTGGGGAACCAGAGGTGATATAATTTTTCATTTTCCATAAAATATCCGTTCCTAGTATATGCCAATATTCGCGCTTTGCACGGTTCAGGTGGTAGGGTCCCATTTGTTAAATATTCTATTATTTGGCTTATTTCTGGGTCGGCTCGTTGCATTTCACTAACATTGCACCAGCCTGTGTCTTCAGGCGTTCCACCGACCATATTCCCTCCGCAATGTACGTCTACCGGTCTTTCATTATTAATTTCTGGTTGGGCTTTATCAATTATTAAGGATATTATTCCAATTAAATAATCATCTTCCTCTAATTCTAATTTGGGGCCCCTCATAGGTACGTCTAGACAATGCATCAGCGTTTTGGTGAATCTTACCGGGCCTATGTACGACTTCAAAATCATACTGTTGTAACGCGATGACCCACCTTCCAATTCGGCCCTTGGGACTTACTAACCCGAATATATACTTTAAACTTGAATGGTCCGTTATTACCTTGAACTTTGCGTGCCTTAAATACGGGTCAAAATATTAAATTCCTACCACTACGGCCAACGCCTCTAATTGTGTTATAGGATAATTGCGCTCTTTTGGGGTTAACGCCCGCCCGCCATATGCAATAACTCTCTCACGTCCGTCTTACAATTGCGATAAAATAAACCCGATGGCTTGCCCAGAGGCGTCACAACTTAATATAAATGGTTTCTCGAAATCGGGGTATGCCAAAATAGGTGGATTTGTTAGCGCCTCTTTCAGCTGTTCGAATGCCCGTTGACATTCTTCTGTCCATTCAAACGTTACATTTTTACTAGTCATCGCGTTCAAAGGCCTCGCTATTTTCTCATATTGGAACACTAACATTTTATAATAATTACAAATATCTAAAAATCCTCTCAAACTTCTTACGTCATGTGGAATGGGGAAATCCCTTATAGCTGTACATTTATCGGGATCTGATCTGATACCGTCCTTGCTTATTAAATGACCCAAATAAATTTACTTCCCTACATGCAAATTTACACTTTGCTAACTTCAGTTTTAAATTAGCCGCTGTTAACCTTCGAAATATCTGATTTAGGTCCTCCAAATGTTTCTCAAAAGTATCGGAAAACACGATTATATCATCTAAATAAACAACTCTTCCAATTTAATCCTCTAAGCACAATATTCATGAGCCGTTGAAATGAATGTCCACTCCCAGCGACTCCCATTGGACATCGGTTAAATTGATAATTCCCAGCATGGGTCGTAAATGCAGTGAGTTCACGACTGTCTGGATGTAGGTCTAATTGGAAATATCTGCTTTTTAAATCTAGCATCGAAAAATATTTGGGTTTGGCTATTCCTAAGGAATCAAAATAATCTACAATTAATGGTAATGGATATGGCTCTAATTTCGTAATTGCGTTCAATTTCCTATAGTCGACACAGAATCTGTAAGCACCCCAGGTTTCATAACCAAGTCGACCAGAAAACTCCATTCTGACACAGAAGGGGAAATTATGTCTTCACATAGCATATCATTAATCTGTTTCTCAATTTCCAAACTTTTTTGAGGAGTAACTCTGTATGGTCGACAACTAATTGGGTCAGGGTCGCCAATCAATCTAATTTTATGTTGTATTACCTTTGTGTGGCTCTTATGACCGGCAATCTCTGCAAATACATTTCCATTCATATTTAAGAATTTTTTTAATGTTTCCTTTTGTCCAGAGTCTAAATCAACCCCCGTCATGTCAACATTAAAGGGGATTACATTTTCACTAGGGTAATTATCATACTTAAACTCATTCAAATTTAAGGGTTCTCTCTCTGAGCCAACGTCAATTATGCCAGTATCTGGGATCAAGCATTGTACATTCCAACCCTAATGCCTCGGGGTATTTGAATTTCTGTGTCTAATGGAATCATTATTTTAATTGGCACCTTATTCTTCTTTATTTCAAAAATTCCTTTTGCGGTCAATAACCCGTACTTAGATAAATTATTTACGCATCTATTTTCTGCAATCACGCCATTTGGATAGTGCGACCGAGTTTTACAAGTTATAATTTGCTGTGTTTTGGGAGGGATCGTGATACTACACTGTGTCCATATTGGGGATTTTGGTCTCAAGTGAAACTTTCGTGCTGAGAAATCAATAACTGCTTTATGTTCCACAAGAAAATTCGTTCCAATTATCACATTACTTTTCGTATAGTCAACAATGTGAAAAGGAATTGTTACTTTTTGATACGCTATTTCTGTGTTGAAATAGATCCGACCTCTGAGCGGAACTATCTGACCATTCACAGTACGCGCTGAACGTCGAAAGGGGGGGGGGATATATTTTACGATTTCTCAAGCTTGGAAAATTTCGCATGAAACTTTTTGAAATAACCGAAATTTCTGCTCCTGTGTCAACCAATTCCCAAACGTATCTATCATTTATTTTCACCTTAATCAAACTACTACTATATATATCGGTTGATATTGAACACAAACGAGGGCTTTCTACCATTTTTTCCCATGGCTAGTTGGTCTATTTTCCGCCCTTCCTAAAATAGACTTTTTGGGTTTAAATTGTCACCCTGTTTTTCGTTGTTACAATCTCTAGCAATATGGCATTTCAACCCGACAACTATAACGAGTTATATCTCTCAAATCCTTTTTTGTGCCCTTCCCCGACATTTTTTTGCAATATGACCTCTTTTGCCACAATTATAACAATTACCACTGAAATAATGTTCACGGCTGTAACAGCCGGTTGCAGAATGACCCTGCTTATTACAAATGCCACAAATTGAAATTGTATTGAATTTCCTACCCTGGTATGCTAGGCTTGCTGTATCAACGGTCTGGCCTTCATTCATTCTGGGTCCCTCAAACTGCGGCGGGTTGTATACGTATTGCGGTCGATGTTGTTGTAATAATTGTTCAGTTTTCTGTGCTAATCTTTCCCCACTGAGTTCAATCGCTGATAATTCTGCGCTATTCTCCTTCTTTTCTTCTTCCTGCATATGGCAAACTATTTCACTCAGTCGAGCCCTTTGTCGTGCTTCATCGATCGTTTGCAGCTGATGCGCAATCACTTGACTATTGATGTCATTTTGTAGTCCAGCGCGAAAATAACGTAATTGTTCTTCGGGCGTCTTACGAAGTCGGGCACAACGCGACTTGATATTTGCTGCGTGATATTCTAAAGATTCGTTGGCTCCCTGTTTTCGCTCAGACAGTTCTTGTTCAAGCACCCAGTCTAAATCAGCGTTCTCGAAATATGCAATAAAGGCTGCCATCAAAGCTTCATAATCATCTCTCACTTGGGCCGCCCATTCATTTACCCACATCTCGGCCGGACCCGCCATCAGCATCCTGAAACCTGCAGCCTTTCTATCATCTTGTAGTTGGTTAAAGTCTGCATATGCATTGAAATTCTGTAACCAATTTGTTGCATTCTCTGATTGTTTACCTTTAAACGGAGCTGGGACGATCCCCATGTTGATAGGTGTTGGACAATTTTGCAGACCTTCGACAACTTTCTTTGTAGTCAATCCATAGTGGTATCAAATCGATGATTCCCTTGTCTTCAGTCAGTATGATATTCAGTGGCTTGGTATGTTCTCAGCACTATTAGTGGCTTCCATTATCGGCCTAGTAGAGCTCTTTGGTCAGTCTTCATGCAGCATGGTCCGAATCTCTTCACAACTTGCAGGGAGAGACCACGACCACAACCTGCTCACACCTCGGTCACCAAGGGAAGACTGCCTCTACATGTGCTCCCAATTCCACCGGGGTTTCTCCAGGAGGAGTGCAGGAATGGGGACAAAGGTTATTTCCATCCTTTTGTTCTAGTAGTCAGGTCAGTGACCTCATGTCTCCAATCTGGCAGTAATTCAGTCAAGTTAGTTTCCTATACAATTTGGCAATGATTCACAATGTCCTTCAGCCAAGTCAGTGATACTGTTCGGTAGTAATTAATTCTCACGTTTTTGCAAATACGCTGTTTTCCATAAGCACGCGTCTATAAACTACAATGTTCTGCCAGGAGCATGGCTAGGTGGCATCGTGACGTCGTGACCGCAAAGTGTACATATGCACAACAATCTTCCTACCTGGCTGTATTAAACACACTATCTAGAGGCTGGACATGTATATATAAACAGAACAGACCAATTGTGATAGATTTTATGACGAACCCAGTGACATTGACAATCCATATATTGCTAAATCGCCAGTTGTGAACTTTATCAGGTTTCCCGTATGAAGTTACACATCATTCTAGCAAAGAACAATATTGATTATTTTTGTGAACGTTATATAATAAAATATGAAATAATTAATATTTCATTTATATTTTCATTAGTCCCTGTTTGGACGCAGTCTGAAAACAGGGACTTATGTTTAACCTCTGTGTGTCCGTGCGTGTGTCTGTGCGTGCGTCCGGACCTGTTTCTTAGAAATGCCTGTACCAATCACAATCAAACTTCACACATACATGACATTATACATATGCACGCAATTTGTTTATGGGACCTTGATGTAAATAATTTTGTTTTTCAGATAAGATTCGAAATTTTGTTTTAATGAATGTGGTTCTCGTGCCATATCTGTGACTTACTTTCACTGATTATGTTCAAATTTTAAATATTCATTATACATCATGTCATTGATAGACAGATATATTGGTTTGACGATCCTATTCAAAATGGCCAAATGCTGGCCGTTTTGTGCGAAAAATACATCAAATATCAAACATTTATTGATGGATTTCGTTCAAACTTGGGACATGTATTAGACATTACGGGTTCCTGATGCACGTCATTTTATTTTTCAGATTGGATTCAAAATGGCTGACTGGCAGACATTTTGTTTTAATGATTGGGCTTCTAGAGTCATATGTCTTAAATGCTTTGATTGATTATATTCAAATTTTATATATTAGTTATACATCATGTTATATATACATGCATTCAAAATGGCTTATTTTGAATGCTGTTCCAGAGCAATATCTCTCAATACAGACAAGTACTTGTTTGACGATCAGATAAAAATGTCAATCATTTTAATGTTAAAAAAATCATATTCCTCACATGGTTATATTCCAGCTATATTACTATAAACAAAACTATATATCTTAAATTTGATAACTAACGGGGACTGTGCCATGCATGGCTTATTTATTAAAATATGTAGACATTATATCTTACAAACAATCAGTGTGATTTATTGTTTATATTTACAATGTCTTCATTAACTATTACAGGAGAGACCTCAGCGTTGCAGGAGGGTCTCTACAGGTTGGGCTTGCACCACCAAGGAGCCCTATGCGCGAAAGCGTTAGGCTGTTTTGTCTTCAGCCGAAACCAGCTTCTTTGCTTGACGCTTGTTGGGGCCCTATTTTATTGTTCAGTCAGCCGGCTTTGGTAAGCCTCCCTAAACTGGGGGGGGGGGGCTACTCTCGAGCCACCTAGTCCCTGAAGAGTCGCTCGAGTGGGTGTATCCCAAGACAAGTCTACTTGTTAGTGAGTAGCTTTAGATTTCTCTCAGTTTTTGAACCTTCTTCTTTGTGTCGAAAATAATACATTTCAGTCGCCGGAGCTTCCCTATCTACGGTGAGCGTGTCTAACGAGTAATAAATGGAATTCATTATTTCCACAGACATTCTGGTAGGTGATGTAGTAAACTATCAGGGTTGTACTTGTTTATTTACCTAATCATATCTACCAGAAAGTCCGTGGATACCGCCCACCTTCCCCACAAGCTTCCGGTGCCTACAGACTTTCTGGTAGGTATGATTAGGTAAACAAATGGGTTTGTACAACCCTAATAATTTAATGAATTTTGTTTTTTTATTTTGTTAATTTATCATTATGATGATGATAAACATGATATAATAATAAAAATTAACCTGAAACTTCATTACAGTTGTCTTCATTACATAAATGTGATGTATATAGCAAAACTGCACTGCTATGTGTGGGTGACAAATCACACTGATTGGCTATAACAATTGGTCTTGGTACCATTTTATTAAGTGTACTTGCTGACAGCTGGTAACACTGCACTGCTATGTGTGGGTGACAAATCACACTGATAGGCTGTAAGAATTGGTCTTGGTACCATTTTATTAAGTTTACTTGCTGACAGCTGGTAACACTGCACTGCTATGTGTGGGTGAAAAATCACACTGATTGGCTGTAAGAATTGGTCTTGGTACCATTTTATTAAGTGTACTTGCTTACAGCTGGTAACACTGCACTGCTATATGTAGGTGACAAGTCACTGATTGGCTGTAAGAATTGGTCTTGGTACCATTTTATTAAGTGTACTTGCTGACATTTGGTAAAACTGCACTGCTATGTGTGGGTGACAAGTCAAACTGATTGGCTGTAAGAATTGGCCTTGGTACCATTTTATTAAGTGTACTTGCTGACTGCTGTTAAAACTGCACTGCTATGTGTGGGTGAGAAATCACACTGATTGGCTATAAGAATTGGTCTTGGTACCATTTTATTAAGTGTACTTGCTGACAGCTGGTAAAACAGAACTTCTATGTGTGGGTGACAAAACACACTGATTGACTATAAGAATTGGTCTTGGTACCATTTTATTAAGTGTACTTGCTGACAGCTGGTAACACTGCACTGCTATATGTAGGTGACAAGTCACTGATGATTGGCTGTAAGAATTGGTCTTGGTACCATTTTATTAAGTGTACTTGCTGACAGCTGGTAACACTGCACTGCTATGTGTGGGTGACAAGTCACACTGATTGGGTGTAAGAATTGGTCTTGGTACCATTTTATTAAGTGTACTTGCTTACAGCTGGTAACACTGCACTACTATGTGTGGGTGACAAATCACACTGATTGGCTGTAAGAATTGGCCTTGGTACCATTTTATTAAGTGTACTTGCTGACAGCTGGTAACACTGCACTGCTATGTGTGGGTGAGAAATCACACTGATTGGCTATAAGAATTGGTCTTGGTACCATTTTATTAAGTGTACTTGCTTACAGCTGATAACACTGCACTGCTATGCGTGGGTGACAAATCACACTGATTGGCTATATGAATTGGTCTTGGTACCATTTTATTAAGTGTACTTGCTGACAGCTGGTAACACTGCACTGCTATGTGTGGGTGACAAGTCAACTGGCTGTAAGAATTGGTCTTGGTACCATTTTATTAAGTGTACTTGCTGACAGCTGGTAACACTGCACTACTATGTGTGGGTGACAAGTCACACTGATTGGCTGTTGGAATTGGTCTTGCTACCATTTTATTAAGTGTACTTGCTGACTGCTGCTAAAACTGCACTGCTATGTGTGGGTGACAAATCACACTGATTGGGTGTACGATTTGGTCTTGGTACCATTTTATTAAGTGTACTTGCTGACAGTTGGTAAAACTGCACTGATATGTGTGGGTGACAAGTCACACTGATTGGCTGTAAGAATTGGCCTTGGTACCATTTTATTAAGTGTACTTGCTGACTGCTGCTAAAACTGCACTGCTATGTGTGGGTGAGAAATCACACTGATTGGCTATAAGAATTGGTCTTGGTACCATCTTATTAAGTGTACATGCTGACAGCTGGAAAAACTGAACTGCTATGTGTGGGTGACAAATCACACTGATTGGCTATAAGAATTGGTCTTGGTACCATTTTATTAAGTGTATTTGCTGACAGCTGGTAACACTGCACTGCCATGTGTGGGTGACAAGTCACACTGATTGGGTGTACGAATTGGTCTTGGTACCATTTTATTAAGTGTACTTGCTGACAGCTGGTAAAACTGCACTGCTATGTATGGGTGACAAATCACACTGATTGGCTATAAGAATTGGTCTTGGTACCATTTTATTAAGTGTACGTGCTGACAGCTGGTAACACTGCACTACTATATGTAGGTGACAAGTCACTGATTGGCTGTAAGAATTGGTCTTGGTAACATTTTATTAAGTGTACTTGCTGACAGTTGGTAAAACTGCACTGCTATGTGTGGGTGACAAGTCAAACTGATTGGCTGTAAGAATTGGCCTTGGTAACATTTTATTAAGTGTACTTGCTGACTGCTGTTAAAACTGCACTGCTATGTGTGGGTGAGAAATCACACTGATTGGCTATAAGAATTGGTCTTGGTACCATTTTATTAAGTGTACTTGCTGACAGCTGGTAAAACTGAACTGCTATGTGTGGGTGACAAATCACACTGATTGGCTATAAGAATTGGTCATGGTACCATTTTGATAAGTGTATTTGCTGACAGCTGGTAACACTGCACTGCCATGTGTGGGTGACAAATCACACTGATTGGCTATAAGAATTGGTCTTGGTACCATTTTATTAAGTGTACTTGCTGACAGCTGGTAACACTGCACTGCTATATGTAGGTGACAAGTCACTGATGATTGGCTGTAAGAATTGGTCTTGGTACCATTTTATTAAGTGTACTTGCTGACAGCTGGTAACACTGCACTGCAATGTGTGGGTGACAAGTCACACTGATTGGCTGTAAGAATTGGTCTTGGTACCATTTTATTAAGTGTACTTGCTTACAGCTGGTAACACTGCACTACTATGTGTGGGTGACAAATCACACTGATTGGCTGTAAGAATTGGCCATGCTACCATTTTATTAAGTGTACTTGCTTACAGCTGGTAAAACTGCACTGCTATGTGTGGGTGACAAATCACACTGATTGGCTGTAAGAATTGGCCTTGGTACCGTTTTATTAAGTGTACTTGCTTACAGCTGGTAAAACTGCACTGCTATGTGTGGGTGGCATGTCACACTGATTGGCTGTAAGAATTGGTCTTGGTACCATTGTATTAAGTGTACTTGCTGACATCTGATAAAACTGCACTGCTATGTGTGGGTGACAAGTCACACTGATTGGCTGTAAGAATTAATCTTGGTACCATTTTATTAAGTGCACTTGCTGACAGCTGGTAACACTGCACTGCTATATGTAGGTGACAAGTCACTGATGATTGGCTGTAAGAATTGGTCTTGGTACCATTTTATTAAGTGTACTTGCTGACAGCTGGTAACACTGCACTGCTATGTGTGGGTGACAAGTCACACTGATTGGGTGTAAGAATTGGTCTTGGTACCATTTTATTAAGTGTACTTGCTTACAGCTGGTAACACTGCACTACTATGTGTGGGTGACAAATCACACTGATTGGCTGTAAGAATTGGCCTTGGTACCATTTTATTAAGTGTACTTGCTTACAGCTGGTAAAACTGCACTGCTATGTGTGGGTGACAAATCACACTGATTGGGTGTACGATTTGGTCTTGGTACCATTTTATTAAGTGTACTTGCTGACAGTTGGTAAAACTGCACTGATATGTGTGGGTGACAAGTCACACTGATTGGCTGTAAGAATTGGCCTTGGTACCATTTTATTAAGTGTACTTGCTGACTGCTGCTAAAACTGCACTGCTATGTGTGGGTGAGAAATCACACTGATTGGCTATAAGAATTGGTCTTGGTACCATCTTATTAAGTGTACATGCTGACAGCTGGAAAAACTGAACTGCTATGTGTGGGTGACAAATCACACTGATTGGCTATAAGAATTGGTCTTGGTACCATTTTATTAAGTGTATTTGCTGACAGCTGGTAACACTGCACTGCCATGTGTGGGTGACAAGTCACACTGATTGGGTGTACGAATTGGTCTTGGTACCATTTTATTAAGTGTACTTGCTGACAGCTGGTAAAACTGCACTGCTATGTATGGGTGACAAATCACACTGATTGGCTATAAGAATTGGTCTTGGTACCATTTTATTAAGTGTACGTGCTGACAGCTGGTAACACTGCACTACTATATGTAGGTGACAAGTCACTGATTGGCTGTAAGAATTGGTCTTGGTAACATTTTATTAAGTGTACTTGCTGACAGTTGGTAAAACTGCACTGCTATGTGTGGGTGACAAGTCAAACTGATTGGCTGTAAGAATTGGCCTTGGTAACATTTTATTAAGTGTACTTGCTGACTGCTGTTAAAACTGCACTGCTATGTGTGGGTGAGAAATCACACTGATTGGCTATAAGAATTGGTCTTGGTACCATTTTATTAAGTGTACTTGCTGACAGCTGGTAAAACTGAACTGCTATGTGTGGGTGACAAATCACACTGATTGGCTATAAGAATTGGTCATGGTACCATTTTGATAAGTGTATTTGCTGACAGCTGGTAACACTGCACTGCCATGTGTGGGTGACAAATCACACTGATTGGCTATAAGAATTGGTCTTGGTACCATTTTATTAAGTGTACTTGCTGACAGCTGGTAACACTGCACTGCTATATGTAGGTGACAAGTCACTGATGATTGGCTGTAAGAATTGGTCTTGGTACCATTTTATTAAGTGTACTTGCTGACAGCTGGTAACACTGCACTGCAATGTGTGGGTGACAAGTCACACTGATTGGCTGTAAGAATTGGTCTTGGTACCATTTTATTAAGTGTACTTGCTTACAGCTGGTAACACTGCACTACTATGTGTGGGTGACAAATCACACTGATTGGCTGTAAGAATTGGCCTTGCTACCATTTTATTAAGTGTACTTGCTTACAGCTGGTAAAACTGCACTGCTATGTGTGGGTGACAAATCACACTGATTGGCTGTAAGAATTGGTCTTGGTACCATTTTGATAAGTGTATTTGCTGACAGCTGGTAACACTGCACTGCCATGTGTGGGTGACAAATCACACTGATTGGCTATAAGAATTGGTCTTGGTACCATTTTATTAAGTGTACTTGCTGACAGCTGGTAACACTGCACTGCTATATGTAGGTGACAAGTCACTGATGATTGGCTGTAAGAATTGGTCTTGGTACCATTTTATTAAGTGTACTTGCTGACAGCTGGTAACACTGCACTGCAATGTGTGGGTGACAAGTCACACTGATTGGCTGTAAGAATTGGTCATGGTACCATTTTGATAAGTGTATTTGCTGACAGCTGGTAACACTGCACTGCCATGTGTGGGTGACAAATCACACTGATTGGCTATAAGAATTGGTCTTGGTACCATTTTATTAAGTGTACTTGCTGACAGCTGGTAACACTGCACTGCTATATGTAGGTGACAAGTCACTGATGATTGGCTGTAAGAATTGGTCTTGGTACCATTTTATTAAGTGTACTTGCTGACAGCTGGTAACACTGCACTGCAATGTGTGGGTGACAAGTCACACTGATTGGCTGTAAGAATTGGTCTTGGTACCATTTTATTAAGTGTACTTGCTTACAGCTGGTAACACTGCACTGCTATATGTAGGTGACAAGTCACTGATGATTGGCTGTAAGAATTGGTCTTGGTACCATTTTATTAAGTGTACTTGCTGACAGCTGGTAACACTGCACTGCAATGTGTGGGTGACAAGTCACACTGATTGGCTGTAAGAATTGGTCTTGGTACCATTTTATTAAGTGTACTTGCTTACAGCTGGTAACACTGCACTACTATGTGTGGGTGACAAATCACACTGATTGGCTGTAAGAATTGGCCTTGGTACCGTTTTATTAAGTGTACTTGCTTACAGCTGGTAAAACTGCACTGCTATGTGTGGGTGGCATGTCACACTGATTGGCTGTAAGAATTGGTCTTGGTACCATTGTATTAAGTGTACTTGCTGACATCTGATAAAACTGCACTGCTATGTGTGGGTGACAAGTCACACTGATTGGCTGTAAGAATTAATCTTGGTACCATTTTATTAAGTGCACTTGCTGACAGATGGTAACAGTGCACTGCTATGTGTGGGTGACAAGTCACACTATTTTGCTGTTGGAATTGGTCTTGGTACCATTTTATTAAGTGTACTTGCTGACAGCTGGTAACACTGCACTGCCATGTGTGGGTGACAAATCACACTGATTGGCTATAAGAATTGGTCTTGGTACCATTTTATTAAGTGTACTTGCTGACAGCTGGTAAAACTGAACTGCTATGTGTGGGTGACAAATCACACTGATTGGCTATAAGAATTGGTCATGGTACCATTTTGTTAAGTGTATTTGCTGACAGCTGGTAACACTGCACTGCCATATGTGGGTGACAAATCACACTGATTGGCTATAAGAATTGGTCTTGGTACCATTTTATTAAGTGTACTTGCTGACAGCTGGTAACACTGCATTGCTATATGTAGGTGACAAGTCACTGATGATTGGCTGTAAGAATTGGTCTTGGTACCATTTTATTAAGTGTACTTGCTGACAGCTGGTAACGCTGCACTGCAATGTGTGGGTGACAAGTCACACTGATTGGCTGTAAGAATTGGTCTTGGTACCATTTTATTAAGTGTACTTGCTTACAGCTGGTAACACTGCACTACTATGTGTGGGTGACAAATCACACTGATTGGCTGTAAGAATTGGCCTTGCTACCATTTTATTAAGTGTACTTGCTTACAGCTGGTAAAACTGCACTGCTATGTGTGGGTGACAAATCACACTGATTGGCTGTAAGAATTGGCCTTGGTACCGTTTTATTAAGTGTACTTGCTTACAGCTGGTAAAACTGCACTGCTATGTGTGGGTGGCATGTCACACTGATTGGCTGTAAGAATTGGTCTTGGTACCATTGTATTAAGTGTACTTGCTGACATCTGATAAAACTGCACTGCTATGTGTGGGTGACAAGTCACACTGATTGGCTGTAAGAATTAATCTTGGTACCATTTTATTAAGTGCACTTGCTGACAGATGGTAACAGTGCACTGCTATGTGTGGGTGACAAATCAAACTGATTGGCTGTAAGAATTGGCCTTGGTACCGTTTTATTAAGTGTACTTGCTTACAGCTGGTAAAACTGCACTGCTATGTGTGGGTGGCATGTCACACTGATTGGCTGTAAGAATTGGTCTTGGTACCATTGTATTAAGTGTACTTGCTGACATCTGATAAAACTGCACTGCTATGTGTGGGTGACAAGTCACACTGATTGGCTGTAAGAATTAATCTTGGTACCATTTTATTAAGTGCACTTGCTGACAGATGGTAACAGTGCACTGCTATGTGTGGGTGACAAGTCACACTATTTTGCTGTTGGAATTGGTCTTGGTACCATTTTATTAAGTGTACTTGCTGACAGCTGGTAACACTGCACTGCTATATGTGGGTGACAAGTCACACTGGCTGTAAGAATTGGTCTTGGTACCATTTTGTTACGTGTACTTGCTGACAGCTGGTAACACTGTACTGCTATGTGTGGGTGACAAGTTACACTGATTGGCTATAAGAATTGCTCTTGGTACCATTTTATTAAGTGTATTTGCTAACAGCTGGTAACAATGCACTGCTATGTGTAGGTGACAAGTCACACTGATTGGCTGTAAGAATTAGTCTTGGTACCATTTTATTAATAGTACTTGCTGACAGCTGGTAACACTGCACTGCTATGTGTGGGTGAGAAATCACACTGATTGGCTATAAGATTTGGTCTTGGTACCATTTTATTAAGTGTACTTGCTTACAGCTGATAATACTGCACTGCTATGCGTGGGTGACAAATCACACTGATTGGCTATATGAATTGATCTTGGTACCATTTTATTAAGTGTACTTGCTGACAGCTGGTAACATTGCACTGCTATGTGTGGGTGACAAGTCACACTGGCTGTAAGAATTGGTCTTGGTACCATTTTATTAAGTGTACTTGCTGACAGCTGGTAATACTGCACTGCTATGTGTGGGTGACAATTCACACTGATTGGCTATATGAATTGGTCTTGGTACCATTTTATTAAGTGTACTTGCTGACAGCGGGTAACACTGCACTGCTATGTGTGGGTGACAAGTCACACTGGCTGTAAGAATTGGTCTTTGTACCATTTTATTAAGTGTACTTGCTGACAGCTGGTAACACTGCACTGCTATGTGTGGGTGACAAGTCACACTGTTTGGCTGTAAGAATTGGTCCTGGTACCATTGTATTAAGTGTACTTGCTGACAGCTGGTAATACTGCACTGCTATGTGTGGGTGACAATTCACACTGATTGGCTGTTGGAATTGTTCTTAATACCATTTTATTAAGTGTACTTGCCGACAGCTGGTAACACTGCACTGCTATGTGTGGGTGACAAGTCACACTGATTGGCTGTAAAAATGATCTTGGTACCATTTTATTAAGTGTACTTGCTGACAGATGGAAACACTGCACTGCTATGTGTCGGTGACAAGTCACTGTGATTGGCTGTAAGAATTAGTCTTGGTACCATTTTATTAAGTGTACTTGCTGACAGCTGGTAACACTGCACTACTATGTGTGGGTGACAAGTCACACTGATTGGCTGTAAGAATTGGTCTTTGTACCATTTTATTAAGTGTACTTGCTGACAGCCAGTAAAACTGCACTGCTATGTGTGGGTGACAAATCATACTGATTGGCTGTAAGAATTGGTCTTGGTACCATTTTATTAAGTGTCCTTGCTGACAGCTGGTAACACTGCACTGCTATGTGTGGATGACAAATCACACTGATTGGCTATAAGAATTGCTCTTGGTACCATTTTATTAAGTGTATTTGCTAACAGCTGGTAACACTGCACTGCTATGTGTAGGTGACAAGTCACACTGATTGGCTGTAAGAATTAGTCTTGGTACCATTTTATTAAGTGTACTTGCTGACAGCTGGTAACACTGCACTGCTATGTGTGGGTGAGAAATCACACTGATTGGCTATAAGAATTGGTCTTGGTACCATTTTATTAAGTGTACTTGCTTACAGCTGATAACACTGCACTGCTATGCGTGGGTGACAAATCACACTGATTGGCTATATGAATTGGTCTTGGTACCATTTTATTAAGTGTACTTGCTGACAGCTGGTAACACTGCACTGCACTGTGTGGGTGACAAGTCAACTGGCTGTAAGAATTGGTCTTGGTACCATTTTATTAAGTGTACTTGCTGACAGCTGGTAACACTGCACTACTATGTGTGGGTGACAAGTCACACTGATTGGCTGTTGGAATTGGTCTTGCTACCATTTTATTAAGTGTACTTGCCGACAGCTGGTAACACTGCACTGCTATGTGTGGGTGACAAGTCACACTGATTGGCTGTAAAAAATGATCTTGGTACCATTTTATTAAGTGTACTTGCTGACAGCTGGTAACACTGCACTGCTATATGTGGGTGACAAGTCACACTGATTGGCTGTAAGAATTGGTCTTGGAACCATTGTATTAAGTGTACTTGCTGACATCTGATAAAACTGCACAGCTATGTGTTGGTGACAAGTCACACTGATGGCTGTAAGAATTAGTCTTGGTACCATTTTATTAAGTGTACTTGCTGACAGCTGTTAACACTGCACTGCTATGTGTGGGTGACAAATCACATTGATTGGCTATAACAATTGGTCTTGGTACCATTTTATTAAGTGTACTTGCTTACAGCTGATAACACTGCACTGCTATGCGTGGGTGACAAATCACACTGATTGGCTGTAACATTTGGCCTTGGTACCATTTTATTAAATGTACTTGCTGACAGCTGGTAACACTGCACTACTATGTGTGGGTGACAAATCACACTGATTGGCTGTAAGAATTGGCCTTGCTACCATTTTATTAAGTGTACTTGCTTACAGCTGGTAAAACTGCACTGCTATGTGTGGGTGACAAATCACACTGATTGGCTGTAAGAATTGGCCTTGGTACCGTTTTATTAAGTGTACTTGCTTACAGCTGGTAAAACTGCACTGCTATGTGTGGGTGGCATGTCACACTGATTGGCTGTAAGAATTGGTCTTGGTACCATTGTATTAAGTGTACTTGCTGACATCTGATAAAACTGCACTGCTATGTGTGGGTGACAAGTCACACTGATTGGCTGTAAGAATTAATCTTGGTACCATTTTATTAAGTGCACTTGCTGACAGATGGTAACAGTGCACTGCTATGTGTGGGTGACAAATCAAACTGATTGGCTGTAAGAATTGGCCTTGGTACCGTTTTATTAAGTGTACTTGCTTACAGCTGGTAAAACTGCACTGCTATGTGTGGGTGGCATGTCACACTGATTGGCTGTAAGAATTGGTCTTGGTACCATTGTATTAAGTGTACTTGCTGACATCTGATAAAACTGCACTGCTATGTGTGGGTGACAAGTCACACTGATTGGCTGTAAGAATTAATCTTGGTACCATTTTATTAAGTGCACTTGCTGACAGATGGTAACAGTGCACTGCTATGTGTGGGTGACAAGTCACACTATTTTGCTGTTGGAATTGGTCTTGGTACCATTTTATTAAGTGTACTTGCTGACAGCTGGTAACACTGCACTGCTATATGTGGGTGACAAGTCACACTGGCTGTAAGAATTGGTCTTGGTACCATTTTGTTACGTGTACTTGCTGACAGCTGGTAACACTGTACTGCTATGTGTGGGTGACAAGTTACACTGATTGGCTATAAGAATTGCTCTTGGTACCATTTTATTAAGTGTATTTGCTAACAGCTGGTAACAATGCACTGCTATGTGTAGGTGACAAGTCACACTGATTGGCTGTAAGAATTAGTCTTGGTACCATTTTATTAATAGTACTTGCTGACAGCTGGTAACACTGCACTGCTATGTGTGGGTGAGAAATCACACTGATTGGCTATAAGATTTGGTCTTGGTACCATTTTATTAAGTGTACTTGCTTACAGCTGATAATACTGCACTGCTATGCGTGGGTGACAAATCACACTGATTGGCTATATGAATTGATCTTGGTACCATTTTATTAAGTGTACTTGCTGACAGCTGGTAACATTGCACTGCTATGTGTGGGTGACAAGTCACACTGGCTGTAAGAATTGGTCTTGGTACCATTTTATTAAGTGTACTTGCTGACAGCTGGTAATACTGCACTGCTATGTGTGGGTGACAATTCACACTGATTGGCTATATGAATTGGTCTTGGTACCATTTTATTAAGTGTACTTGCTGACAGCGGGTAACACTGCACTGCTATGTGTGGGTGACAAGTCACACTGGCTGTAAGAATTGGTCTTTGTACCATTTTATTAAGTGTACTTGCTGACAGCTGGTAACACTGCACTGCTATGTGTGGGTGACAAGTCACACTGTTTGGCTGTAAGAATTGGTCCTGGTACCATTGTATTAAGTGTACTTGCTGACAGCTGGTAATACTGCACTGCTATGTGTGGGTGACAATTCACACTGATTGGCTGTTGGAATTGTTCTTAATACCATTTTATTAAGTGTACTTGCCGACAGCTGGTAACACTGCACTGCTATGTGTGGGTGACAAGTCACACTGATTGGCTGTAAAAATGATCTTGGTACCATTTTATTAAGTGTACTTGCTGACAGATGGAAACACTGCACTGCTATGTGTCGGTGACAAGTCACTGTGATTGGCTGTAAGAATTAGTCTTGGTACCATTTTATTAAGTGTACTTGCTGACAGCTGGTAACACTGCACTACTATGTGTGGGTGACAAGTCACACTGATTGGCTGTAAGAATTGGTCTTTGTACCATTTTATTAAGTGTACTTGCTGACAGCCAGTAAAACTGCACTGCTATGTGTGGGTGACAAATCATACTGATTGGCTGTAAGAATTGGTCTTGGTACCATTTTATTAAGTGTCCTTGCTGACAGCTGGTAACACTGCACTGCTATGTGTGGATGACAAATCACACTGATTGGCTATAAGAATTGCTCTTGGTACCATTTTATTAAGTGTATTTGCTAACAGCTGGTAACACTGCACTGCTATGTGTAGGTGACAAGTCACACTGATTGGCTGTAAGAATTAGTCTTGGTACCATTTTATTAAGTGTACTTGCTGACAGCTGGTAACACTGCACTGCTATGTGTGGGTGAGAAATCACACTGATTGGCTATAAGAATTGGTCTTGGTACCATTTTATTAAGTGTACTTGCTTACAGCTGATAACACTGCACTGCTATGCGTGGGTGACAAATCACACTGATTGGCTATATGAATTGGTCTTGGTACCATTTTATTAAGTGTACTTGCTGACAGCTGGTAACACTGCACTGCACTGTGTGGGTGACAAGTCAACTGGCTGTAAGAATTGGTCTTGGTACCATTTTATTAAGTGTACTTGCTGACAGCTGGTAACACTGCACTACTATGTGTGGGTGACAAGTCACACTGATTGGCTGTTGGAATTGGTCTTGCTACCATTTTATTAAGTGTACTTGCCGACAGCTGGTAACACTGCACTGCTATGTGTGGGTGACAAGTCACACTGATTGGCTGTAAAAAATGATCTTGGTACCATTTTATTAAGTGTACTTGCTGACAGCTGGTAACACTGCACTGCTATATGTGGGTGACAAGTCACACTGATTGGCTGTAAGAATTGGTCTTGGAACCATTGTATTAAGTGTACTTGCTGACATCTGATAAAACTGCACAGCTATGTGTTGGTGACAAGTCACACTGATGGCTGTAAGAATTAGTCTTGGTACCATTTTATTAAGTGTACTTGCTGACAGCTGTTAACACTGCACTGCTATGTGTGGGTGACAAATCACATTGATTGGCTATAACAATTGGTCTTGGTACCATTTTATTAAGTGTACTTGCTTACAGCTGATAACACTGCACTGCTATGCGTGGGTGACAAATCACACTGATTGGCTGTAACATTTGGCCTTGGTACCATTTTATTAAATGTACTTGCTGACAGTTGGTAAAACTGCACTGATATGTGTGGGTGACAAGTCACACTGATTGGCTGTAAGAATTGGCCTTGGTACCATTTTATTAAGTGTACTTGCTGACTGCTGCTAAAACTGCACTGCTATGTGTGGGTGAGAAATCACACTGATTGGCTATAAGAATTGGTCTTGGTACCATCTTATTAAGTGTACATGCTGACAGCTGGAAAAACTGAACTGCTATGTGTGGGTGACAAATCACTCTGATTGGCTATAAGAATTGGTCTTGGTACCATTTTATTAAGTGTATTTGCTGACAGCTGGTAACACTGCACTGCCATGTGTGGGTGACAAGTCACACTGATTGGGTGTACGAATTGGTCTTGGTACCATTTTATTAAGTGTACTTGCTGACAGCTGGTAAAACTGCACTGCTATGTATGGGTGACAAATCACACTGATTGGCTATAAGAATTGGTCTTGGTACCATTTTATTAAGTGTACGTGCTGACAGCTGGTAACACTGCACTACTATATGTAGGTGACAAGTCACTGATTGGCTGTAAGAATTGGTCTTGGTAACATTTTATTAAGTGTACTTGCTGACAGTTGGTAAAACTGCACTGCTATGTGTGGGTGACAAGTCAAACTGATTGGCTGTAAGAATTGGCCTTGGCAACATTTTATTAAGTGTACTTGCTGACTGCTGTTAAAACTGCACTGCTATGTGTGGGTGAGAAATCACACTGATTGGCTATAAGAATTGGTCTTGGTACCATTTTATTAAGTGTACTTGCTGACAGCTGGTAAAACTGAACTGCTATGTGTGGGTGACAAATCACACTGATTGGCTATAAGAATTGGTCATGGTACCATTTTGATAAGTGTATTTGCTGACAGCTGGTAACACTGCACTGCCATGTGTGGGTGACAAATCACACTGATTGGCTATAAGAATTGGTCTTGGTACCATTTTATTAAGTGTACTTGCTGACAGCTGGTAACACTGCACTGCTATATGTAGGTGACAAGTCACTGATGATTGGCTGTAAGAATTGGTCTTGGTACCATTTTATTAAGTGTACTTGCTGACAGCTGGTAACACTGCACTGCAATGTGTGGGTGACAAGTCACACTGATTGGCTGTAAGAATTGGTCTTGGTACCATTTTATTAAGTGTACTTGCTTACAGCTGGTAACACTGCACTACTATGTGTGGGTGACAAATCACACTGATTGGCTGTAAGAATTGGCCTTGCTACCATTTTATTAAGTGTACTTGCTTACAGCTGGTAAAACTGCACTGCTATGTGTGGGTGACAAATCACACTGATTGGCTGTAAGAATTGGCCTTGGTACCGTTTTATTAAGTGTACTTGCTTACAGCTGGTAAAACTGCACTGCTATGTGTGGGTGGCATGTCACACTGATTGGCTGTAAGAATTGGTCTTGGTACCATTGTATTAAGTGTACTTGCTGACATCTGATAAAACTGCACTGCTATGTGTGGGTGACAAGTCACACTGATTGGCTGTAAGAATTAATCTTGGTACCATTTTATTAAGTGCACTTGCTGACAGATGGTAACAGTGCACTGCTATGTGTGGGTGACAAGTCACACTATTTTGCTGTTGGAATTGGTCTTGGTACCATTTTATTAAGTGTACTTGCTGACAGCTGGTAACACTGCACTGCCATGTGTGGGTGACAAATCACACTGATTGGCTATAAGAATTGGTCTTGGTACCATTTTATTAAGTGTACTTGCTGACAGCTGGTAAAACTGAACTGCTATGTGTGGGTGACAAATCACACTGATTGGCTATAAGAATTGGTCATGGTACCATTTTGTTAAGTGTATTTGCTGACAGCTGGTAACACTGCACTGCCATATGTGGGTGACAAATCACACTGATTGGCTATAAGAATTGGTCTTGGTACCATTTTATTAAGTGTACTTGCTGACAGCTGGTAACACTGCATTGCTATATGTAGGTGACAAGTCACTGATGATTGGCTGTAAGAATTGGTCTTGGTACCATTTTATTAAGTGTACTTGCTGACAGCTGGTAACGCTGCACTGCAATGTGTGGGTGACAAGTCACACTGATTGGCTGTAAGAATTGGTCTTGGTACCATTTTATTAAGTGTACTTGCTTACAGCTGGTAACACTGCACTACTATGTGTGGGTGACAAATCACACTGATTGGCTGTAAGAATTGGCCTTGCTACCATTTTATTAAGTGTACTTGCTTACAGCTGGTAAAACTGCACTGCTATGTGTGGGTGACAAATCAAACTGATTGGCTGTAAGAATTGGCCTTGGTACCGTTTTATTAAGTGTACTTGCTTACAGCTGGTAAAACTGCACTGCTATGTGTGGGTGGCATGTCACACTGATTGGCTGTAAGAATTGGTCTTGGTACCATTGTATTAAGTGTACTTGCTGACATCTGATAAAACTGCACTGCTATGTGTGGGTGACAAGTCACACTGATTGGCTGTAAGAATTAATCTTGGTACCATTTTATTAAGTGCACTTGCTGACAGATGGTAACAGTGCACTGCTATGTGTGGGTGACAAGTCACACTATTTTGCTGTTGGAATTGGTCTTGGTACCATTTTATTAAGTGTACTTGCTGACAGCTGGTAACACTGCACTGCTATATGTGGGTGACAAGTCACACTGGCTGTAAGAATTGGTCTTGGTACCATTTTGTTACGTGTACTTGCTGACAGCTGGTAACACTGTACTGCTATGTGTGGGTGACAAGTTACACTGATTGGCTATAAGAATTGCTCTTGGTACCATTTTATTAAGTGTATTTGCTAACAGCTGGTAACAATGCACTGCTATGTGTAGGTGACAAGTCACACTGATTGGCTGTAAGAATTAGTCTTGGTACCATTTTATTAATAGTACTTGCTGACAGCTGGTAACACTGCACTGCTATGTGTGGGTGAGAAATCACACTGATTGGCTATAAGATTTGGTCTTGGTACCATTTTATTAAGTGTACTTGCTTACAGCTGATAATACTGCACTGCTATGCGTGGGTGACAAATCACACTGATTGGCTATATGAATTGATCTTGGTACCATTTTATTAAGTGTACTTGCTGACAGCTGGTAACATTGCACTGCTATGTGTGGGTGACAAGTCACACTGGCTGTAAGAATTGGTCTTGGTACCATTTTATTAAGTGTACTTGCTGACAGCTGGTAATACTGCACTGCTATGTGTGGGTGACAATTCACACTGATTGGCTATATGAATTGGTCTTGGTACCATTTTATTAAGTGTACTTGCTGACAGCGGGTAACACTGCACTGCTATGTGTGGGTGACAAGTCACACTGGCTGTAAGAATTGGTCTTTGTACCATTTTATTAAGTGTACTTGCTGACAGCTGGTAACACTGCACTGCTATGTGTGGGTGACAAGTCACACTGTTTGGCTGTAAGAATTGGTCCTGGTACCATTGTATTAAGTGTACTTGCTGACAGCTGGTAATACTGCACTGCTATGTGTGGGTGACAATTCACACTGATTGGCTGTTGGAATTGTTCTTAATACCATTTTATTAAGTGTACTTGCCGACAGCTGGTAACACTGCACTGCTATGTGTGGGTGACAAGTCACACTGATTGGCTGTAAAAATGATCTTGGTACCATTTTATTAAGTGTACTTGCTGACAGATGGAAACACTGCACTGCTATGTGTCGGTGACAAGTCACTGTGATTGGCTGTAAGAATTAGTCTTGGTACCATTTTATTAAGTGTACTTGCTGACAGCTGGTAACACTGCACTACTATGTGTGGGTGACAAGTCACACTGATTGGCTGTAAGAATTGGTCTTTGTACCATTTTATTAAGTGTACTTGCTGACAGCCAGTAAAACTGCACTGCTATGTGTGGGTGACAAATCATACTGATTGGCTGTAAGAATTGGTCTTGGTACCATTTTATTAAGTGTCCTTGCTGACAGCTGGTAACACTGCACTGCTATGTGTGGATGACAAATCACACTGATTGGCTATAAGAATTGCTCTTGGTACCATTTTATTAAGTGTATTTGCTAACAGCTGGTAACACTGCACTGCTATGTGTAGGTGACAAGTCACACTGATTGGCTGTAAGAATTAGTCTTGGTACCATTTTATTAAGTGTACTTGCTGACAGCTGGTAACACTGCACTGCTATGTGTGGGTGAGAAATCACACTGATTGGCTATAAGAATTGGTCTTGGTACCATTTTATTAAGTGTACTTGCTTACAGCTGATAACACTGCACTGCTATGCGTGGGTGACAAATCACACTGATTGGCTATATGAATTGGTCTTGGTACCATTTTATTAAGTGTACTTGCTGACAGCTGGTAACACTGCACTGCTATGTGTGGGTGACAAGTCAACTGGCTGTAAGAATTGGTCTTGGTACCATTTTATTAAGTGTACTTGCTGACAGCTGGTAACACTGCACTACTATGTGTGGGTGACAAGTCACACTGATTGGCTGTTGGAATTGGTCTTGCTACCATTTTATTAAGTGTACTTGCCGACAGCTGGTAACACTGCACTGCTATGTGTGGGTGACAAGTCACACTGATTGGCTGTAAAAAATGATCTTGGTACCATTTTATTAAGTGTACTTGCTGACAGCTGGTAACACTGCACTGCTATATGTGGGTGACAAGTCACACTGATTGGCTGTAAGAATTGGTCTTGGAACCATTGTATTAAGTGTACTTGCTGACATCTGATAAAACTGCACAGCTATGTGTTGGTGACAAGTCACACTGATTGGCTGTAAGAATTAGTCTTGGTACCATTTTATTAAGTGTACTTGCTGACAGCTGTTAACACTGCACTGCTATGTGTGGGTGACAAATCACATTGATTGGCTATAACAATTGGTCTTGGTACCATTTTATTAAGTGTACTTGCTTACAGCTGATAACACTGCACTGCTATGCGTGGGTGACAAATCACACTGATTGGCTGTAAGAATTGGCCTTGGTACCATTTTATTAAATGTACTAGCTGACAGCTGGTAACACTGCACTGCTATGCGTGGGTGACAAATCACACTGATTGGCTATAAGAATTGGTCTTTGTACCATTTTATTAAGTGTACTTGCTGACAGCTGGTAACACTGCACTGCTATGTGTGGGTGACAAATCGCACTGATTGGCTATATGAATTGGTCTTGGTACCATTTTATTAAATGTACTTGCTGACAGCTGGTAACACTGCACTGCTATGTGTGGGTTACAAATCATACTGATTGGCTGTTAGAATTGGTCTTGGTACCATTTTATTAAGTTTACTTGCTGACAGCTGGTAACACTGCACTGCTATGTGTGGGTGACAAGTCACACTGATTGGCTGTAAGAATTAGTCTTGGTACCATTTTATTAAGTGTACTTGCTGACAGCTGAAAACACTGCACTGCTATGTGTGGGTGACAAATCATACTGATTGGCTGTAAGAATTTGTCTTGGTACCATTTTATTAAGTGTCCTTGCTGACAGCTGGTAACACTGCACTGCTATGTGTGGATGACAAATCACACTGATTGGCTATAAGAATTGCTCTTGGTACCATTTTATTAAGCGTATTTGCTAACAGCTGGTAACACTGCACTGCTATGTGTAGGTGACAAGTCACACTGATTGGCTGTAAGAATTAGTCTTGGTACCATTTTATTAAGTGTACTTGCTGACAGCTGGTAACACTGCACTGCTATGTGTGGGTGAGAAATCACACTGATTGGCTATAAGAATTGGTCTTGGTACCATTTTATTAAGTGTACTTGCTTACAGCTGATAACACTGCACTGCTATGTGTGGGTGACAAATCACACTGATTGGCTGTAAGAATTGGCCTTGGTACCATTTTATTAAGTGTACTTGCTGACAGCTGGTAACACTGCACTGCTATGTGTGGGTGACAAATCACACTGATTGGCTATATGAATCGGTCTTGGTACCATTTTATTAAGTGTACATGCTTACAGCTGATAACACTGCACTGCTATGCGTGGGTGACAAATCACACTGATTGGCTGTAAGAATTGGCCTTGGTACCATTTTATTAAGTGTACTTGCTGACAGCTGGTAACACTGCACTGCTATGCGTGGGTGACAAATCACACTGATTGGCTATAAGAATTGGTCTTTGTACCATTTTATTAATTGTACTTGCTGACAGCTGGTAACACTGCACTGCTATGTGTGGGTGACAAATCACACTGATTGGCTATATGAATCGGTCTTGGTACCATTTTATTAAGTGTACTTGCTGACAGCTGGTAACACTGCACTGCTATGTGTGGATGACAAGTCACACTGATTGGCTTTAAAAAATGATCTTGGTACCATTTTATTAAGTGTACTTGCTGACAGATGGAAACACTGCACTGCTATGTGTCGGTGACAAGTCACTGTGATTGGCTGTAAGAATTAGTCTTGGTACCATTTTATTAAGTGTACTTGCTGACAGCTGGCAATACTGCACTGCTATGTGTGGGTGACAAGTCGCACTGATTGGCTGTAAGAATTAGTCTTGGTACCATTTTATTAAGTGTACTTGCTGACAGCTGGTAACACTGCACTGCTATGTGTGGGTGACAAATCACACTGATTGGCTATAAGAATTGGTCTTGGTACCATTTTATTAAGTGTACTTGCTTACAGCTGATATCACTGCACTGCTATGCGTGGGTGACAAATCACACTGATTGGCTGTAAGAATTGGTCTTGGTACCATTTTATTAAGTGTACTTGCTGACAGCTGGTAACACTGCACTGCTATGTGTGGGTGACAAATCACACTGATTGGCTATATGAATCGGTCTTGGTACCATTTTATTAAGTGTACATGCTTACAGCTGATAACACTGCACTGCTATGCGTGGGTGACAAATCACACTGATTG
This sequence comes from Saccoglossus kowalevskii, assembly GCF_978046115.1. Lineage (NCBI taxonomy): Eukaryota > Metazoa > Hemichordata > Enteropneusta > Harrimaniidae > Saccoglossus > Saccoglossus kowalevskii. The sequence continues at coordinate 42,607,534 of NC_140646.1, forward strand.
GCTGTAAGAATTGGCCTTGGTACCATTTTATTAAGTGTACTTGCTGACAGCTGGTAACACTGCACTGCTATGCGTGGGTGACAAATCACACTGATTGGCTATAAGAATTGGTCTTTGTACCATTTTATTAATTGTACTTTTTGACAGCTGGTAACACTGCACTGCTGTGTGTGGGTGACAAATCACACTGATTGGCTATATGAATCGGTCTTGGTACCATTTTATTAAGTGTACTTGCTGACAGCTGGTAACACTGTACTGCTATGTGTGGGTGACAAATCACACTGATTGGCTGTAAGAATTGGTCTTGGTACCATTTTATTAAGTGTACTTGCTTACAGCTGATAACACTGCACTGCTATGTGTGGGTGACAAGTCACACTGATTGGCTGTAAGAATTAGTCTTAATTCCATTTTATTAAGTGTACTTGCTGACAGCTGGCAACACTGCACTGCTATGTGTGGGTGACAAATCACACTGATTGGCTATATGAATTGGTCTTGGTACCATTTTATTAAGTGTACTTGCTTACAGCTCGTAACACTGTACTGCTATGTGTGGGTGACAAGTCACACTGTTTGGCTGTAAGAATTTGTCTTGGTACCATTTTATTAAGTTTACTTGCTGACAGCTGGTAACACTGCACTGCTATGTGTGGGTGACAAGTCACACTGATTGGCTGTAGGAATTGGTCTTCGTACCATTGTGTTAAGTATACTTGCTGACAGCTGGTAACACTGCACTGCTATGTGTGGGTGACAAGTCACACTGATTGGCTGTGGGAATTGGTCTTGGTACCATTTTATTAAGTGTACATGCTGACAGCTTGTAACACTGCACTGCTATGTGTGGGTGACAAGTCACACTGTTTGGCTGTAAGAATTGGTCTTGGTACCATTGTATTAAGTGTACTTGCTGACATCTGATAAAACTGCACTGCTATGTGTGGGTGACAAGTCACACTGATTGGCTGTAAGAATTAGTCTTGGTACCATTTTATTAAGTGTACTTGCTTACAGCTGGTAACAGTTCACTGCTATGTGTGGGTGACAAGTCACACTGATTTGCTGTTGGAATTGGTCTTGGTACCATTTTATTAAGTGTACTTGCTGACAGCTGGTAACACTGCACTGCTATGTGTGGGTGACAAATCACACTGATTGGCTGTAAAAATGATCTTGGTACCATTTTATTAAGTGTACTTGCTGACAGCTGGTGACATTGCACTGCAATATGTGGGTGACAAGTCACACTGGCTGTAAGAATTGGTCTTGGTACCATTTTATTACGTGTACTTGCTGACAGCTGGTAACACTGCACTGCTATGTGTGGGTGACAAGTTACACTGATTGGCTTTATGAATTGGTCTTTGTACCATTTTATTAAGTGTACTTGCTGACAGCCCGTAAAACTGCGCTGCTATGTGTGGGTGACAAATCATACTGATTGGCTGTAAGAATTGGTCTTGGTACCATTTTATTAAGTGTCCTTGCTGACAGCTGGTAACACTGCACTGCTATGTGTGGATGACTAATCGCACTGATTGGCTATAAGAATTGTTCTTGGTACCATTTTATTAAGTGTATTTGCTAACAGCTGGTAACACTGCACTGCTATGTGTGGGTGACAAGTCACACTGATTGGCTGTAAGAATTAGTCTTGGTACCATTTTATTAAGTGTACTTGCTGACAGCTGGTAACACTGCACTGCTATGTGTGGGTGAGAAATCACACTGATTGGCTATAAGAATTGGTCTTGATACCATTTTATTAAGTGTACTTGCTTACAGCTGATAACACTGCACTGCTATGCGTGGGTGACAAATCACACTGATTGGCTGTAAGAATTGGCCTTGGTACCATTTTATCAAGTGTACTTGCTGACAGCTGGTAACACTGCACTGCTATGCGTGGGTGACAAATCACACTGATTGGCTATAAGAATTGGTCTTTGTACCATTTTATTAAGTGTACTTGCTGACAGCTGGTAACACTGCACTGCTATGTGTGGGTGACAAATCACACTGATTGGCTATATGATTTGGTCTTGGTACCATTTTATTAAGTGTACTTGCTGACAGCTGGTAACACTGCACTGCTATGCGTGGGTGACAAATCACACTGATTGGCTATAAGAATTGGTCTTTGTACCATTTTATTAATTGTACTTTTTGACAGCTGGTAACACTGCACTGCTATGTGTGGGTGACAAATCACACTGATTGGCTATATGAATCGGTCTTGGTACCATTTTATTAAGTGTACTTGCAGACAGCTGGTAACACTGTACTGCTATGTGTGGGTGACAAATCACACTGATTGGCTGTAAGAATTGGTCTTGGTACCATTTTATTAAGTGTACTTGCTTACAGCTGATAACACTGCACTGCTATGTGTGGGTGACAAGTCACACTGATTGGCTGTAAGAATTAGTCTTAATTCCATTTTATTAAGTGTACTTGCTGACAGCTGGCAACACTGCACTGCTATGTGTGGGTGACAAATCACACTGATTGGCTATATGAATTGGTCTTGGTACCATTTTATTAAGTGTACTTGCTTACAGCTCGTAACACTGTACTGCTATGTGTGGGTGACAAGTCACACTGTTTGGCTGTAAGAATTTGTCTTGGTACCATTTTATTAAGTTTACTTGCTGACAGCTGGTAACACTGCACTGCTATGTGTGGGTGACAAGTCACACTGATTGGCTGTAGGAATTGGTCTTCGTACCATTGTGTTAAGTATACTTGCTGACAGCTGGTAACACTGCACTGCTATGTGTGGGTGACAAGTCACACTGATTGGCTGTGGGAATTGGTCTTGGTACCATTTTATTAAGTGTACATGCTGACAGCTTGTAACACTGCACTGCTATGTGTGGGTGACAAGTCACACTGTTTGGCTGTAAGAATTGGTCTTGGTACCATTGTATTAAGTGTACTTGCTGACATCTGATAAAACTGCACTGCTATGTGTGGGTGACAAGTCACACTGATTGGCTGTAAGAATTAGTCTTGGTACCATTTTATTAAGTGTACTTGCTTACAGCTGGTAACAGTTCACTGCTATGTGTGGGTGACAAGTCACACTGATTTGCTGTTGGAATTGGTCTTGGTACCATTTTATTAAGTGTACTTGCTGACAGCTGGTAACACTGCACTGCTATGTGTGGGTGACAAATCACACTGATTGGCTGTAAAAATGATCTTGGTACCATTTTATTAAGTGTACTTGCTGACAGCTGGTGACATTGCACTGCAATATGTGGGTGACAAGTCACACTGGCTGTAAGAATTGGTCTTGGTACCATTTTATTACGTGTACTTGCTGACAGCTGGTAACACTGCACTGCTATGTGTGGGTGACAAGTTACACTGATTGGCTTTATGAATTGGTCTTTGTACCATTTTATTAAGTGTACTTGCTGACAGCCCGTAAAACTGCGCTGCTATGTGTGGGTGACAAATCATACTGATTGGCTGTAAGAATTGGTCTTGGTACCATTTTATTAAGTGTCCTTGCTGACAGCTGGTAACACTGCACTGCTATGTGTGGATGACTAATCGCACTGATTGGCTATAAGAATTGTTCTTGGTACCATTTTATTAAGTGTATTTGCTAACAGCTGGTAACACTGCACTGCTATGTGTGGGTGACAAGTCACACTGATTGGCTGTAAGAATTAGTCTTGGTACCATTTTATTAAGTGTACTTGCTGACAGCTGGTAACACTGCACTGCTATGTGTGGGTGAGAAATCACACTGATTGGCTATAAGAATTGGTCTTGATACCATTTTATTAAGTGTACTTGCTTACAGCTGATAACACTGCACTGCTATGCGTGGGTGACAAATCACACTGATTGGCTGTAAGAATTGGCCTTGGTACCATTTTATCAAGTGTACTTGCTGACAGCTGGTAACACTGCACTGCTATGCGTGGGTGACAAATCACACTGATTGGCTATAAGAATTGGTCTTGGTACCATTTTATTAAGTGTACTTGCTGACAGCTGGTAACACTGCACTGCTATGCGTGGGTGACAAATCACACTGATTGGCTATAAGAATTGGTCTTTGTACCATTTTATTAATTGTACTTTTTGACAGCTGGTAACACTGCACTGCTATGTGTGGGTGACAAATCACACTGATTGGCTATATGAATCGGTCTTGGTACCATTTTATTAAGTGTACTTGCAGACAGCTGGTAACACTGTACTGCTATGTGTGGGTGACAAATCACACTGATTGGCTGTAAGAATTGGTCTTGGTACCATTTTATTAAGTGTACTTGCTTACAGCTGATAACACTGCACTGCTATGTGTGGGTGACAAGTCACACTGATTGGCTGTAAGAATTAGTCTTAATTCCATTTTATTAAGTGTACTTGCTGACAGCTGGCAACACTGCACTGCTATGTGTGGGTGACAAATCACACTGATTGGCTATATGAATTGGTCTTGGTACCATTTTATTAAGTGTACTTGCTTACAGCTCGTAACACTGTACTGCTATGTGTGGGTGACAAGTCACACTGTTTGGCTGTAAGAATTTGTCTTGGTACCATTTTATTAAGTTTACTTGCTGACAGCTGGTAACACTGCACTGCTATGTGTGGGTGACAAGTCACACTGATTGGCTGTAGGAATTGGTCTTCGTACCATTGTGTTAAGTATACTTGCTGACAGCTGGTAACACTGCACTGCTATGTGTGGGTGACAAGTCACACTGATTGGCTGTGGGAATTGGTCTTGGTACCATTTTATTAAGTGTACATGCTGACAGCTTGTAACACTGCACTGCTATGTGTGGGTGACAAGTCACACTGTTTGGCTGTAAGAATTGGTCTTGGTACCATTGTATTAAGTGTACTTGCTGACATCTGATAAAACTGCACTGCTATGTGTGGGTGACAAGTCACACTGATTGGCTGTAAGAATTAGTCTTGGTACCATTTTATTAAGTGTACTTGCTTACAGCTGGTAACAGTTCACTGCTATGCGTGGGTGACAAGTCACACTGATTTGCTGTTGGAATTGGTCTTGGTACCATTTTATTAAGTGTACTTGCTGACAGCTGGTAACACTGCACTGCTATGTGTGGGTGACAAATCACACTGATTGGCTGTAAAAATGATCTTGGTACCATTTTATTAAGTGTACTTGCTGACAGCTGGTGACATTGCACTGCAATATGTGGGTGACAAGTCACACTGGCTGTAAGAATTGGTCTTGGTACCATTTTATTACGTGTACTTGCTGACAGCTGGTAACACTGCACTGCTATGTGTGGGTGACAAGTTACACTGATTGGCTTTATGAATTGGTCTTTGTACCATTTTATTAAGTGTACTTGCTGACAGCCCGTAAAACTGCGCTGCTATGTGTGGGTGACAAATCATACTGATTGGCTGTAAGAATTGGTCTTGGTACCATTTTATTAAGTGTCCTTGCTGACAGCTGGTAACACTGCACTGCTATGTGTGGATGACTAATCGCACTGATTGGCTATAAGAATTGTTCTTGGTACCATTTTATTAAGTGTATTTGCTAACAGCTGGTAACACTGCACTGCTATGTGTGGGTGACAAGTCACACTGATTGGCTGTAAGAATTAGTCTTGGTACCATTTTATTAAGTGTACTTGCTGACAGCTGGTAACACTGCACTGCTATGTGTGGGTGAGAAATCACACTGATTGGTTGTAAGAATTGGTCTTGATACCATTTTATTAAGTGTACTTGCTTACAGCTGATAACACTGCACTGCTATGCGTGGGTGACAAATCACACTGATTGGCTGTAAGAATTGGCCTTGGTACCATTTTATCAAGTGTACTTGCTGACAGCTGGTAACACTGCACTGCTATGCGTGGGTGACAAATCACACTGATTGGCTATAAGAATTGGTCTTTGTACCATTTTATTAAGTGTACTTGCTGACAGCTGGTAACACTGCACTGCTATGTGTGGGTGACAAATCACACTGATTGGCTATATGATTTGGTCTTGGTACCATTTTATTAAGTGTACTTGCTGACAGCTGGTAACACTGCACTGCTATGCGTGGGTGACAAATCACACTGATTGGCTATAAGAATTGGTCTTTGTACCATTTTATTAATTGTACTTTTTGACAGCTGGTAACACTGCACTGCTATGTGTGGGTGACAAATCACACTGATTGGCTATATGAATCGGTCTTGCTACCATTTTATTAAGTGTACTTGCAGACAGCTGGTAACACTGTACTGCTATGTGTGGGTGACAAATCACACTGATTGGCTGTAAGAATTGGTCTTGGTACCATTTTATTAAGTGTACTTGCTTACAGCTGATAACACTGCACTGCTATGTGTGGGTGACAAGTCACACTGATTGGCTGTAAGAATTAGTCTTAATTCCATTTTATTAAGTGTACTTGCTGACAGCTGGCAACACTGCACTGCTATGTGTGGGTGACAAATCACACTGATTGGCTATATGAATTGGTCTTGGTACCATTTTATTAAGTGTACTTGCTTACAGCTCGTAACACTGTACTGCTATGTGTGGGTGACAAGTCACACTGTTTGGCTGTAAGAATTTGTCTTGGTACCATTTTATTAAGTTTACTTGCTGACAGCTGGTAACACTGCACTGCTATGTGTGGGTGACAAGTCACACTGATTGGCTGTAGGAATTGGTCTTCGTACCATTGTGTTAAGTATACTTGCTGACAGCTGGTAACACTGCACTGCTATGTGTGGGTGACAAGTCACACTGATTGGCTGTAGGAATTGGTCTTGGTACCATTTTATTAAGTGTACATGCTGACAGCTTGTAACACTGCACTGCTATGTGTGGGTGACAAGTCACACTGATTGGCTGTAAGAATTGGTCTTGGTACCATTGTATTAAGTGTACTTGCTGACATCTGATAAAACTGCACTGCTATGTGTGGGTGACAAGTCACACTGATTGGCTGTAAGAATTAGTCTTGGTACCATTTTATTAAGTGTACTTGCTTACAGCTGGTAACAGTTCACTGCTATGTGTGGGTGACAAGTCACACTGATTTGCTGTTGGAATTGGTCTTGGTACCATTTTATTAAGTGTACTTGCTGACAGCTGGTAACACTGCACTGCTATGTGTGGGTGACAAATCACACTGATTGGCTGTAAAAATGATCTTGGTACCATTTTATTAAGTGTACTTGCTGACAGCTGGTGACATTGCACTGCAATATGTGGGTGACAAGTCACACTGGCTGTAAGAATTGGTCTTGGTACCATTTTATTACGTGTACTTGCTGACAGCTGGTAACACTGCACTGCTATGTGTGGGTGACAAGTTACACTGATTGGCTTTATGAATTGGTCTTTGTACCATTTTATTAAGTGTACTTGCTGACAGCCCGTAAAACTGCGCTGCTATGTGTGGGTGACAAATCATGCTGATTGGCTGTAAGAATTGGTCTTGGTACCATTTTATTAAGTGTCCTTGCTGACAGCTGGTAACACTGCACTGCTATGTGTGGATGACTAATCGCACTGATTGGCTATAAGAATTGTTCTTGGTACCATTTTATTAAGTGTATTTGCTAACAGCTGGTAACACTGCACTGCTATGTGTGGGTGACAAGTCACACTGATTGGCTGTAAGAATTAGTCTTGGTACCATTTTATTAAGTGTACTTGCTGACAGCTGGTAACACTGCACTGCTATGTGTGGGTGAGAAATCACACTGATTGGCTATAAGAATTGGTCTTGATACCATTTTATTAAGTGTACTTGCTTACAGCTGATAACACTGCACTGCTATGCGTGGGTGACAAATCACACTGATTGGCTGTAAGAATTGGCCTTGGTACCATTTTATCAAGTGTACTTGCTGACAGCTGGTAACACTGCACTGCTATGCGTGGGTGACAAATCATACTGATTGGCTGTAAGAATTGCTCTTGGTACCATTTTATTAAGTGTCCTTGCTGACAACTGGTAACACTGCACTGCTATGTGTGGATGACAAATCACACTGATTGGCTATATGAATTGGTCTTTGTACCATTTTATTAAGTGTATTTGCTGACAGCTGGTAACACTGCACTGCTATGTGTGGGTGACAAATCACACTGATTGGCTGTAAGAATTGGTCCTGGTACCATTTTGTTAAGTGTACTTGCTGACAGCTGGTAACACTGCACTGCTATGTGTCGGTGACAAGTCACACTGATTGGCTGTAAGAATTAGTCTTGGTACCATTTTATTAAGTGTACTTGCTGACAGCTGGTAACACTGCACTGCTATGTGTGGGTGACAAGTCACACTGGCTGTAAGAATTGGTCTTGGTACCATTTTATTAAGTGTACTTGCTGACAGCTGGTAACACTGCACTGCTATGTGTGGGTGACAAGTCACACTGATTGGCTGTAAGAATTGGTCTTGGTACCATTTTATTAAGTGTACTTGCTGACAGCCGGTAAAACTGCACTGCTATGTGTGGGTGACAAATCATACTGATTGGCTGTAAGAATTGGTCTTGGTACCATTTTATTAAGTGTACTTGCTGACAGCTGGTAACACTGCACTGCTATGTGTGGATGACAAATCACACTGATTGGCTATAAGAATTGGTCTTGGAAACATTTTATTAAGTGTATTGGCTGACAGCTAGTAACACTGCACTGCTATGTGTGGGTGACAAGTCACACTGATTGGCTGCAAGAATTAATCTTGGTACCATTTTATTAAGTGTACTTGCTTACAGCTGTTAACACTGCACTGCTATGCGTGGGTGACAAATCACACAAATTGGCTATAAGAATTGGCCTTGGTATCATTTTATTAAGTGTACTTGCTGACTGCTGGTAACACTGCACTGCTATGTGTGGGTTACAAATCATACTGATTGGCTGTTAGAATTGGTCTTGGTACCATTTTATTAAGTGTACTTGCCGACAGCTGGTAACACTGCACTGCTATGCGTGGATGACAAATCACACTGATTGGCTATAAGAATTGTTCTTGGTACCATTTTATTAAATGTATTTGCTAACAGCTGGTAACACTGCACTGCTATGTGTGGGTGACAAGTCACACTGATTGGCTGTTGGAATTGGTCTTCGTACCATTGTATTAAGTGTACTTGCTGACAGCTGGTAACACTGTACTGCTATGTGTGGGTGACAAGTCACACTGATTCGCTGTAGGAATTGGTCTTCGTACCATTGTGTTCAGTGTACTTGCTGACAGCTGGTAACACTGCATTGCTATGTGTGGGTGACAAATCACACTGATTGGCTGTAGAAATTGGTCTTGGTACCATTTTATTAAGTGTATTTGCTGACAGCTGGTAACACTGCACTGCTATGTGTGGGTGACAAGTCATACTGATTGGCTGTAAGAATTGGTCTTGGTACCATTTTATTAAGTGTACTTGCTGACAGCTGGTAACACTGCATTGCTATGTGTGAGTGACAAGTCACACTGATTGGCTGTAAGAATTGGCCTTGGTACCATTTTATTAAGTGTACTTGCTGACAGCTGGTAAAACTGCACTGCTATGTGTGGGTGACGAATCATACTGATTGGCTATAATAATTGGTCTTGCTACCATTTTATTAAGTGTACTTGCTTTCAGCTGGTAACACTGCACTGCTATGTGTGTGACAAATCACACTGATTTGCTGTAAGAATTGGCCTAGGTACCATTTTATTAAGTGTACTTGCTTACAGCTGGTAACACTGCACTGCTATGTGTGGGTGACAAATCACACTGATTGGCTATAAGAATTGGTCTTTGTACCATTTTATTAAGTGTACGTGCTGACAGCTGGTAATACTGCACTGCTATGTGTGGGTGACAAGTCACACTGATTGGCTGTTGGAATTGGTCTTGCTACCATTTTATTAAGTGTACTTGCTGACAGCTGGTAACACTGCACTGCTATGTGTGGGTGACAAGTCACACTAGCTGTAAGAATTGGTCTTGGTACCATTTTATTAAGTGTACTTGCTGACAGCTGGTAACACTGCACTGCTATGTGTGGGTGAAAGTAAGACTGATTGGCTGAAGGAATTGGTCTTGGTACCATTTTATTAAGTGTATTTGCTGACAGCTGGTAACACTGCACTGCTATGTGTGGGTGACAAATCACACTGATTGGCTGTAAGAATTGGTCCTGGTATCATTTTGTTAAGTGTACTTGCTGACATCTGGTAACACTGCACTGCTATGTGTGGGTGTCAAGTCACACTGATTGGCTATAAGAATTGGTCTTGGTACTATTTTATTAAGTGTACTTGCTTACAGCTGATAACACTGCACTGCTATGCGTGGGTGACAAATCACACAAATTGGCTGTAAGAATTGGCCTTGGTACGATTTTATTAAGTGTACTTGCTGACAGCTGGTAACACTGCACTGCTATGTGTGGGTTTCAAATCATACTGATTGGCTGTTAGAATTGGTCTTGGTACCATTTTATTAAGTGTACTTGCTGACAGCTGGTAACACTGCACTGCTATGTGTGGATGACAAATCACACTGATTGGCTGTAGAAATTGGTCTTGGTACCTTTTTATTAAGTGTATTTGCTGACAGCTGGTAACACTTCACTGCTATGTGTGGGTGACAAGTCACACTGATTGGCTGTAAAAATGATCTAGGTACCATTTTATTAAGTGTACTTGCTGACAGCTGGTAACACTGCACTGCTATGTGTGGGTGACAAATCACACTGATTGGCTGTAGGAATTGGTCTTGGTACCATTTTACTAAGTGTACTTGCTGACAGCTGGTAACACTGCACTGCTATGTGTGGGTGACAAATCACACTGATTGGTTATACGAATTGGTCCTGGTACCATTTTATTAAGTTTACTTGCTGACAGCTGGTAACACTGCACTGCTATGTGTGGGTGACAAGTCACACTGATTGGCTGTAAGAATTGGTCTTTGTACCATTTTATTAAGTGTATTTGCTGACAGCTGGTAACACTGCACTGCTATGTGTGGGTGACAAGTCACACTGATTGGCTGTAAGAATTGGTCTTTGTACCATTTTATTAAGTGTATTTGCTGACAGCTGGTAACACTGCACTGCTATGTGTGGGTGACAAATCATACTGATTGGCTGTAAGAATTGGTCTTGGTACCATTTTATTAAGTGTACTTGCTGACAGCTGGTAACACTGCACTGCTATGTGTGGATGACAAATCACACTGATTGGTTATAAGAATTGGTCTTGGTACCATTTTATTAAGTGTATTTGCTGACAGCTGGTAACACTGCGCTGCTATGTGTGGGTGACATATCATACTGATTGGCTGTAAGAATTGATCTTGGTACCATTTTATTAAGTGTACTTGCTGACAGCTGGTAACACTGCACTGCTATGTGTGGATGACAAATCACACTGATTGGTTATAAGAATTGGTCTTGGTACCATTTTATTAAGTGTATTTGCTGACAGCTGGTAACACTGCACTGCTATGTGTGGCTGACAATTCACACTGATTGGCTGTAAAAATTAGTCTTGGTACCATTTTATTAAGTGTACTTGCTGACAGCTGGTAACACTGTACTGCTATGTGTGAGTGACAAATTTCACTGATTGGCTATAAGAATTGGTCTTGGTACTATTTTATTAAGTGTACTTGCTTACAGCTGATAACACTGCACTGCTATGCGTGGGTGACAAATCACACAAAGTGGCTGTAAGAATTGGCCTTGGTACGATTTTATTAAGTGTACTTGCTGACAGCTGGTAACACTGCACTGCTATGTGTGGGTTTCAAATCATACTGATTGGCTGTTAGAATTGGTCTTGGTACCATTTTATTAAGTGTACTTGCTGACAGCTGGTAACACTGCACTGCTATGTGTGGATGACAAATCACACTGATTGGCTGTAGAAATTGGTCTTGGTACCTTTTTATTAAGTGTATTTGCTGACAGCTGGTAACACTGCACTGTTATGTGTGGATGACAAGTCACACTGATTGGCTGTAAAAATGATCTTGGTACCATTTTATTAAGTGTACTTGCTGACAACTGGTAACACTGCACTGCTATGTGTGGATGACAAATCACACTGATTGGCTATATGAATTGGTCTTTGTACCATTTTATTAAGTGTATTTGCTGACAGCTGGTAACACTGCACTGCTATGTGTGGGTGACAAATCACACTGATTGGCTGTAAGAATTGGTCCTGGTACCATTTTGTTAAGTGTACTTGCTGACAGCTGGTAACACTGCACTGCTATGTGTCGGTGACAAGTCACACTGATTGGCTGTAAGAATTAGTCTTGGTACCATTTTATTAAGTGTACTTGCTGACAGCTGGTAACACTGCACTGCTATGTGTGGGTGACAAGTCACACTGGCTGTAAGAATTGGTCTTGGTACCATTTTATTAAGTGTACTTGCTGACAGCTGGTAACACTGCACTGCTATGTGTGGGTGACAAGTCACACTGATTGGCTGTAAGAATTGGTCTTGGTACCATTTTATTAAGTGTACTTGCTGACAGCCGGTAAAACTGCACTGCTATGTGTGGGTGACAAATCATACTGATTGGCTGTAAGAATTGGTCTTGGTACCATTTTATTAAGTGTACTTGCTGACAGCTGGTAACACTGCACTGCTATGTGTGGATGACAAATCACACTGATTGGCTATAAGAATTGGTCTTGGAAACATTTTATTAAGTGTATTGGCTGACAGCTAGTAACACTGCACTGCTATGTGTGGGTGACAAGTCACACTGATTGGCTGCAAGAATTAGTCTTGGTACCATTTTATTAAGTGTACTTGCTTACAGCTGTTAACACTGCACTGCTATGCGTGGGTGACAAATCACACAAATTGGCTATAAGAATTGGCCTTGGTATCATTTTATTAAGTGTACTTGCTGACTGCTGGTAACACTGCACTGCTATGTGTGGGTTACAAATCATACTGATTGGCTGTTAGAATTGGTCTTGGTACCATTTTATTAAGTGTACTTGCCGACAGCTGGTAACACTGCACTGCTATGCGTGGATGACAAATCACACTGATTGGCTATAAGAATTGTTCTTGGTACCATTTTATTAAATGTATTTGCTAACAGCTGGTAACACTGCACTGCTATGTGTGGGTGACAAGTCACACTGATTGGCTGTTGGAATTGGTCTTCGTACCATTGTATTAAGTGTACTTGCTGACAGCTGGTAACACTGTACTGCTATGTGTGGGTGACAAGTCACACTGATTCGCTGTAGGAATTGGTCTTCGTACCATTGTGTTCAGTGTACTTGCTGACAGCTGGTAACACTGCATTGCTATGTGTGGGTGACAAATCACACTGATTGGCTGTAGAAATTGGTCTTGGTACCATTTTATTAAGTGTATTTGCTGACAGCTGGTAACACTGCACTGCTATGTGTGGGTGACAAGTCATACTGATTGGCTGTAAGAATTGGTCTTGGTACCATTTTATTAAGTGTACTTGCTGACAGCTGGTAACACTGCATTGCTATGTGTGAGTGACAAGTCACACTGATTGGCTGTAAGAATTGGCCTTGGTACCATTTTATTAAGTGTACTTGCTGACAGCTGGTAAAACTGCACTGCTATGTGTGGGTGACGAATCATACTGATTGGCTATAATAATTGGTCTTGCTACCATTTTATTAAGTGTACTTGCTTTCAGCTGGTAACACTGCACTGCTATGTGTGTGACAAATCACACTGATTTGCTGTAAGAATTGGCCTAGGTACCATTTTATTAAGTGTACTTGCTTACAGCTGGTAACACTGCACTGCTATGTGTGGGTGACAAATCACACTGATTGGCTATAAGAATTGGTCTTTGTACCATTTTATTAAGTGTACGTGCTGACAGCTGGTAATACTGCACTGCTATGTGTGGGTGACAAGTCACACTGATTGGCTGTTGGAATTGGTCTTGCTACCATTTTATTAAGTGTACTTGCTGACAGCTGGTAACACTGCACTGCTATGTGTGGGTGACAAGTCACACTAGCTGTAAGAATTGGTCTTGGTACCATTTTATTAAGTGTACTTGCTGACAGCTGGTAACACTGCACTGCTATGTGTGGGTGAAAGTAAGACTGATTGGCTGAAGGAATTGGTCTTGGTACCATTTTATTAAGTGTATTTGCTGACAGCTGGTAACACTGCACTGCTATGTGTGGGTGACAAATCACACTGATTGGCTGTAAGAATTGGTCCTGGTATCATTTTGTTAAGTGTACTTGCTGACATCTGGTAACACTGCACTGCTATGTGTGGGTGTCAAGTCACACTGATTGGCTATAAGAATTGGTCTTGGTACTATTTTATTAAGTGTACTTGCTTACAGCTGATAACACTGCACTGCTATGCGTGGGTGACAAATCACACAAATTGGCTGTAAGAATTGGCCTTGGTACGATTTTATTAAGTGTACTTGCTGACAGCTGGTAACACTGCACTGCTATGTGTGGGTTTCAAATCATACTGATTGGCTGTTAGAATTGGTCTTGGTACCATTTTATTAAGTGTACTTGCTGACAGCTGGTAACACTGCACTGCTATGTGTGGATGACAAATCACACTGATTGGCTGTAGAAATTGGTCTTGGTACCTTTTTATTAAGTGTATTTGCTGACAGCTGGTAACACTTCACTGCTATGTGTGGGTGACAAGTCACACTGATTGGCTGTAAAAATGATCTAGGTACCATTTTATTAAGTGTACTTGCTGACAGCTGGTAACACTGCACTGCTATGTGTGGGTGACAAATCACACTGATTGGCTGTAGGAATTGGTCTTGGTACCATTTTACTAAGTGTACTTGCTGACAGCTGGTAACACTGCACTGCTATGTGTGGGTGACAAATCACACTGATTGGTTATACGAATTGGTCCTGGTACCATTTTATTAAGTTTACTTGCTGACAGCTGGTAACACTGCACTGCTATGTGTGGGTGACAAGTCACACTGATTGGCTGTAAGAATTGGTCTTTGTACCATTTTATTAAGTGTATTTGCTGACAGCTGGTAACACTGCACTGCTATGTGTGGGTGACAAGTCACACTGATTGGCTGTAAGAATTGGTCTTTGTACCATTTTATTAAGTGTATTTGCTGACAGCTGGTAACACTGCACTGCTATGTGTGGGTGACAAATCATACTGATTGGCTGTAAGAATTGGTCTTGGTACCATTTTATTAAGTGTACTTGCTGACAGCTGGTAACACTGCACTGCTATGTGTGGATGACAAATCACACTGATTGGTTATAAGAATTGGTCTTGGTACCATTTTATTAAGTGTATTTGCTGACAGCTGGTAACACTGCGCTGCTATGTGTGGGTGACATATCATACTGATTGGCTGTAAGAATTGATCTTGGTACCATTTTATTAAGTGTACTTGCTGACAGCTGGTAACACTGCACTGCTATGTGTGGATGACAAATCACACTGATTGGTTATAAGAATTGGTCTTGGTACCATTTTATTAAGTGTATTTGCTGACAGCTGGTAACACTGCACTGCTATGTGTGGCTGACAATTCACACTGATTGGCTGTAAAAATTAGTCTTGGTACCATTTTATTAAGTGTACTTGCTGACAGCTGGTAACACTGTACTGCTATGTGTGAGTGACAAATTTCACTGATTGGCTATAAGAATTGGTCTTGGTACTATTTTATTAAGTGTACTTGCTTACAGCTGATAACACTGCACTGCTATGCGTGGGTGACAAATCACACAAAGTGGCTGTAAGAATTGGCCTTGGTACGATTTTATTAAGTGTACTTGCTGACAGCTGGTAACACTGCACTGCTATGTGTGGGTTTCAAATCATACTGATTGGCTGTTAGAATTGGTCTTGGTACCATTTTATTAAGTGTACTTGCTGACAGCTGGTAACACTGCACTGCTATGTGTGGATGACAAATCACACTGATTGGCTGTAGAAATTGGTCTTGGTACCTTTTTATTAAGTGTATTTGCTGACAGCTGGTAACACTGCACTGTTATGTGTGGATGACAAGTCACACTGATTGGCTGTAAAAATGATCTTGGTACCATTTTATTAAGTGTACTTGCTGACAGCTGGTAAAACTGCACTGCTATGTGTGGGTGACGAATCATACTGATTGGCTATAAGAATTGATGTTGCTACCATTTTATTAAGTGTACTTGCTGACAGCTGGTAACACTGCACTGCTATGTGTGGGTGACAAGTCACACTGATTGGCTGTAAGAATTATTCTTGGTACCATTTTATTAAGTGTACTTGCTGACAGCTGGTAACACTGCACTGCAATGTGTGGGTGACAAATCACACTGATTGGCTGTAGGAATTGGTCTTGGTACCATTTTACTAAGTGTACTTGCTGACAGCTGGTAACACTGCACTGCTATGTGTGGGTGACAAATCACACTGATTGGTTATACGAATTGGTCCTGGTACCATTTTGTTAAGTGTACTTGCTGACAGCTGGTAACACTGCACTGCTATGTGTTGGTGACAAGTCACACTGATTGGCTGTAGGAATTGGTCTTGGTACCATTTTATTAAGTGTATTTACTGACAGCTGGTAACACTGCACTGCTATGTGTGGGTGACAAATCACACTGATTGGCTATAAGAATTGGTCTTGGTACCATTTTATTAAGTGTACATGCTTACAGCTGATAACACTGCACTGCTATGCGTGGGTGACAAATCACACTGATTGGTTGTAAGAATTGGTCTTGGTACCATTTTATTAAGTTTACTTGCTGACAGCTGGTAACACTGCACTGCTATGTGTGGGTGACAAGTCACACTGATTGGCTGTAAGAATTGGTCTTTGTACCATTTTATTAAGTGTATTTGCTGACAGCTGGTAACACTGCACTGCTATGTGTGGGTGACAAATCATACTGATTGGCTGTAAGAATTGGTCTTGGTACCATTTTATGAAGTGTACTTGCTGACAGCTGGTAACACTGCACTGCTATGTGTGGATGACAAATCACACTGATTGGTTATAAGAATTGGTCTTGGTACCATTTTATTAAGAGTATTTGCTGACAGCTGGTAACACTGCACTGCTATGTGTGGGTGACAATTCACACTGATTGGCTGTAAAAATTAGTCTTGGTACCATTTTATTAAGTGTACTTGCTGACAGCTGGTAACACTGTACTGCCATGTGTGAGTGACAAATCACACTGATTGGCTATAAGAATTGGTCTTGGTACCTTTTTATTAAGTGTACTTGCTTACAGCTGATAACACTGCACTGCTATGCGTGGGTGACAAATCACACAAATTGGCTGTAAGAATTGGCCTTGGTACCATTTTATTAAGTGTACTTGCTGACAGCTGGTAACACTGCACAGCTATGTGTGGGTTACAAATCATACTGATTGGCTGTTAGAATTGGTCTTGGTACCATTTTATTAAGTGTACTTGCTGACAGCTGGTAATACTGCACTGCTATGTGTGGATGACAAATCACACTGATTGGCTGTAGAAATTGGTCTTGGTACCATTTTATTAAGTGTATTTGCTGACAGCTGGTAACACTGCACTGCTATGTGTGTGTGACAAGTCACACTGATTGGCTGTAAAAATGATCTTGGTACCATTTTATTAAGTGTACTTGCTGACAGCTGGTAAAACTGCACTGCTATGTGTGGGTGACGAATCATACTGATTGGTTGTAAGAATTGGTCTTGGTACCATTTTATTAAGTTTACTTGCTGACAGCTGGTAACACTGCACTGCTATGTGTGGGTGACAAGTCACACTGATTGGCTGTAAGAATTGGTCTTTGTACCATTTTATTAAGTGTATTTGCTGACAGCTGGTAACACTGCACTGCTATGTGTGGGTGACAAATCATACTGATTGGCTGTAAGAATTGGTCTTGGTACCATTTCATTAAGTGTACTTGCTGACAGCTGGTAACACTGCACTGCTATGTGTGGATGACAAATCACACTGATTGGTCATAAGAATTGGTCTTGGTACCATTTTATTAAGTGTATTTGCTGACAGCTGGTAACACTGCACTGCTATGTGTGGGTGACAAATCACACTGATTGGCTGTAAAAATTAGTCTTGGTACCATTTTATTAAGTGTACTTGCTGACAGCTGGTAACACTGTACTGCTATGTGTGAGTGACAAATCACACTGATTGGCTATAAGAATTGGTCTTGGTACCATTTTATTAAGTGTACTTGCTTACAGCTGATAACACTGCACTGCTATGCGTGGGTGACAAATCACACAAATTGGCTGTAAGAATTGGTCTTGGTACCATTTTATTAAGTGTATTTGCTGACAGCTGGTAACACTGCACTGCTATGTGTGGATGACAAATCACACTGATTGGCTGTTAGAATTGGTCTTGGTACCATTTTCTTAAGTGTACTTGCTGACAGCTGGTAACACTGCACTGCTATGTGTGGATGACAAATCACACTGATTGGCTGTAGAAATTGGTCTTGGTACTATTTTATTAAGTGTATTTGCTGACAGCTGGTAACACTGCAGTGCTATGTGTGGGTGACAAGTCACACTGATTGGCTGTAAAAATGATCTAGGTACCATTTTATTAAGTGTACTTGCTGACAGCTGGTAAAACTGCACTGCTATGTGTGGGTGACGAATCATACTGATTGGCTATAAGAATTGATCTTGCTACCATTTTATTAAGTGTACTTGCTGACAGCTGGTAACACTGCACTGCTATGTGTTGGTGACAAGTAACACTGATTGTCTGTAAGAATTAGTCTTGGTACCATTTTATTAAGTGTACTTGCTGACAGCTGGTAACACTGCACTGCAATATGTGGGTAACAAATCACACTGATTGGCTGTAGGAATTGGTCTTGGTACCATTTTACTAAGTGTACTTGCTGACAGCTGGTAACACTGCACTGCTATGTGTGGGTGAAAAATCACACTGATTGGTTATACGAATTGGTCCTGGTACCATTTTGTTAAGTGTACTTGCTGACAGCTGGTAACACTGCACTGCTATGTGTGGGTGACATATCACACTGATTGGCTGTAGGAATTGGTCTTGGTACCATTTTACTAAGTGTACTTGCTGACAGCTGGTAACACTGCACTGCTATGTGTGGGTGACAAATCACACTGATTGGTTATACGAATTGGTCCTGCTACCATTTTGTTAAGTGTACTTGCTGACAGCTGGTAACACTGCACTGCTATGAGTGGGTGACAAGTCACACTGATAGGCTGTAGGAATTGGTCTTGGTACCATTTTATTAAGTGTATTTACTGACAGCTGGTAACACTGCACTGCTATGTATGGGTGACAAATCACACTGATTGGCTATAAGAATTGGTCTTGGTACCATTTTATTAAGTGTACATGCTTACAGCTGATAACACTGCACTGCTATGCGTGGGTGACAAATCACACTGATTGGTTGTAAGAATTGGCCTTGGTACCATTTTATTAAGTTTACTTGCTGACAGCTGGTAACACTGCACTGCTATGTGTGGGTGACAAGTCACACTGATTGGCTGTAAGAATTGGTCTTTGTACCATTTTATTAAGTGTATTTGCTGACAGCTGGTATCACTGCACTGCTATGTGTGGGTGACAAGTCACACTGATTGGCTGTAAGAATTGGTCTTTGTACCATTTTATTAAGTGTATTTGCTGACAGCTGGTAACACTGCACTGCTATGTGTGGGTGACAAATCATACTGATTGGCTGTATGAATTGGTCTTGGTACCATTTTATTAAGTGTACTTGCTGACAGCTGGTAACACTGCACTGCTATGTGTGGATGACAAATCACACTGATTGGTTATAAGAATTGGTCTTGGTACCATTTTATTAAGTGTATTTGCTGACAGCTGGTAACACTGCACTGCTATGTGTGGGTGACATATCATACTGATTGGCTGTAAGAATTGGTCTTGGTACCATTTTATTAAGTGTACTTGCTGACAGCTGGTAACACTGCACTGCTATGTGTGGATGACAAATCACACTGATTGGTTATAAGAATTGGTCTTGGTACCATTTTATTAAGTGTATTTGCTGACAGCTGGTAACGCTGCACTGCTATGTGTGGGTGACCATTCACACTGATTGGCTGTAAAAATTAGTCTTGGTACCATTTTATTAAGTGTACTTGCTGACAGCTGGTAACACTGTACTGCTATGTGTGAGTGACAAATTTCACTGATTGGCTATAAGAATTGGTCTTGGTACTATTTTATTAAGTGTACTTGCTTACAGCTGATAACACTGCACTGCTATGCGTGGGTGACAAATCACACAAATTGGCTGTAAGAATTGGCCTTGGTACCAATTTATTAAGTGTACTTGCTGACAGCTGGTAACACTGCACTGCTATGTGTGGATGACAAATCACACTGATTGGCTATAAGAATTGGTCTTGGAAACATTTTATTAAGTGTATTGGCTGACAGCTAGTAACACTGCACTGCTATGTGTGGGTGACAAGTCACACTGATTGGCTGCAAGAATTAGTCTTGGTACCATTTTATTAAGTGTACTTGCTTACAGCTGTTAACACTGCACTGCTATGCGTGGGTGACAAATCACACAAATTGGCTATAAGAATTGGCCTTGGTATCATTTTATTAAGTGTACTTGCTGACTGCTGGTAACACTGCACTGCTATGTGTGGGTTACAAATCATACTGATTGGCTGTTAGAATTGGTCTTGGTACCATTTTATTAAGTGTACTTGCCGACAGCTGGTAACACTGCACTGCTATGCGTGGATGACAAATCACACTGATTGGCTATAAGAATTGTTCTTGGTACCATTTTATTAAATGTATTTGCTAACAGCTGGTAACACTGCACTGCTATGTGTGGGTGACAAGTCACACTGATTGGCTGTTGGAATTGGTCTTCGTACCATTGTATTAAGTGTACTTGCTGACAGCTGGTAACACTGTACTGCTATGTGTGGGTGACAAGTCACACTGATTCGCTGTAGGAATTGGTCTTCGTACCATTGTGTTAAGTGTACTTGCTGACAGCTGGTAACACTGCATTGCTATGTGTGGGTGACAAATCACACTGATTGGCTGTAGAAATTGGTCTTGGTACCATTTTATTAAGTGTATTTGCTGACAGCTGGTAACACTGCACTGCTATGTGTGGGTGACAAGTCATACTGATTGGCTGTAAGAATTGGTCTTGGTACCATTTTATTAAGTGTACTTGCTGACAGCTGGTAACACTGCATTGCTATGTGTGAGTGACAAGTCACACTGATTGGCTGTAAGAATTGGCCTTGGTACCATTTTATTAAGTGTACTTGCTGACAGCTGGTAAAACTGCACTGCTATGTGTGGGTGACGAATCATACTGATTGGCTATAATAATTGGTCTTGCTACCATTTTATTAAGTGTACTTGCTTTCAGCTGGTAACACTGCACTGCTATGTGTGTGACAAATCACACTGATTTGCTGTAAGAATTGGCCTAGGTACCATTTTATTAAGTGTACTTGCTTACAGCTGGTAACACTGCACTGCTATGTGTGGGTGACAAATCACACTGATTGGCTATAAGAATTGGTCTTTGTACCATTTTATTAAGTGTACGTGCTGACAGCTGGTAATACTGCACTGCTATGTGTGGGTGACAAGTCACACTGATTGGCTGTTGGAATTGGTCTTGCTACCATTTTATTAAGTGTACTTGCTGACAGCTGGTAACACTGCACTGCTATGTGTGGGTGACAAGTCACACTAGCTGTAAGAATTGGTCTTGGTACCATTTTATTAAGTGTACTTGCTGACAGCTGGTAACACTGCACTGCTATGTGTGGGTGAAAGTAAGACTGATTGGCTGAAGGAATTGGTCTTGGTACCATTTTATTAAGTGTATTTGCTGACAGCTGGTAACACTGCACTGCTATGTGTGGGTGACAAATCACACTGATTGGCTGTAAGAATTGGTCCTGGTATCATTTTGTTAAGTGTACTTGCTGACATCTGGTAACACTGCACTGCTATGTGTGGGTGACAAGTCACACTGATTGGCTATAAGAATTGGTCTTGGTACTATTTTATTAAGTGTACTTGCTTACAGCTGATAACACTGCACTGCTATGCGTGGGTGACAAATCACACAAATTGGCTGTAAGAATTGGCCTTGGTACGATTTTATTAAGTGTACTTGCTGACAGCTGGTAACACTGCACTGCTATGTGTGGGTTTCAAATCATACTGATTGGCTGTTAGAATTGGTCTTGGTACCATTTTATTAAGTGTACTTGCTGACAGCTGGTAACACTGCACTGCTATGTGTGGATGACAAATCACACTGATTGGCTATAGAAATTGGTCTTGGTACCTTTTTATTAAGTGTATTTGCTGACAGCTGGTAACACTTCACTGCTATGTGTGGGTGACAAGTCACACTGATTGGCTGTAAAAATGATCTAGGTACCATTTTATTAAGTGTACTTGCTGACAGCTGGTAACACTGCACTGCTATGTGTGGGTGACAAATCACACTGATTGGCTGTAGGAATTGGTCTTGGTACCATTTTACTAAGTGTACTTGCTGACAGCTGGTAACACTGCACTGCTATGTGTGGGTGACAAATCACACTGATTGGTTATACGAATTGGTCCTGGTACCATTTTATTAAGTTTACTTGCTGACAGCTGGTAACACTGCACTGCTATGTGTGGGTGACAAGTCACACTGATTGGCTGTAAGAATTGGTCTTTGTACCATTTTATTAAGTGTATTTGCTGACAGCTGGTAACACTGCACTGCTATGTGTGGGTGACAAGTCACACTGATTGGCTGTAAGAATTGGTCTTTGTACTATTTTATTAAGTGTATTTGCTGACAGCTGGTAACACTGCACTGCTATGTGTGGGTGACAAATCATACTGATTGGCTGTAAGAATTGGTCTTGGTACCATTTTATTAAGTGTACTTGCTGACAGCTGGTAACACTGCACTGCTATGTGTGGATGACAAATCACACTGATTGGTTATAAGAATTGGTCTTGGTACCATTTTATTAAGTGTATTTGCTGACAGCTGGTAACACTGCGCTGCTATGTGTGGGTGACAAGTAACACTGATTGTCTGTAAGAATTAGTCTTGGTACCATTTTATTAAGTGTACTTGCTGACAGCTGGTAACACTGCACTGCAATATGTGGGTAACAAATCACACTGATTGGCTGTAGGAATTGGTCTTGGTACCATTTTACTAAGTGTACTTGCTGACAGCTGGTAACACTGCACTGCTATGTGTGGGTGAAAAATCACACTGATTGGTTATACGAATTGGTCCTGGTACCATTTTGTTAAGTGTACTTGCTGACAGCTGGTAACACTGCACTGCTATGTGTGGGTGACAAATCACACTGATTGGCTGTAGGAATTGGTCTTGGTACCATTTTACTAAGTGTACTTGCTGACAGCTGGTAACACTGCACTGCTATGTGTGGGTGACAAATCACACTGATTGGTTATACGAATTGGTCCTGCTACCATTTTGTTAAGTGTACTTGCTGACAGCTGGTAACACTGCACTGCTATGTGTGGGTGACAAGTCACACTGATAGGCTGTAGGAATTGGTCTTGGTACCATTTTATTAAGTGTATTTACTGACAGCTGGTAACACTGCACTGCTATGTATGGGTGACAAATCACACTGATTGGCTATAAGAATTGGTCTTGGTACCATTTTATTAAGTGTACATGCTTACAGCTGATAACACTGCACTGCTATGCGTGGGTGACAAATCACACTGATTGGTTGTAAGAATTGGTCTTTGTACCATTTTATTAAGTGTATTTGCTGACAGCTGGTAACACTGCACTGCTATGTGTGGGTGACAAGTCACACTGATTGGCTGTAAGAATTGGTCTTTGTACCATTTTATTAAGTGTATTTGCTGACAGCTGGTAACACTGCACTGCTATGTGTGGGTGACAAATCATACTGATTGGCTGTAAGAATTGGTCTTGGTACCATTTTATTAAGTGTACTTGCTGACAGCTGGTAACACTGCACTGCTATGTGTGGATGACAAATCACACTGATTGGTTATAAGAATTGGTCTTGGTACCATTTTATTAAGTGTATTTGCTGACAGCTGGTAACACTGCACTGCTATGTGTGGGTGACATATCATACTGATTGGCTGTAAGAATTGGTCTTGGTACCATTTTATTAAGTGTACTTGCTGACAGCTGGTAACACTGCACTGCTATGTGTGGATGACAAATCACACTGATTGGTTATAAGAATTGGTCTTGGTACCATTTTATTAAGTGTATTTGCTGACAGCTGGTAACGCTGCACTGCTATGTGTGGGTGACCATTCACACTGATTGGCTGTAAAAATTAGTCTTGGTACCATTTTATTAAGTGTACTTGCTGACAGCTGGTAACACTGTACTGCTATGTGTGAGTGACAAATTTCACTGATTGGCTATAAGAATTGGTCTTGGTACTATTTTATTAAGTGTACTTGCTTACAGCTGATAACACTGCACTGCTATGCGTGGGTGACAAATCACACAAATTGGCTGTAAGAATTGGCCTTGGTACCAATTTATTAAGTGTACTTGCTGACAGCTGGTAACACTGCACTGCTATGTGTGGATGACAAATCACACTGATTGGCTATAAGAATTGGTCTTGGAAACATTTTATTAAGTGTATTGGCTGACAGCTAGTAACACTGCACTGCTATGTGTGGGTGACAAGTCACACTGATTGGCTGCAAGAATTAGTCTTGGTACCATTTTATTAAGTGTACTTGCTTACAGCTGTTAACACTGCACTGCTATGCGTGGGTGACAAATCACACAAATTGGCTATAAGAATTGGCCTTGGTATCATTTTATTAAGTGTACTTGCTGACTGCTGGTAACACTGCACTGCTATGTGTGGGTTACAAATCATACTGATTGGCTGTTAGAATTGGTCTTGGTACCATTTTATTAAGTGTACTTGCCGACAGCTGGTAACACTGCACTGCTATGCGTGGATGACAAATCACACTGATTGGCTATAAGAATTGTTCTTGGTACCATTTTATTAAATGTATTTGCTAACAGCTGGTAACACTGCACTGCTATGTGTGGGTGACAAGTCACACTGATTGGCTGTTGGAATTGGTCTTCGTACCATTGTATTAAGTGTACTTGCTGACAGCTGGTAACACTGTACTGCTATGTGTGGGTGACAAGTCACACTGATTCGCTGTAGGAATTGGTCTTCGTACCATTGTGTTAAGTGTACTTGCTGACAGCTGGTAACACTGCATTGCTATGTGTGGGTGACAAATCACACTGATTGGCTGTAGAAATTGGTCTTGGTACCATTTTATTAAGTGTATTTGCTGACAGCTGGTAACACTGCACTGCTATGTGTGGGTGACAAGTCATACTGATTGGCTGTAAGAATTGGTCTTGGTACCATTTTATTAAGTGTACTTGCTGACAGCTGGTAACACTGCATTGCTATGTGTGAGTGACAAGTCACACTGATTGGCTGTAAGAATTGGCCTTGGTACCATTTTATTAAGTGTACTTGCTGACAGCTGGTAAAACTGCACTGCTATGTGTGGGTGACGAATCATACTGATTGGCTATAATAATTGGTCTTGCTACCATTTTATTAAGTGTACTTGCTTTCAGCTGGTAACACTGCACTGCTATGTGTGTGACAAATCACACTGATTTGCTGTAAGAATTGGCCTAGGTACCATTTTATTAAGTGTACTTGCTTACAGCTGGTAACACTGCACTGCTATGTGTGGGTGACAAATCACACTGATTGGCTATAAGAATTGGTCTTTGTACCATTTTATTAAGTGTACGTGCTGACAGCTGGTAATACTGCACTGCTATGTGTGGGTGACAAGTCACACTGATTGGCTGTTGGAATTGGTCTTGCTACCATTTTATTAAGTGTACTTGCTGACAGCTGGTAACACTGCACTGCTATGTGTGGGTGACAAGTCACACTAGCTGTAAGAATTGGTCTTGGTACCATTTTATTAAGTGTACTTGCTGACAGCTGGTAACACTGCACTGCTATGTGTGGGTGAAAGTAAGACTGATTGGCTGAAGGAATTGGTCTTGGTACCATTTTATTAAGTGTATTTGCTGACAGCTGGTAACACTGTACTGCTATGTGTGAGTGACAAATTTCACTGATTGGCTATAAGAATTGGTCTTGGTACTATTTTATTAAGTGTACTTGCTTACAGCTGATAACACTGCACTGCTATGCGTGGGTGACAAATCACACAAAGTGGCTGTAAGAATTGGCCTTGGTACGATTTTATTAAGTGTACTTGCTGACAGCTGGTAACACTGCACTGCTATGTGTGGGTTTCAAATCATACTGATTGGCTGTTAGAATTGGTCTTGGTACCATTTTATTAAGTGTACTTGCTGACAGCTGGTAACACTGCACTGCTATGTGTGGATGACAAATCACACTGATTGGCTGTAGAAATTGGTCTTGGTACCTTTTTATTAAGTGTATTTGCTGACAGCTGGTAACACTGCACTGTTATGTGTGGATGACAAGTCACACTGATTGGCTGTAAAAATGATCTTGGTACCATTTTATTAAGTGTACTTGCTGACAGCTGGTAAAACTGCACTGCTATGTGTGGGTGACGAATCATACTGATTGGCTATAAGAATTGATGTTGCTACCATTTTATTAAGTGTACTTGCTGACAGCTGGTAACACTGCACTGCTATGTGTGGGTGACAAGTCACACTGATTGGCTGTAAGAATTAGTCTTGGTACCATTTTATTAAGTGTACTTGCTGACAGCTGGTAACACTGCACTGCAATGTGTGGGTGACAAATCACACTGATTGGCTGTAGGAATTGGTCTTGGTACCATTTTACTAAGTGTACTTGCTGACAGCTGGTAACACTGCACTGCTATGTGTGGGTGACAAATCACACTGATTGGTTATACGAATTGGTCCTGGTACCATTTTGTTAAGTGTACTTGCTGACAGCTGGTAACACTGCACTGCTATGTGTTGGTGACATATCACACTGATTGGCTGTAGGAATTGGTCTTGGTACCATTTTACTAAGTGTACTTGCTGACAGCTGGTAACACTGCACTGCTATGTGTGGGTGACAAATCACACTGATTGGTTATACGAATTGGTGCTGGTACCATTTTGTTAAGTGTACTTGCTGACAGCTGGTAACACTGCACTGCTATGTGTGGATGACAAATCACACTGATTGGCTGTAGAAATTGGTCTTGGTACCATTTTATTAAGTGTATTTGCTGACAGCTGGTAACACTGCACTGCTATGTGTGTGTGACAAGTCACACTGATTGGCTGTAAAAATGATCTTGGTACCATTTTATTAAGTGTACTTGCTGACAGCTGGTAAAACTGCACTGCTATGTGTGGGTGACGAATCATACTGATTGGTTGTAAGAATTGGTCTTGGTACCATTTTATTAAGTTTACTTGCTGACAGCTGGTAACACTGCACTGCTATGTGTGGGTGACAAGTCACACTGATTGGCTGTAAGAATTGGTCTTTGTACCATTTTATTAAGTGTATTTGCTGACAGCTGGTAACACTGCACTGCTATGTGTGGGTGACAAATCATACTGATTGGCTGTAAGAATTGGTCTTGGTACCATTTCATTAAGTGTACTTGCTGACAGCTGGTAACACTGCACTGCTATGTGTGGATGACAAATCACACTGATTGGTCATAAGAATTGGTCTTGGTACCATTTTATTAAGTGTATTTGCTGACAGCTGGTAACACTGCACTGCTATGTGTGGGTGACAAATCACACTGATTGGCTGTAAAAATTAGTCTTGGTACCATTTTATTAAGTGTACTTGCTGACAGCTGGTAACACTGTACTGCTATGTGTGAGTGACAAATCACACTGATTGGCTATAAGAATTGGTCTTGGTACCATTTTATTAAGTGTACTTGCTTACAGCTGATAACACTGCACTGCTATGCGTGGGTGACAAATCACACAAATTGGCTGTAAGAATTGGTCTTGGTACCATTTTATTAAGTGTATTTGCTGACAGCTGGTAACACTGCACTGCTATGTGTGGATGACAAATCACACTGATTGGCTGTTAGAATTGGTCTTGGTACCATTTTTTTAAGTGTACTTGCTGACAGCTGGTAACACTGCACTGCTATGTGTGGATGACAAATCACACTGATTGGCTGTAGAAATTGGTCTTGGTACCATTTTATTAAGTGTATTTGCTGACAGCTGGTAACACTGCACTGCTATGTGTGGGTGACAAGTCACACTGATTGGCTGTAAAAATGATCTAGGTACCATTTTATTAAGTGTACTTGCTGACAGCTGGTAAAACTGCACTGCTATGTGTGGGTGACGAATCATACTGATTGGCTATAAGAATTGATCTTGCTACCATTTTATTAAGTGTACTTGCTGACAGCTGGTAACACTGCACTGCTATGTGTTGGTGACAAGTAACACTGATTGTCTGTAAGATTTAGTCTTGGTACCATTTTATTAAGTGTACTTGCTGACAGCTGGTAACACTGCACTGCAATATGTGGGTAACAAATCACACTGATTGGCTGTAGGAATTGGTCATGGTACCATTTTACTAAGTGTACTTGCTGACAGCTGGTAACACTGCACTGCTATGTGTGGGTGAAAAATCACACTGATTGGTTATACGAATTGGTCCTGGTACCATTTTGTTAAGTGTACTTGCTGACAGCTGGTAACACTGCACTGCTATGTGTGGGTGACAAATCACACTGATTGGCTGTAGGAATTGGTCTTGGTACCATTTTACTAAGTGTACTTGCTGACAGCTGGTAACACTGCACTGCTATGTGTGGGTGACAAATCACACTGATTGGTTATACGAATTGGTCCTGCTACCATTTTGTTAAGTGTACTTGCTGACAGCTGGTAACACTGCACTGCTATGTGTGGGTGACAAGTCACACTGATAGGCTGTAGGAATTGGTCTTGGTACCATTTTATTAAGTGTATTTACTGACAGCTGGTAACACTGCACTGCTATGTATGGGTGACAAATCACACTGATTGGCTATAAGAATTGGTCTTGGTACCATTTTATTAAGTGTACATGCTTACAGCTGATAACACTGCACTGCTATGCGTGGGTGACAAATCACACTGATTGGTTGTAAGAATTGGCCTTGGTACCATTTTATTAAGTTTACTTGCTGACAGCTGGTAACACTGCACTGCTATGTGTGGGTGACAAGTCACACTGATTGGCTGTAAGAATTGGTCTTTGTACCATTTTATTAAGTGTATTTGCTGACAGCTGGTAACACTGCACTGCTATGTGTGGGTGACAAGTCACACTGATTGGCTGTAAGAATTGGTCTTTGTACCATTTTATTAAGTGTATTTGCTGACAGCTGGTAACACTGCACTGCTATGTGTGGGTGACAAATCATACTGATTGGCTGTAAGAATTGGTCTTGGTACCATTTTATTAAGTGTACTTGCTGACAGCTGGTAACACTGCACTGCTATGTGTGGATGACAAATCACACTGATTGGTTATAAGAATTGGTCTTGGTACCATTTTATTAAGTGTATTTGCTGACAGCTGGTAACACTGCACTGCTATGTGTGGGTGACATATCATACTGATTGGCTGTAAGAATTGGTCTTGGTACCATTTTATTAAGTGTACTTGCTGACAGCTGGTAACACTGCACTGCTATGTGTGGATGACAAATCACACTGATTGGTTATAAGAATTGGTCTTGGTACCATTTTATTAAGTGTATTTGCTGACAGCTGGTAACGCTGCACTGCTATGTGTGGGTGACCATTCACACTGATTGGCTGTAAAAATTAGTCTTGGTACCATTTTATTAAGTGTACTTGCTGACAGCTGGTAACACTGTACTGCTATGTGTGAGTGACAAATTTCACTGATTGGCTATAAGAATTGGTCTTGGTACTATTTTATTAAGTGTACTTGCTTACAGCTGATAACACTGCACTGCTATGCGTGGGTGACAAATCACACAAATTGGCTGTAAGAATTGGCCTTGGTACCAATTTATTAAGTGTACTTGCTGACAGCTGGTAACACTGCACTGCTATGTGTGGGTTTCAAATCATACTGATTGGCTGTTAGAATTGGTCTTGGTACCATTTTATTAAGTGTACTTGCTGACAGCTGGTAACACTGCACTGCTATGTGTGGATGACAAATCACACTGATTGGCTGTAGAAATTGGTCTTGGTACCTTTTTATTAAGTGTATTTGCTGACAGCTGGTAACACTGCACTGCTATGTGTGGGTGACAAGTCACACTGATTGGCTGTAAAAATGATCTTGTTACCATTTTATTAAGTGTACTTGCTGACAGCTGGTAAAACTGCACTGCTATGTGTGGGTGACGAATCATACTGATTGGCTATAAGAATTGATGTTGCTACCATTTTATTAAGTGTACTTGCTGACAGCTGGTAACACTGCACTGCTATGTGTGGGTGACAAGTCACACTGATTGGCTGTAAGAATTAGTCTTGGTACCATTTTATTAAGTGTACTTGCTGACAGCTGGTAACACTGCACTGCAATGTGTGGGTGACAAATCACACTGATTGGCTGTAGGAATTGGTCTTGGTACCATTTTACTAAGTGTACTTGCTGACAGCTGGTAACACTGCACTGCTATGTGTGGATGACAAATCACACTGATTGGCTGTAGAAATTGGTCTTGGTACCATTTTATTAAGTGTATTTGCTGACAGCTGGTAACACTGCACTGCTATGTGTGGGTGACAAGTCACACTGATTGGCTGTAAAAATGATCTAGGTACCATTTTATTAAGTGTACTTGCTGACAGCTGGTAAAACTGCACTGCTATGTGTGGGTGACGAATCATACTGATTGGCTATAAGAATTGATCTTGCTACCATTTTATTAAGTGTACTTGCTGACAGCTGGTAACACTGCACTGCTATGTGTTGGTGACAAGTAACACTGATTGTCTGTAAGAATTAGTCTTGGTACCATTTTATTAAGTGTACTTGCTGACAGCTGGTAACACTGCACTGCAATATGTGGGTAACAAATCACACTGATTGGCTGTAGGAATTGGTCTTGGTACCATTTTACTAAGTGTACTTGCTGACAGCTGGTAACACTGCACTGCTATGTGTGGGTGAAAAATCACACTGATTGGTTATACGAATTGGTCCTGGTACCATTTTGTTAAGTGTACTTGCTGACAGCTGGTAACACTGCACTGCTATGTGTGGGTGACAAATCACACTGATTGGCTGTAGGAATTGGTCTTGGTACCATTTTACTAAGTGTACTTGCTGACAGCTGGTAACACTGCACTGCTATGTGTGGGTGACAAATCACACTGATTGGTTATACGAATTGGTCCTGCTACCATTTTGTTAAGTGTACTTGCTGACAGCTGGTAACACTGCACTGCTATGTGTGGGTGACAAGTCACACTGATAGGCTGTAGGAATTGGTCTTGGTACCATTTTATTAAGTGTATTTACTGACAGCTGGTAACACTGCACTGCTATGTATGGGTGACAAATCACACTGATTGGCTATAAGAATTGGTCTTGGTACCATTTTATTAAGTGTACATGCTTACAGCTGATAACACTGCACTGCTATGCGTGGGTGACAAATCACACTGATTGGTTGTAAGAATTGGCCTTGGTACCATTTTATTAAGTTTACTTGCTGACAGCTGGTAACACTGCACTGCTATGTGTGGGTGACAAGTCACACTGATTGGCTGTAAGAATTGGTCTTTGTACCATTTTATTAAGTGTATTTGCTGACAGCTGGTAACACTGCACTGCTATGTGTGGGTGACAAGTCACACTGATTGGCTGTAAGAATTGGTCTTTGTACCATTTTATTAAGTGTATTTGCTGACAGCTGGTAACACTGCACTGCTATGTGTGGGTGACAAATCATACTGATTGGCTGTAAGAATTGGTCTTGGTACCATTTTATTAAGTGTACTTGCTGACAGCTGGTAACACTGCACTGCTATGTGTGGATGACAAATCACACTGATTGGTTATAAGAATTGGTCTTGGTACCATTTTATTAAGTGTATTTGCTGACAGCTGGTAACACTGCACTGCTATGTGTGGGTGACATATCATACTGATTGGCTGTAAGAATTGGTCTTGGTACCATTTTATTAAGTGTACTTGCTGACAGCTGGTAACACTGCACTGCTATGTGTGGATGACAAATCACACTGATTGGTTATAAGAATTGGTCTTGGTACCATTTTATTAAGTGTATTTGCTGACAGCTGGTAACGCTGCACTGCTATGTGTGGGTGACCATTCACACTGATTGGCTGTAAAAATTAGTCTTGGTACCATTTTATTAAGTGTACTTGGTGACAGCTGGTAACACTGTACTGCTATGTGTGAGTGACAAATTTCACTGATTGGCTATAAGAATTGGTCTTGGTACTATTTTATTAAGTGTACTTGCTTACAGCTGATAACACTGCACTGCTATGCGTGGGTGACAAATCACACAAATTGGCTGTAAGAATTGGCCTTGGTACCAATTTATTAAGTGTACTTGCTGACAGCTGGTAACACTGCACTGCTATGTGTGGGTTTCAAATCATACTGATTGGCTGTTAGAATTGGTCTTGGTACCATTTTATTAAGTGTACTTGCTGACAGCTGGTAACACTGCACTGCTATGTGTGGATGACAAATCACACTGATTGGCTGTAGAAATTGGTCTTGGTACCTTTTTATTAAGTGTATTTGCTGACAGCTGGTAACACTGCACTGCTATGTGTGGGTGACAAGTCACACTGATTGGCTGTAAAAATGATCTTGTTACCATTTTATTAAGTGTACTTGCTGACAGCTGGTAAAACTGCACTG
This sequence comes from Saccoglossus kowalevskii, assembly GCF_978046115.1. NCBI lineage: Eukaryota > Metazoa > Hemichordata > Enteropneusta > Harrimaniidae > Saccoglossus > Saccoglossus kowalevskii. The sequence goes on from NC_140646.1 coordinate 42,640,512, forward strand.
CTATGTGTGGGTGACGAATCATACTGATTGGCTATAAGAATTGATGTTGCTACCATTTTATTAAGTGTACTTGCTGACAGCTGGTAACACTGCACTGCTATGTGTGGGTGACAAGTCACACTGATTGGCTGTAAGAATTAGTCTTGGTACCATTTTATTAAGTGTACTTGCTGACAGCTGGTAACACTGCACTGCAATGTGTGGGTGACAAATCACACTGATTGGCTGTAGGAATTGGTCTTGGTACCATTTTACTAAGTGTACTTGCTGACAGCTGGTAACACTGCACTGCTATGTGTGGGTGACAAATCACACTGATTGGTTATACGAATTGGTCCTGGTACCATTTTGTTAAGTGTACTTGCTGACAGCTGGTAACACTGCACTGCTATGTGTGGGTGACAAATCACACTGATTGGCTGTAGGAATTGGTCTTGGTACCATTTTACTAAGTGTACTTGCTGACAGCTGGTAACACTGCACTGCTATGTGTGGGTGACAAATCACACTGATTGGTTATACGAATTGGTGCTGGTACCATTTTGTTAAGTGTACTTGCTGACAGCTGGTAACACTGCACTGCTATGTGTGGGTGACAAGTCACACTGATTGGCTGTAGGAATTGGTCTTGGTACCATTTTATTAAGTGTATTTACTGACAGCTGGTAACACTGCACTGCTATGTGTTTGTGACAAATCACACAGATTGGCTATAAGAATTTGTCTTGGTACCATTTTATTAAGTGTACATGCTTACAGCTGATAACACTGCACTGCTATGCGTGGGTGACAAATCACACTGATTGGTTGTAAGAATTGGTCTTGGTACCATTTTATTAAGTTTACTTGCTGACAGCTGGTAACACTGCACTGCTATGTGTGGGTGACAAGTCACACTGATTGGCTGTAAAAATTAGTCTTGGTACCATTTTATTAAGTGTACTTGCTGACAGCTGGTAACACTGTACTGCCATGTGTGAGTGACAAATCACACTGATTGGCTATAAGAATTGGTCTTGGTACCATTTTATTAAGTGTACTTGCTTACAGCTGATAACACTGCACAGCTATGCGTGGGTGACAAATCACACAAATTGGCTGTAAGAATTGGCCTTGGTACCATTTTATTAAGTGTACTTGCTGACAGCTGGTAACACTGCACTGCTATGTGTGGGTTACAAATCATACTGATTGGCTGTTAGAATTGGTCTTGGTACCATTTTATTAAGTGTACTTGCTGACAGCTGGTAACACTGCACTGCTATGTGTGGATGACAAATCACACTGATTGGCTGTAGAAATTGGTCTTGGTACCATTTTATTAAGTTCATTTGCTGACAGCTGGTAACACTGCACTGCTATGTGTGGGTGACAAGTCACACTGATTGGCTGTAAAAATGATCTTGGTACCATTTTATTAAGTGTACTTGCTGACAGCTGGTAAAACTGCACTGCTATGTGTGGGTGACGAATCATACTGATTGGCTATAAGAATTGATCTTGCTACCATTTTATTAAGTGTACTTGCTGACAGCTGGTAACACTGCACTGCTATGTGTGGTTGACAAGTCACACTGGCTGTAAGAATTGGTCTTGGTACAATTTTATTAAGTGTACTTGCTGACAGCTGGTAACACTGCACTGCTATGTGTGGGAGACAAGTTACACTGATTGGCTGTAAGAATTGGTCTTGGTACCATTTTATTAAGTGTACTTGCTGACAGCTGGTAACACTGCACTGCTATGTGTGGATGACAAATCACACTGATTGGTTATAAGAATTGGTCTTGGTACCATTTTATTAAGTGTATTTGCTGACAGCTGGTAACACTGCACTGCTATGTGTGGGTGACAAATCACACTGATTGGTTATACGAATTGGTCCTGCTACCATTTTGTTAAGTGTACCTGCTGACAGCTGGTAACACTGCACTGCTATGTGTGGGTGACAAGTCACACTGATAGGCTGTAGGAATTGGTCTTGGTACCATTTTATTAAGTGTATTTACTGACAGCTGGTAACACTGCACTGCTATGTGTGGGTGACAAATCACACTGATTGGCTATAAGAATTGGTCTTGGTACCATTTTATTAAGTGTACATGCTTACAGCTGATAACACTGCACTGCTATGCGTGGGTGACAAATCACACTGATTGGTTGTAAGAATTGGTCTTGGTACCATTTTATTAAGTTTACTTGCTGACAGCTGGTAACACTGCACTGCTATGTGTGGGTGACAAGTCACACTGATTGGCTCTAAGAATTGGTCTTTGTACCATTTTATTAAGTGTATTTGCTGACACCTGGTAACACTGCACTGCTATGTGTGGGTGACAAGTCACACTGATTGGCTGTAAGAATTGGTCTTTGTACCATTTTATTAAGTGTATTTGCTGACAGCTGGTAACACTGCACTGCTATGTGTGGGTGACAAATCATACTGATTGGCTGTAAGAATTGGTCTTGGTACCATTTTATTAAGTGTACTTGCTGACAGCTGGTAACACTGCACTGCTATGTGTGGATGACAAATCACACTGATTGGTTATAAGAATTGGTCTTGGTACCATTTTATTAAGTGTATTTGCTGACAGCTGGTAACACTGCACTGCTATGTGTGGGTGACATATCATACTGATTGGCTGTCAGAATTGGTCTTGGTACCATTTTATTAAGTGTACTTGCTGACAGCTGGTAACACTGCACTGCTATGTGTGGATGACAAATCACACTGATTGGTTATAAGAATTGGTCTTGGTACCATTTTATTAAGTGTATTTGCTGACAGCTGGTAACGCTGCACTGCTATGTGTGGGTGACCATTCACACTGATTGGCTGTAAAAATTAGTCTTGGTACCATTTTATTAAGTGTACTTGCTGACAGCTGGTAACACTGTACTGCTATGTGTGAGTGACAAATTTCACTGATTGGCTATAAGAATTGGTCTTGGTACTATTTTATTAAGTGTACTTGCTTACAGCTGATAACACTGCACTGCTATGCGTGGGTGACAAATCACACAAATTGGCTGTAAGAATTGGCCTTGGTACCATTTTATTAAGTGTACTTGCTGACAGCCCGTAAACCTGCACTGCTATGTGTGGGTGACAAATCATACTGATTGGCTGTAAGAATTGGTCTTGGTACCATTTTATTAAGTGTACTTGCTGACAGCTGGTAACACTGCACTGCTATGCGAGGGTGACAAATCACACTGATTGGCTGTAAGAATTGGCCTTGGTACCATTTTATTAAGTGTACTTGCTGACAGCTGGTAACACTGCACTGCTATGTGTGGGTGACAAATCACACTGATTGGCTATAAGAATTGGTCTTTGTACCATTTTATTAAGTGTACTTGCTGACAGCTGGTAACACTGCACTGCTATGTGTGGGTGACAAATCACACTGATTGGCTATATGAATTGGTCTTAGTGTCATTTTATTAAATGTACTTGCTGACAGCTGGTAATACTGCACTGCTATGTGTGGGTGACAAATCACACTGATTGGCTATAACAATTGGTCTTGGTACCATTTTATTAAGTGTACTTGCTGACAGCTGGTAACACTGTACTGCTATGTGTGGGTGACAAGTCACACTGTTTGGCTGTAAGAATTGGTCTTGGTACCATTTTATTAAGTTTACTTGCTGACAGCTGGTAACACTGCACTGCTATGTGTGGGTAACAAGTCACACTGATTGGCTGTAAGAATTGGTCTTTGTACCATTGTATTAAGTGTACTTGCTGACATCAGATGAAACTGCACTGCTATGTGTGGGTGACAAGTCACACTGATTGGCTGTAAGAATTAGTCTTGGTACCATTTTATTAAGTGTACTTGCTGACAGCTGGTAACACTGCACTGCTATGTGTGGGTGACAAATCACACTGATTGGCTGTAAGAACTGGTCCTGGTACCATTTTGTTAAGTGTACTTGCTGACAGCTGGTAACACTGCACTGCTATGTGTGGGTGACAAGTCACACTGATTGTCTGTAGGAATTGGTCTTGGTACCATTTTACTAAGTGTACTTGCTGACTGCTGGTAACACTGCACTGCTATGTGTGGGTGACAAGTCACACTGATTGGCTGTAAGAATTGATATTGGTACCATTTTATTAAGTGTACTTGCTGACAGCCGGTAAAACTGCACTGCTATGTGTGGGTGACAAATCATACAGATTGGCTAAAAGAATTGGTCTTGGTACCTTTTTATTAAGTGTACTTTCTGACAGCTGGTAACACATCACTGCTATGTGTGGATGACAAATCACACTGATTGGTTGTAAGAATTGGTCTTGGTACCATTTTATTAAGTGTATTTGCTGACAGCTGGTAACACTGCACTGCTATGTGTGGGTGACAAGTCACACTGATTGGCTGTAAGAATTGGTCTTTGTACCATTTTATTAAGTGTATTTGCTGACAGCTGGTAACACTGCACTGCTATGTGTGGGTGACAAATCATACTGATTGGCTGTAAGAATTGGTCTTGGTACCATTTTATGAAGTGTACTTGCTGACAGCTGGTAACACTGCACTGCTATGTGTGGATGACAAATCACACTGATTGGTTATAAGAATTGGTCTTGGTACCATTTTATTAAGTGTATTTGCTGACAGCTGGTAACACTGTACTGCCATGTGTGAGTGACAAATCACACTGATTGGCTATAAGAATTGGTCTTGGTACCATTTTATTAAGTGTACTTGCTTACAGCTGATAACACTGCACTGCTATGCGTGGGTGACAAATCACACAAATTGGCTGTAAGAATTGGCCTAGGTACCATTTTATTAAGTGTACTTGCTGACAGCTGGTAACACTGCACTGCTATGTGTGGGTTACAAATCATACTGATTGGCTGTTAGAATTGGTCTTGGTACCATTTTATTAAGTGTACTTGCTGACAGCTGGTAACACTGCACTGCTATGTGTGGATGACAAATCACACTGATTGGCTGTAGAAATTGGTCTTGGTACCATTTTATTAAGTGTATTTGCTGACAGCTGGTAACACTGCACTGCTATGTGTGTGTGACAAGTCACACTGATTGGCTGTAAAAATGATCTTGATACCATTTTATTAAGTGTACTTGCTGACAGCTGGTAAAACTGCACTGCTATGTGTGGGTGACGAATCATACTGATTGGTTGTAAGAATTGGTCTTGGTACCATTTTATTAAGTTTACTTGCTGACAGCTGGTAACACTGCACTGCAATGTGTGGGTGACAAGTCACACTGATTGGCTGTAAAAATGATCTTGGTACCATTTTATTAAGTGTACTTGCTGACAGCTGGTAACACTGCACTGCTATGTGTGGGTGACAAGAAACACTGGCTGTAAGAATTGGTCTTGGTACAATTTTATTAAGTGTACTTGCTGACAGCTGGTAACACTGCACTGCTATGTGAGGGTGACAAGTTACACTGATTGGCTGTAAGAATTGGTCTTGGTACCATTTTATTAAGTGTACTTGCTGACAGCCCGTAAAACTGCACTGCTATGTGTGGGTGACAAATCATACTGATTGGCTGTAAGAATTGGTCTTGGTACCATGTTATTAAGTTTATTTGCTGACAGCTGGTAACACTGCACTGCTATGTGTGGGTGACAAGTCACACTGATTGGCTGTAAGAATTAGTCTTGGTACCATTTTATTAAGTGTACTTGCTGACAGCTGGTAACACTGCACTGCTACGTGTGGATGACAAATCACACCGATTGGCTGTAGAAATTGGTCTTAGTACCATTTTATTAAGTGTATTTGCTGACAGCTGGTAACACTGCACTGCTATGTGTGGGTGACAAGTCACTCTGATTGGCTGTAAAAATGATCTTGGTACCATTTTATTAAGTGTACTTGCTGACAGCTGGTAAAACTGCACTGCTATGTGTGGGTGGCGAATCATACTGATTGGCTATAAGAATTGATCTTGCTACCATTTTATTAAGTGTACTTGCTGACAGCTGGTAACACTGCACTGCTACGTGTGGGTGACAAGTCACACTGATTGGCTGTAAGAATTGGTCTTCGTACCATTTTATTAAGTTTACTTGCTGACAGCTGGTAACACTGCACTGCTATGTGTGGGTGACAAGTCACACTGGCTGTAAGAATTGGTCATGGTACCATTTTATTAAGTGTACTTGCTGACAGCTGGTAACACTGCACTGCTATGTGTGGGTGACAAGTTACACTGATTGGCTGTAAGAATTGGTCTTAGTACCATTTTATTAAGTGTACTTGCTGACAGCCCGTAAACCTGCACTGCTATGTGTGGGTGACAAATCATACTGATTGGCTGTAAGAATTGGTCTTGGTACCATTTTATTAAGTGTACTTGCTGACAGCTGGTAACACTGCACTGCTATGTGTGGGTGACAAATCACACTGATTGGCTGTAAGAATTAGACTTGGTACCATTTTATTATGTGTACTTGCTTACAGCTGATAACACTGTACTGCTATGCGAGGGTGACAAATCACACTGATTGGCTGTAAGAATTGGCCTTGGTACCATTTTATTAAGTGTACTTGCTGACAGCTGGTAACACTGCACTGCTATGTGTGGGTGACAAATCACACTGATTGGCTATAAGAATTGGTCTTTGTACCATTTTATTAAGTGTATTTGCTGACAGCTGGTAACACTGCACTGCTATGTGTGGGTGACAAATCACACTGATTGGCTGTAAGAATTAGATTTGGTACCATTTTGTTATGTGTACTTGCTTACAGCTGATAACACTGTACTGCTATGCGAGGGTGACAAATCACACTGATTGGCTGTAAGAATTGGCCTTGGTACCATTTTATTAAGTGTACTTGCTGACAGCTGGTAACACTGCACTGCTATGTGTGGGTGACAAATCACACTGATTGGCTATAAGAATTGGTCTTTGTACCATTTTATTAAGTGTACTTGCTGACAGCTGGTAACACTGCACTGCTATGTGTGGGTGACAAATCACACTGATTGGCTATAACAATTGGTCTTGGTACCATTTTATTAAGTGTACTTGCTGACAGCTGGTAACACTGTACTGCTATGTGTGGGTGACAAGTCACACTGTTTGGCTGTAAGAATTGGTCTTGGTACCATTTTATTAAGTTTACTTGCTGACAGCTGGTAACACTGCACTGCTATGTGTGGGTAACAAGTCACACTGATTGGCTGTAAGAATTGGTCTTTGTACCATTGTATTAAGTGTACTTGCTGACATCAGATGAAACTGCACTGCTACGTGTGGGTGACAAGTCACACTGATTGGCTGTAAGAATTAGTCTTGGTACAATTTTATTAAGTGTACTTGCTGACAGCTGGTAACACTGCACTGCTATGTGTGGGTGACAAATCACACTGATTGGCTGTAAGAACTGGTCCTGGTACCATTTTGTTAAGTGTACTTGCTGACAGCTGGTAACACTGCACTGCTATGTGTGGGTGACAAGTCACACTGATTGTCTGTAGGAATTGGTCTTGGTACCATTTTGCTAAGTGTACTTGCTGACTGCTGGTAACACTGCACTGCTATGTGTGGGTGACAAGTCACACTGATTGGCTGTAAGAATTGATATTGGTACCATTTTATTAAGTGTACTTGCTGACAGCCGGTAAAACTGCACTGCTATGTGTGGGTGACAAATCATACTGATTGGCTGAAAGAATTGGTCTTGGTACCATTTTATTAAGTGTACTTTCTGACAGCTGGTAACACTGCACTGCTATGTGTGGATGTCAAATCACACTGATTGGCTGTAAGAATTGGTCTTGGTACCATTTTATTAAGTGTATTTGCTGACAGCTGGTAACACTGCACTGCTATGTGTGGGTGACATATCATACTGATTGGCTGTAAGAATTGGTCTTGGTACCATTTTATTAAGTGTACTTGCTGACAGCTGGTAACACTGCACTGCTATGTGTGGATGACAAATCACACTGATTGGTTATAAGAATTGGTCTTGGTACCATTTTATTAAGTGTATTTGCTGACAGCTGGTAACACTGCACTGCTATGTGTGGGTGACAAATTACACTGATTGGCTATAAGAATTGGTCTTGGTACCATTTTCTTCTGTGTACTTGATTACAGCTGATAACACTGTACTGCTATGTGTGGGTGACAAGTCACACTGCTTGGCTGTAAGAATTAGTCTTTGTACCATTTTATTAAGTGTACTTGCTGACAGCTGGTAACACTGCACTGCTATGTGTGAGTGACAAATCACACTGATTGGCTATAAGAATTGGTCTTGGTACCATTTTATTAAGTGTATTTGCTGACAGCTGGTAACACTGCACTGCTATGTGTGGGTGACAAATTACACTGATTGGCTGTAAGAATTGGTCCTGGTACCATTTTGTTAAGTGTACTTGCTGACAGCTGGTAACACTGCACTGCTATGTGTGGGTGACAAATCACACTGATTGGCTGTAAGAATTAGATTTGGTACCATTTTGTTATGTGTACTTGCTTACAGCTGATAACACTGTACTGCTATGCGAGGGTGACAAATCACACTGATTGGCTGTAAGAATTGGCCTTGGTACCATTTTATTAAGTGTACTTGCTGACAGCTGGTAACACTGCACTGCTATGTGTGGGTGACAAATCACACTGATTGGCTATAAGAATTGGTCTTTGTACCATTTTATTAAGTGTACTTGCTGACAGCTGGTAACACTGCACTGCTATGTGTGGGTGACAAATCACACTGATTGGCTATAACAATTGGTCTTGGTACCATTTTATTAAGTGTACTTGCTGACAGCTGGTAACACTGTACTGCTATGTGTGGGTGACAAGTCACACTGTTTGGCTGTAAGAATTGGTCTTGGTACCATTTTATTAAGTTTACTTGCTGACAGCTGGTAACACTGCACTGCTATGTGTGGGTAACAAGTCACACTGATTGGCTGTAAGAATTGGTCTTTGTACCATTGTATTAAGTGTACTTGCTGACATCAGATGAAACTGCACTGCTACGTGTGGGTGACAAGTCACACTGATTGGCTGTAAGAATTAGTCTTGGTACAATTTTATTAAGTGTACTTGCTGACAGCTGGTAACACTGCACTGCTATGTGTGGGTGACAAATCACACTGATTGGCTGTAAGAACTGGTCCTGGTACCATTTTGTTAAGTGTACTTGCTGACAGCTGGTAACACTGCACTGCTATGTGTGGGTGACAAGTCACACTGATTGTCTGTAGGAATTGGTCTTGGTACCATTTTGCTAAGTGTACTTGCTGACTGCTGGTAACACTGCACTGCTATGTGTGGGTGACAAGTCACACTGATTGGCTGTAAGAATTGATATTGGTACCATTTTATTAAGTGTACTTGCTGACAGCCGGTAAAACTGCACTGCTATGTGTGGGTGACAAATCATACTGATTGGCTGAAAGAATTGGTCTTGGTACCATTTTATTAAGTGTACTTTCTGACAGCTGGTAACACTGCACTGCTATGTGTGGATGTCAAATCAGACTGATTGGCTGTAAGAATTGGTCTTGGTACCATTTTATTAAGTGTATTTGCTGACAGCTGGTAACACTGCACTGCTATGTGTGGGTGACATATCATACTGATTGGCTGTAAGAATTGGTCTTGGTACCATTTTATTAAGTGTACTTGCTGACAGCTGGTAACACTGCACTGCTATGTGTGGATGACAAATCACACTGATTGGTTATAAGAATTGGTCTTGGTACCATTTTATTAAGTGTATTTGCTGACAGCTGGTAACACTGCACTGCTATGTGTGGGTGACAAATTACACTGATTGGCTATAAGAATTGGTCTTGGTACCATTTTCTTCTGTGTACTTGATTACAGCTGATAACACTGTACTGCTATGTGTGGGTGACAAGTCACACTGCTTGGCTGTAAGAATTAGTCTTTGTACCATTTTATTAAGTGTACTTGCTGACAGCTGGTAACACTGCACTGCTATGTGTGAGTGACAAATCACACTGATTGGCTATAAGAATTGGTCCTGGTACCATTTTGTTAAGTGTACTTGCTGACAGCTGGCAACACTGCACTGCTATGTGTGGGTGACAAGTCACACTGATTGGCTGTAAGAATTAGTCTTGGTACCATTTTATTAAGTGTACTTGCTGACAGCTGGTAACACTGCACTGCTATGTGTGGGTGACAAATCACACTGATTGGCTATAAGAATTGGACTTGGTACCATTTTGTTATGTGTACTTGCTTACAGCTGATAACACTGTACTGCTATGCGAGGGTGACAAATCACACTGATTGGCTGTAAGAATTGGCCTTGGTACCATTTTATTAAGTGTACTTGCCGACAGCTGGTAACACTGCACTGCTATGCGTGGGTGACAAATCACACTGATTGGCTATAAGAATTGGTCTTTGTACCATTTTATTAAGTGTACTTGCTGACAGCTGGTAACACTGCACTGCTATGTGTGGGTGACAAATCACACTGATTGGCTATATGAATTGGTCTTGGTGTCATTTTATTAAATGTACTTGCTGACAGCTGGTAATACTGCACTGCTATGTGTGGGTGACAAATCACACTGATTGGCTATAACAATTGGTCTTGGTACCATTTTATTAAGTGTACTTGCTGACAGCTGGTAACACTGTACTGCTATGTGTGGGTGACAAGTCACACTGTTTGGCTGTAAGAATTGGTCCTGGTATCATTTTGTTAAGTGTACTTGCTGACAGCTGGTAACACTGCACTGCTATGTGTGGGTGACAAGTCACACTGATTGGCTGTAGGAATTGGTCTTGGTACCATTTTACTAAGTGTACTTGCTGACTGCTGGTAACACTGCACTGCTATGTGTGGGTGACAAGTCACACTGATTGGCTGTAAGAATTGATATTGGTACCATTTTATTAAGTGTACTTGCTGACAGCCGGTAAAACTGCACTGCTATGTGTGGGTGACAAATCATACTGATTGGCTGAAAGAATTGGTCTTGGTACCATTTTATTAAGTGTACTTTCTGACAGCTGGTAACACTGCACTGCTATGTGTGGATGACAAATCACACTGATTGGCTGTAAGAAATGGTCTTGGTACCATTTTCTTAAGTGTATTTGCTGACAGCTGGTAACACTGCACTGCTATGTGTGGGTGACAAGTCACACTGCTTGGCTGTAAGAATTAGTCTTGGTACCATTTTATTAAGTGTACTTGCTGACAGCTGGTAACACTGCACTGCTATGTGTGAGTGACAAATCACACTGATTGGCTATAAGAATTGGTCTTGGTACCATTTTATTAAGTGTATTTGCTGACAGCTGGTAACACTGCACTGCTATGTGTGGGTGACAAATCACACTGATTGGCTGTAAGAATTGGTCCTGGTACCATTTTGTTAAGTGTACTTGCTGACAGCTGGCAACACTGCACTGCTATGTGTGGGTGACAAGTCACACTCGATTGGCTGTAAGAATTAGTCTTGGTACCATTTTATTAAGTGTACTTGCTGACAGCTGGTAACACTGCACTGCTATGTGTGGGTGACAAATCACACTGATTGGCTATAAGAATTGGACTTGGTACCATTTTTTTATGTGTACTTGCTTACAGCTGATAACACTGTACTGCTATGCGAGGGTGACAAATCACACTGATTGGCTGAAAGAATTGGCCTTGGTACCATTTTATTAAGTGTACTTGCTGACAGCTGGTAACACTGCACTGCTATGCGTGGGTGACAAATCACACTGATTGGCTATAAGAATTGGTCTTTGTACCATTTTATTAAGTGTACTTGCTGACAGCTGGTAACACTGCACTGCTATGTGTGGGTGACAAATCACACTGATTGGCTATATGAATTGGTCTTGGTGTCATTTTATTAAATGTACTTGCTGACAGCTGGTAATACTGCACTGCTATGTGTGGGTGACAAATCACACTGATTGGCTATAACAATTGGTCTTGGTACCATTTTATTAAGTGTACTTGCTGACAGCTGGTAACACTGTACTGCTATGTGTAGGTGACAAGTCACACTGTTTGGCTGTAAGAATTGGTCTTGGTACCATTTTATGAAGTTTACTTGCTGACAGCTGGTAACACTGCACTGCTATGTGTGGGTAACAAGTCACACTGATTGGCTGTAAGAATTAGTCTTGGTACCATTTTATTAAGTGTACTTGCTGAGAGCTGGTAACACTGCACTGCTATGTATGGGTGACAAGTCACACTGGCTGTAAGAATTGGTCTTGGTACCATTTTGTTAAGTGTACTTGCTGACTGCTGGTAACACTGCACTGCTATGTGTGGGTGACAAGTCACACTGATTGGCTGTAAGAATTGATCTTGGTACCATTTTATTAAGTGTACTTGCTGACAGCCGGTAACACTGCACTGCTATGTGTGGGTGACAAGTCACACTGCTTGGCTGTAAGAATTAGTCTTGGTACCATTTTATTAAGTGTACTTGCTGACAGCTGGTAACACTGCACTGCTATGTGTGAGTGACAAATCACACTGATTGGCTATAAGAATTGGTCTTGGTACCATTTTATTAAGGGTATTTGCTGACAGCTGGTAACACTGCACTGCTATGTGTGGGTGACAAATCACACTGATTGGCTGTAAGAATTGGTCCTGGCACCATTTTGTTAAGTGTACTTGCTGACAGCTGGCAACACTGCACTGCTATGTGTGGGTGACAAGTCACACTGATTGGCTGTAGGAATTGGTCTTGGTACCATTTTACTAAGTGTACTTGCTGACAGCTGGTAACACTGCACTGCTATGTGTGGGTGACAAATCACACTGATTGGCTATAAGAATTGGTCTTTGTACCATTTTATTAAGTGTACTTGCTGACAGCTGGTAACACTGCACTGCTATGTGTGGGTGACAAATCACACTGATTGGCTATATGAATTGGTCTTGGTGTCATTTTATTAAATGTACTTGCTGACAGCTGGTAATACTGCACTGCTATGTGTGGGTGACAAATCACACTGATTGGCTATAACAATTGGTCTTGGTACCATTTTATTAAGTGTACTTGCTGACAGCTGGTAACACTGTACTGCTATGTGTGGGTGACAAGTCACACTGTTTGGCTGTAAGAATTGGTCTTGGTACCATTTTATTAAGTTTACTTGCTGACAGCTGGTAACACTGCACTGCTATGTGTGGGTAACAAGTCACACTGATTGGCTGTAAGAATCGGTCTTTGTACCATTGTATTAAGTGTACTTGCTGACATCAGATGAAACTGCACTGATATGTGTGGGTGACAAGTCACACTGATTGGCTGTAAGAATTAGTCTTGGTACCATTTTATTAAGTGTACTTGCTGACAGCTGGTAACACTGCACTGCTATGTGTGGGTGACAAATCACACTGATTGGCTGTAAGAATTGGTCCTGGTACCATTTTGTTAAGTGTACTTGCTGACAGCTGGTAACACTGCACTGCTATGTGTGGGTGACAAGTCACACTGATTGGCTGTAGGAATTGGTCTCGGTACCATTTTACTAAGTGTACTTGCTGACAGATGGAAACACTGCACTGCTATGTGTCGGTGACAAGTCACACTGATTGGCTGTAAGAATTAGTCTTGGTACCATTTTATTAAGTGTACTTGCTGACAGCTGGTAACACTGCACTGCTATGTATGGGTGACAAGTCACACTGGCTGTAAGAATTGGTCTTGGTACCATTTTGTTAAGTGTACTTGCTGACTGCTGGTAACACTGCACTGCTATGTGTGGGTGACAAGTCACACTGATTGGCTCTAAGAATTGATCTTGGTACCATTTTATTAAGTGTACTTGCTGACAGCCGGTAAAACTGCACTGCTATGTGTGGGTGACAAATCATACTGATTGGCTGAAAGAATTGGTCTTGGTACCATTTTATTAAGTGTACTTTCTGACAGCTGGTAACACTGCACTGCTATGTGTGGATGACAAATCACACTGATTGGCTATAAGAATTGGTCTTGGTACCATTTTATTAAGTGTATTTGCTGACAGCTGGTAACACTGCACTGCTATGTGTGGGTGACAAGTCACACTGCTTGGCTGTAAGAATTAGTCTTGGTACCATTTTATTAAGTGTACTTGCTGACAGCTGGTAACACTGCACTGCTATGTGTGAGTGACAAATCACACTGATTGGCTATAAGAATTGGTCTTGGTACCATTTTATTAAGGGTATTTGCTGACAGCTGGTAACACTGCACTGCTATGTGTGGGTGACAAATCACACTGATTGGCTGTAAGAATTGGTCCTGGTACCATTTTGTTAAGTGTACTTGCTGACAGCTGGCAACACTGCACTGCTATGTGTGGGTGACAAGTCACACTGATTGGCTGTAGGAATTGGTCTTGGTACCATTTTACTAAGTGTACTTGCTGACAGCTGGTAACACTGCACTGCTATGTGTGGGTGACAAATCACACTGATTGGTTATAAGAATTGGTCCTGGTACCATTTTGTTAAGTGTACTTGCTGACAGCTGGTAACACTGCACTGCTATGTGTGGGTGACAAGTCACACTGATTGGCTGTAGGAATTGGTCTTGGTACCATTTTACTAAGTGTACTTGCTGACAGATGGAAACACTGCACTGCTATGTGTCGGTGACAAGTCACACTGATTGGCTGTAAGAATTAGTCTTGGTACCATTTTATTAAGTGTACTTGCTGACAGCTGGTAACACTGCACTGCTATGTGTGGGTGACAAGTCACACTGCTTGGCTGTAAGAATTAGTCTTGGTACCATTTTATTAAGTGTACTTGCTGACAGCTGGTAACACTGCACTGCTATGTGTGAGTGACAAATCACACTGATTGGCTATAAGAATTGGTCTTGGTACCATTTTATTAAGGGTATTTGCTGACAGCTGGTAACACTGCACTGCTATGTGTGGGTGACAAATCACACTGATTGGCTGTAAGAATTGGTCCTGGCACCATTTTGTTAAGTGTACTTGCTGACAGCTGGCAACACTGCACTGCTATGTGTGGGTGACAAGTCACACTGATTGGCTGTAGGAATTGGTCTTGGTACCATTTTACTAAGTGTACTTGCTGACAGCTGGTAACACTGCACTGCTATGTGTGGGTGACAAATCACACTGATTGGCTATAAGAATTGGTCTTTGTACCATTTTATTAAGTGTACTTGCTGACAGCTGGTAACACTGCACTGCTATGTGTGGGTGACAAATCACACTGATTGGCGATATGAATTGGTCTTGGTGTCATTTTATTAAATGTACTTGCTGACAGCTGGTAATACTGCACTGCTATGTGTGGGTGACAAATCACACTGATTGGCTATAACAATTGGTCTTGGTACCATTTTATTAAGTGTACTTGCTGACAGCTGGTAACACTGTACTGCTATGTGTGGGTGACAAGTCACACTGTTTGGCTGTAAGAATTGGTCTTGGTACCATTTTATTAAGTTTACTTGCTGACAGCTGGTAACACTGCACTGCTATGTGTGGGTAACAAGTCACACTGATTGGCTGTAAGAATCGGTCTTTGTACCATTGTATTAAGTGTACTTGCTGACATCAGATGAAACTGCACTGATATGTGTGGGTGACAAGTCACACTGATTGGCTGTAAGAATTAGTCTTGGTACCATTTTATTAAGTGTACTTGCTGACAGCTGGTAACACTGCACTGCTATGTGTGGGTGACAAATCACACTGATTGGCTGTAAGAATTGGTCCTGGTACCATTTTGTTAAGTGTACTTGCTGACAGCTGGTAACACTGCACTGCTATGTGTGGGTGACAAGTCACACTGATTGGCTGTAGGAATTGGTCTCGGTACCATTTTACTAAGTGTACTTGCTGACAGATGGAAACACTGCACTGCTATGTGTCGGTGACAAGTCACACTGATTGGCTGTAAGAATTAGTCTTGGTACCATTTTATTAATTGTACTTGCTGACAGCTGGTAACACTGCACTGCTATGTATGGGTGACAAGTCACACTGGCTGTAAGAATTGGTCTTGGTACCATTTTGTTAAGTGTACTTGCTGACTGCTGGTAACACTGCACTGCTATGTGTGGGTGACAAGTCACACTGATTGGCTCTAAGAATTGATCTTGGTACCATTTTATTAAGTGTACTTGCTGACAGCCGGTAAAACTGCACTGCTATGTGTGGGTGACAAATCATACTGATTGGCTGAAAGAATTGGTCTTGGTACCATTTTATTAAGTGTACTTTCTGACAGCTGGTAACACTGCACTGCTATGTGTGAGTGAAAAATCACACTGATTGGCTATAAGAATTGGTCTTGGTACCATTTTATTAAGTGTATTTGCTGACAGCTGGTAACACTGCACTGCTATGTGTGGGTGACAAATCACACTGATTGGCTGTAAGAATTGGTCCTGGTACCATTTTGTTAAGTGTACTTGCTGACAGCTGGCAACACTGCACTGCTATGTGTGGGTGACAAGTCACACTGATTGGCTGTAGGAATTGGTCTCGGTACCATTTTACTAAGTGTACTTGCTGACAGCTGGTAACACTGCACTGCTATGTGTGGGTGACAAATCACACTGATTGGTTATAAGAATTGGTCCTGGTACCATTTTGTTAAGTGTACTTGCTGACAGCTGGTAACACTGCACTGCTATGTGTGGGTGACAAGTCACACTGATTGGCTGTAGGAATTGGTCTTGGTACCATTTTACTAAGTGTACTTGCTGACAGATGGAAACACTGCACTGCTATGTGTCGGTGACAAGTCACACTGATTGGCTGTAAGAATTAGTCTTGGTACCATTTTATTAAGTGTACTTGCTGACAGCTGGTAACACTGCACTGCTATGTGTGGGTGACAAATCACACTGATTGGCTGTAAGAATTGGTCCTGGTACCATTTTGTTAAGTGTACTTCCTGACAGCTGGTAACACTGCACTGCTATGTGTGGGTGACAAGTCACACTGATTGGCTGTAGGAATTGGTCTCGGTACCATTTTACTAAGTGTACTTGCTGACAGATGGAAACACTGCACTGCTATGTGTCGGTGACAAGTCACACTGATTGGCTGTAAGAATTAGTCTTGGTACCATTTTATTAAGTGTACTTGCTGACAGCTGGTAACACTGCACTGCTATGTATGGGTGACAAGTCACACTGGCTGTAAGAATTGGTCTTGGTACCATTTTGTTAAGTGTACTTGCTGACTGCTGGTAACACTGCACTGCTATGTGTGGGTGACAAGTCACACTGATTGGCTCTAAGAATTGATCTTGGTACCATTTTATTAAGTGTACTTGCTGACAGCCGGTAAAACTGCACTGCTATGTGTGGGTGACAAATCATACTGATTGGCTGAAAGAATTGGTCTTGGTACCATTTTATTAAGTGTACTTTCTGACAGCTGGTAACACTGCACTGCTATGTGTGGATGACAAATCACACTGATTGGCTATAAGAATTGGTCTTGGTACCATTTTATTAAGTGTATTTGCTGACAGCTGGTAACACTGCACTGCTATGTGTGGGTGACAAATCACACTGATTGGCTATAAGAATTGGTCTTGGTACCATTTTATTAAGGGTATTTGCTGACAGCTGGTAACACTGCACTGCTATGTGTGGGTGACAAATCACACTGATTGGCTGTAAGAATTGGTCCTGGTACCATTTTGTTAAGTGTACTTGCTGACAGCTGGCAACACTGCACTGCTATGTGTGGGTGACAAGTCACACTGATTGGCTGTAGGAATTGGTCTTGGTACCATTTTACTAAGTGTACTTGCTGACAGCTGGTAACACTGCACTGCTATGTGTGGGTGACAAATCACACTGATTGGTTATAAGAATTGGTCCTGGTACCATTTTGTTAAGTGTACTTGCTGACAGCTGGTAACACTGCACTGCTATGTGTGGGTGACAAGTCACACTGATTGGCTGTAGGAATTGGTCTTGGTACCATTTTACTAAGTGTACTTGCTGACAGATGGAAACACTGCACTGCTATGTGTCGGTGACAAGTCACACTGATTGGCTGTAAGAATTAGTCTTGGTACCATTTTATTAAGTGTACTTGCTGACAGCTGGCAACACTGCACTGCTATGTGTGGGTGACAAGTCACACTGATTGGCTGTAGGAATTGGTCTTGGTACCATTTTACTAAGTGTACTTGCTGACAGCTGGTAACACTGCACTGCTATGTGTGGGTGACAAATCACACTGATTGGCTATAAGAATTGGTCTTTGTACCATTTTATTAAGTGTACTTGCTGACAGCTGGTAACACTGCACTGCTATGTGTGGGTGACAAATCACACTGATTGGCTATATGAATTGGTCTTGGTGTCATTTTATTAAATGTACTTGCTGACAGCTGGTAATACTGCACTGCTATGTGTGGGTGACAAATCACACTGATTGGCTATAACAATTGGTCTTGGTACCATTTTATTAAGTGTACTTGCTGACAGCTGGTAACACTGTACTGCTATGTGTGGGTGACAAGTCACACTGTTTGGCTGTAAGAATTGGTCTTGGTACCATTTTATTAAGTTTACTTGCTGAGAGCTGGTAACACTGCACTGCTATGTGTGGGTAACAAGTCACACTGATTGGCTGTAAGAATCGGTCTTTGTACCATTGTATTAAGTGTACTTGCTGACATCAGATGAAACTGCACTGATATGTGTGGGTGACAAGTCACACTGATTGGCTGTAAGAATTAGTCTTGGTACCATTTTATTAAGTGTACTTGCTGACAGCTGGTAACACTGCACTGCTATGTGTGGGTGACAAATCACACTGATTGGCTGTAAGAATTGGTCCTGGTACCATTTTGTTAAGTGTACTTGCTGACAGCTGGTAACACTGCACTGCTATGTGTGGGTGACAAGTCACACTGATTGGCTGTAGGAATTGGTCTCGGTACCATTTTACTAAGTGTACTTGCTGACAGATGGAAACACTGCACTGCTATGTGTGGGTGACAAATCACACTGATTGGCTATAACAATTGGTCTTGGTACCATTTTATTAAGTGTACTTGCTGACAGCTGGTAACACTGTACTGCTATGTGTGGGTGACAAGTCACACTGTTTGGCTGTAAGAATTGGTCTTGGTACCATTTTATTAAGTTTACTTGCTGAGAGCTGGTAACACTGCACTGCTATGTGTGGGTAACAAGTCACACTGATTGGCTGTAAGAATCGGTCTTTGTACCATTGTATTAAGTGTACTTGCTGACATCAGATGAAACTGCACTGATATGTGTGGGTGACAAGTCACACTGATTGGCTGTAAGAATTAGTCTTGGTACCATTTTATTAAGTGTACTTGCTGACAGCTGGTAACACTGCACTGCTATGTGTGGGTGACAAATCACACTGATTGGCTGTAAGAATTGGTCCTGGTACCATTTTGTTAAGTGTACTTGCTGACAGCTGGTAACACTGCACTGCTATGTGTGGGTGACAAGTCACACTGATTGGCTGTAGGAATTGGTCTCGGTACCATTTTACTAAGTGTACTTGCTGACAGATGGAAACACTGCACTGCTATGTGTCGGTGACAAGTCACACTGATTGGCTGTAAGAATTAGTCTTGGTACCATTTTATTAAGTGTACTTGCTGACAGCTGGTAACACTGCACTGCTATGTATGGGTGACAAGTCACACTGGCTGTAAGAATTGGTCTTGGTACCATTTTGTTAAGTGTACTTGCTGACTGCTGGTAACACTGCACTGCTATGTGTGGGTGACAAGTCACACTGATTGGCTCTAAGAATTGATCTTGGTACCATTTTATTAAGTGTACTTGCTGACAGCCGGTAAAACTGCACTGCTATGTGTGGGTGACAAATCATACTGATTGGCTGAAAGAATTGGTCTTGGTACCATTTTATTAAGTGTACTTTCTGACAGCTGGTAACACTGCACTGCTATGTGTGGATGACAAATCACACTGATTGGCTATAAGAATTGGTCTTGGTACCATTTTATTAAGTGTATTTGCTGACAGCTGGTAACACTGCACTGCTATGTGTGAGTGACAAGTCACACTGCTTGGCTGTAAGAATTAGTCTTGGTACCATTTTATTAAGTGTACTTGCTGACAGCTGGTAACACTGCACTGCTATGTGTGAGTGACAAATCACACTGATTGGCTATAAGAATTGGTCTTGGTACCATTTTATTAAGGGTATTTGCTGACAGCTGGTAACACTGCACTGCTATGTGTGGGTGACAAATCACACTGATTGGCTGTAAGAATTGGTCCTGGTACCATTTTGTTAAGTGTACTTGCTGACAGCTGGCAACACTGCACTGCTATGTGTGGGTGACAAGTCACACTGATTGGCTGTAGGAATTGGTCTTGGTACCATTTTACTAAGTGTACTTGCTGACAGCTGGTAACACTGCACTGCTATGTGTGGGTGACAAATCACACTGATTGGTTATAAGAATTGGTCCTGGTACCATTTTGTTAAGTGTACTTGCTGACAGCTGGTAACACTGCACTGCTATGTGTGGGTGACAAGTCACACTGATTGGCTGTAGGAATTGGTCTTGGTACCATTTTACTAAGTGTACTTGCTGACAGATGGAAACACTGCACTGCTATGTGTCGGTGACAAGTCACACTGATTGGCTGTAAGAATTAGTCTTGGTACCATTTTATTAAGTGTACTTGCTGACAGCTGGTAACACTGCACTGCTATGTGTGGGTGACAAATCATACTGATTAGCTGAAAGAATTGGTCTTGGTACCATTTTATTAAGTGTACTTTCTGACAGCTGGTAACACTGCACTGCTATGTGTGGATGACAAATCACACTGATTGGCTATAAGAATTGGTCTTGGTACCATTTTATTAAGTGTATTTGCTGACAGCTGGTAACACTGCACTGCTATGTGTGGGTGACAAATCACACTGCTTGGCTGTAAGAATTAGTCTTGGTACCATTTTATTAAGTGTATTTGCTGACAGCTGGTAACACTGCACTGCTATGTGTGGGTGACAAATCACACTGATTGGCTGTAAGAATTGGTCCTGGTACCATTTTGTTAAGTGTACTTGCTGACAGCTGGCAACACTGCACTGCTATGTGTGGGTGACAAGTCACACTGATTGGCTGTAGGAATTGGTCTTGGTACCATTTTATTAAGTGTACTTTCTGACAGCTGGTAACACTGCACTGCTATGTGTGGATGACAAATCACACTGATTGGCTATAAGAATTGGTCTTGGTACCATTTTATTAAGTGTATTTGCTGACAGCCGGTAAAACTGCACTGCTATGTGTGGGTGACAAATCATACTGATTGGCTGAAAGAATTGGTCTTGGTACCATTTTATTAAGTGTACTTTCTGACAGCTGGTAACACTGCACTGCTATGTGTGGATGACAAATCACACTGATTGGCTATAAGAATTGGTCTTGGTACCATTTTATTAAGTGTATTTGCTGACAGCTGGTAACACTGCACTGCTATGTGTGGGTGACAAGTCACACTGCTTGGCTGTAAGAATTAGTCTTGGTACCATTTTATTAAGTGTACTTGCTGACAGCTGGTAACACTGCACTGCTATGTGTGAGTGACAAATCACACTGATTGGCTATAAGAATTGGTCTTGGTACCATTTTATTAAGGGTATTTGCTGACAGCTGGTAACACTGCACTGCTATGTGTGGGTGACAAATCACACTGATTGGCTGTAAGAATTGGTCCTGGTACCATTTTGTTAAGTGTACTTGCTGACAGCTGGCAACACTGCACTGCTATGTGTGGGTGACAAGTCACACTGATTGGCTGTAGGAATTGGTCTTGGTACCATTTTACTAAGTGTACTTGCTGACAGCTGGTAACACTGCACTGCTATGTGTGGGTGACAAATCACACTGATTGGTTATAAGAATTGGTCCTGGTACCATTTTGTTAAGTGTACTTGCTGACAGCTGGTAACACTGCACTGCTATGTGTGGGTGACAAGTCACACTGATTGGCTGTAGGAATTGGTCTTGGTACCATTTTACTAAGTGTACTTGCTGACAGATGGAAACACTGCACTGCTATGTGTCGGTGACAAGTCACACTGATTGGCTGTAAGAATTAGTCTTGGTACCATTTTATTAAGTGTACTTGCTGACAGCTGGTAACACTGCACTGCTATGTGTGGGTGACAAATCATACTGATTAGCTGAAAGAATTGGTCTTGGTACCATTTTATTAAGTGTACTTTCTGACAGCTGGTAACACTGCACTGCTATGTGTGGATGACAAATCACACTGATTGGCTATAAGAATTGGTCTTGGTACCATTTTATTAAGTGTATTTGCTGACAGCTGGTAACACTGCACTGCTATGTGTGGGTGACAAATCACACTTCTTGGCTGTAAGAATTAGTCTTGGTACCATTTTATTAAGTGTATTTGCTGACAGCTGGTAACACTGCACTGCTATGTGTGGGTGACAAATCACACTGATTGGCTGTAAGAATTGGTCCTGGTACCATTTTGTTAAGTGTACTTGCTGACAGCTGGCAACACTGCACTGCTATGTGTGGGTGACAAGTCACACTGATTGGCTGTAGGAATTGGTCTTGGTACCATTTTATTAAGTGTACTTTCTGACAGCTGGTAACACTGCACTGCTATGTGTGGATGACAAATCACACTGATTGGCTATAAGAATTGGTCTTGGTACCATTTTATTAAGTGTATTTGCTGACAGCTGGTAACACTGCACTGCTATGTGTGGGTGACAAGTCACACTGCTTGGCTATAAGAATTGGTCTTGGTACCATTTTATTAAGGGTATTTGCTGACAGCTGGTAACACTGCACTGCTATGTGTGGATGACAAATCACACTGATTGGCTATAAGAATTGGTCTTGGTACCATTTTATTAAGTGTACTTGCTGACAGCTGGTAACACTGCACTGCTATGTGTGAGTGACAAATCACACTGATTGGCTATAAGAATTGGTCTTGGTACCATTTTATTAAGGGTATTTGCTGACAGCTGGTAACACTGCACTGCCATGTGTGGGTGACAAATCACACTGATTGGCTGTAAGAATTGGTCCTGGTACCATTTTGTTAAGTGTACTTGCTGACAGCTGGCAACACTGCACTGCTATGTGTGGGTGACAAGTCACACTGATTGGCTGTAGGAATTGGTCTTGGTACCATTTTACTAAGTGTACTTGCTGACAGCTGGTAACACTTCACTGCTATGTGTGGGTGACAAATCACACTGATTGGTTATAAGAATTGGTCCTGGTACCATTTTGTTAAGCGTACTTGCTGACAGCTGGTAACACTGCACTGCTATGTGTGGGTGACAAATCACACTGATTGGCTATATGAATTGATCTTGGTGTCATTTTATTAAATGTACTTGCTGACAGCTGGTAATACTGCACTGCTATGTGTGGGTGACAAATCACACTGATTGGCTATAACAATTGGTCTTGGTACCATTTTATTAAGTGTACTTGCTGACAGCTCGTAACACTGTACTGCTATGTGTGGGTGACAAGTCACACTGTTTGGCTGTAAGAATTGGTCTTGGTACCATTTTATTAAGTTTACTTGCTGACAGCTGGTAACACTGCACTGCTATGTGTGGGTAACAAGTCACACTGATTGGCTGTAAGAATTGGTCTTGGTACCATTTTATTAAGTGTACTTGCTGACAGCTGGTAACACTGCACTGCTATGTGTGGGTGACAAATCACACTGATTGGCTGTAAGAACTGGTCCTGGTACCATTTTGTTAAGTGTACTTGCTGACAGCTGGTAACTCTGCACTGCTATGTGTGGGTGACAAGTCACACTGATTGGCTGTAGGAATTGGTCTTGGTACCATTTTACTAAGTGTACTTGCTGACAGATGGAAACACTGCACTGCTATGTGTCGGTGACAAGTCACACTGATTGGCTGTAAGAATTAGTCTTGGTACCATTTTATTAAGTGTACTTGCTGACAGCTGGTAACACTGCACTGCTATGTGTGGGTGACAAATCATACTGATTAGCTGAAAGAATTGGTCTTGGTACCATTTTATTAAGTGTACTTTCTGACAGCTGGTAACACTGCACTGCTATGTGTGGATGACAAATCACACTGATTGGCTATAAGATTTGGTCTTGGTACCATTTTATTAAGTGTATTTGCTGACAGCTGGTAACACTGCACTGCTATGTGTGGGTGACAAGTCACACTGCTTGGCTGTAAGAATTAGTCTTGGTACCATTTTATTAAGTGTATTTGCTGACAGCTGGTAACACTGCACTGCTATGTGTGGGTGACAAATCACACTGATTGGCTGTAAGAATTGGTCCTGGTACCATTTTGTTAAGTGTACTTGCTGACAGCTGGCAACACTGCACTGCTATGTGTGGGTGACAAGTCACACTGATTGGCTGTAGGAATTGGTCTTGGTACCATTTTACTAAGTGTACTTGCTGACAGCTGGTAACACTGCAATGCTATGTGTGGGTGACAAATCACACTGATTGGTTATAAGAATTGGTCCTGGTACCATTTTGTTAAGTGTACTTGCTGACAGCTGGTAACACTGCACTGCTATGTGTGAGTGACAAATCACACTGATTGGCTATAAGATTTGGTCTTGGTACCATTTTATTAAGTGTATTTGCTGACAGCTGGTAACACTGCACTGCTATGTGTGGGTGACAAGTCACACTGCTTGGCTGTAAGAATTAGTCTTGGTACCATTTTATTAAGTGTATTTGCTGACAGCTGGTAACACTGCACTGCTATGTGTGGGTGACAAATCACACTGATTGGCTGTAAGAATTGGTCCTGGTACCATTTTGTTAAGTGTACTTGCTGACAGCTGGCAACACTGCACTGCTATGTGTGGGTGACAAGTCACACTGATTGGCTGTAGGAATTGGTCTTGGTACCATTTTACTAAGTGTACTTGCTGACAGCTGGTAACACTGCAATGCTATGTGTGGGTGACAAATCACACTGATTGGTTATAAGAATTGGTCCTGGTACCATTTTGTTAAGTGTACTTGCTGACAGCTGGTAACACTGCACTGCTATGTGTGAGTGACAAGTCACACTGATTGGCTGTAGGAATTGGTCTTGGTACCATTTTATTAAGTGTATTTACTGACAGCTGGTAACACTGCACTGCTATGTGTGGGTGACAAATCACACTGATTGGCTATAAGAATTGGTCTTGGTACCATTTTATTAAGTGTACATGCTTACAGCTGATAACACTGCACTGCTATGCGTGGGTGACAAATCACACTGATTGGTTGTAAAAATTGGTCTTGGTACCATTTTATTAAGTTTACTTGCTGACAGCTGGTAACACTGCACTGCTATGTGTGGGTGACAAGTCACACTGATTGGCTGTAAGAATTGGTCTTTGTACCATTTTATTAAGTGTATTTGCTGACAGCTGGTAACACTGCACTGCTATGTGTGGGTGACAAATCACACTGATTGGCTGTAAGAATTGGTCCTGGTACCATTTTGTTAAGTGTACTTGCTGACAGCTGGTAACACTGCACTGCTATGTGTGGGTGACAAGTCACACTGATTGGCTGTAGGAATTGGTCTTGGTACCATTTTACTAAGTGTACTTGCTGACAGCTGGTAACACTGCACTGCTATGTGTGGGTGACAAATCATACTGATTGGCTGTAAGAATTGGTCTTGGTACCATGTTATTAAGTTTATTTGCTGACAGCTGGTAACACTGCACTGCTATGTGTGGGTGACAAGTCACACTGATTGGCTGTAAGAATTAGTCTTTTTACCATTTTATTAAGTGTACTTGCTGACAGCTGGTAACACTGCACTGCTATGTGTGGGTGACAAATCACACTGATTGGCTATAAGAATTGGACTTGGTACCATTTTGTTATGTGTACTTGCTTACAGCTGATAACACTGTACTGCTATGCGAGGGTGACAAATCACACTGATTGGCTGTAAGAATTGGCCTTGGTACCATTTTATTAAGTGTACTTGCTGACAGCTGGTAACACTGCACTGCTATGCGTGGGTGACAAATCACACTGATTGGCTATAAGAATTGGTCTTTGTACCATTTTATTAAGTGTACTTGCTGACAGCTGGTAACACTGCACTGCTATGTGTGGGTGACAAATCACACTGATTGGCTATATGAATTGGTCTTGGTGTCATTTTATTAAATGTACTTGCTGACAGCTGGTAATACTGCACTGCTATGTGTGGGTGACAAATCACACTGATTGGCTATAACAATTGGTCTTGGTACCATTTTATTAAGTGTACTTGCTGACAGCTGGTAACACTGTACTGCTATGTGTGGGTGACAAGTCACACTGTTTGGCTGTAAGAATTGGTCTTGGTACCATTTTATTAAGTTTACTTGCTGACAGCTGGTAACACTGCACTGCTATGTGTGGGTAACAAGTCACACTGATTGGCTGTAAGAATTGGTCTTTGTACCATTGTATTAAGTGCACTTGCTGACATCAGATGAAACTGCACTGCTATGTGTGGGTGACAAGTCACACTGATTGGCTGTAAGAATTAGTCTTGGTACCATTTTATTAAGTGTACTTGCTGACATCAGATGAAACTGCACTGCTATGTGTGGGTGACAAGTCACACTGATTGGCTGTAAGAATTGGTCTTTGTACCATTGTATTAAGTGTACTTGCTGACATCAGATGAAACTGCACTGCTATGTGTGGGTGACAAGTCACACTGATTGGCTGTAAGAATTGGTCCTGGTACCATTTTGTTAAGTGTACTTGCTGACAGCTGGTAACACTGCACTGCTATGTGTGGGTGACAAATCACACTGATTGGCTGTAAGAATTGGTCCTGGTACCATTTTGTTAAGTGTACTTGCTGACAGCTGGTAACACTGCACTGCTATGTGTGGGTGACAAGTCACACTGATTGGCTGTAGGAATTGGTCTTGGTACCATTTTACTAAGTGTACTTGCTGACAGATGGAAACACTGCACTGCTATGTGTCGGTGACAAGTCACACTGATTGGCTGTAAGAATTAGTCTTGGTACCATTTTATTAAGTGTACTTGCTGACAGCTGGTAACACTGCACTGCTATGTATGGGTGAAAAGTCACACTGGCTGTAAGAATTGGTCTTGGTACCATTTTTTTAAGTGTACTTGCTGACTGCTGGTAATACTGCACTGCTATGTGTGGGTGACAAATCACACTGATTGGCTATAACAATTGGTCTTGGTACCATTTTATTAAGTGTACTTGCTGACAGCTGGTAACACTGTACTGCTATGTGTAGGTGACAAGTCACACTGTTTGGCTGTAAGAATTGGTCTTGGTACCATTTTATTAAGTTTACTTGCTGCCAGCTGGTAACACTGCACTGCTATGTGTGGGTAACAAGTCACACTGATTGGCTGTAAGAATTGGTCCTGGTACCATTTTGTTAAGTGTACTTGCTGACAGCTGGCAACTCTGCACTGCTATGTGTGGGTGACAAGTCACACTGATTGGCTGTAGGAATTGGTCTTGGTACCATTTTACTAAGTGTACTTGCTGACAGCTGGTAACACTGCAATGCTATGTGTGGGTGACAAATCACACTGATTGGTTATAAGAATTGGTCCTGGTACCATTTTGTTAAGTGTACTTGCTGACAGCTGGTAACACTGCACTGCTATGTGTGAGTGACAAGTCACACTGATTGGCTGTAGGAATTGGTCTTGGTACCATTTTATTAAGTGTATTTACTGACAGCTGGTAACACTGCACTGCTATGTGTGGGTGACAAATCACACTGATTGGCTATAAGAATTGGTCTTGGTACCATTTTATTAAGTGTACATGCTTACAGCTGATAACACTGCACTGCTATGCGTGGGTGACAAATCACACTGATTGGTTGTAAAAATTGGTCTTGGTACCATTTTATTAAGTTTACTTGCTGACAGCTGGTAACACTGCACTGCTATGTGTGGGTGACAAGTCACACTGATTGGCTGTAAGAATTGGTCTTTGTACCATTTTATTAAGTGTATTTGCTGACAGCTGGTAACACTGCACTGCTATGTGTGGGTGACAAATCACACTGATTGGCTGTAAGAATTGGTCCTGGTACCATTTTGTTAAGTGTACTTGCTGACAGCTGGTAACACTGCACTGCTATGTGTGGGTGACAAGTCACACTGATTGGCTGTAGGAATTGGTCTTGGTACCATTTTACTAAGTGTACTTGCTGACAGCTGGTAACACTGCACTGCTATGTGTGGGTGACAAATCATACTGATTGGCTGTAAGAATTGGTCTTGGTACCATGTTATTAAGTTTATTTGCTGACAGCTGGTAACACTGCACTGCTATGTGTGGGTGACAAGTCACACTGATTGGCTGTAAGAATTAGTCTTTTTACCATTTTATTAAGTGTACTTGCTGACAGCTGGTAACACTGCACTGCTATGTGTGGGTGACAAATCACACTGATTGGCTATAAGAATTGGACTTGGTACCATTTTGTTATGTGTACTTGCTTACAGCTGATAACACTGTACTGCTATGCGAGGGTGACAAATCACACTGATTGGCTGTAAGAATTGGCCTTGGTACCATTTTATTAAGTGTACTTGCTGACAGCTGGTAACACTGCACTGCTATGCGTGGGTGACAAATCACACTGATTGGCTATAAGAATTGGTCTTTGTACCATTTTATTAAGTGTACTTGCTGACAGCTGGTAACACTGCACTGCTATGTGTGGGTGACAAATCACACTGATTGGCTATATGAATTGGTCTTGGTGTCATTTTATTAAATGTACTTGCTGACAGCTGGTAATACTGCACTGCTATGTGTGGGTGACAAATCACACTGATTGGCTATAACAATTGGTCTTGGTACCATTTTATTAAGTGTACTTGCTGACAGCTGGTAACACTGTACTGCTATGTGTGGGTGACAAGTCACACTGTTTGGCTGTAAGAATTGGTCTTGGTACCATTTTATTAAGTTTACTTGCTGACAGCTGGTAACACTGCACTGCTATGTGTGGGTAACAAGTCACACTGATTGGCTGTAAGAATTGGTCTTTGTACCATTGAATTAAGTGTACTTGCTGACATCAGATGAAACTGCACTGCTATGTGTGGGTGACAAGTCACACTGATTGGCTGTAAGAATTAGTCTTGGTACCATTTTATTAAGTGTACTTGCTGACATCAGATGAAACTGCACTGCTATGTGTGGGTGACAAGTCACACTGATTGGCTATAAGAATTGGTCTTTGTACCATTTTATTAAGTGTACTTGCTGACAGCTGGTAACACTGCACTGCTATGTGTGGGTGACAAATCACACTGATTGGCTATATGAATTGGTCTTGGTGTCATTTTATTAAATGTACTTGCTGACAGCTGGTAATACTGCACTGCTATGTGTGGGTGACAAATCACACTGATTGGCTATAACAATTGGTCTTGGTACCATTTTATTAAGTGTACTTGCTGACAGCTGGTAACACTGTACTGCTATGTGTGGGTGACAAGTCACACTGTTTGGCTGTAAGAATTGGTCTTGGTACCATTTTATTAAGTTTACTTGCTGACAGCTGGTAACACTGCACTGCTATGTGTGGGTAACAAGTCACACTGATTGGCTGTAAGAATTGGTCTTTGTACCATTGTATTAAGTGCACTTGCTGACATCAGATGAAACTGCACTGCTATGTGTGGGTGACAAGTCACACTGATTGGCTGTAAGAATTAGTCTTGGTACCATTTTATTAAGTGTACTTGCTGACATCAGATGAAACTGCACTGCTATGTGTGGGTGACAAGTCACACTGATTGGCTGTAAGAATTGGTCTTTGTACCATTGTATTAAGTGTACTTGCTGACATCAGATGAAACTGCACTGCTATGTGTGGGTGACAAGTCACACTGATTGGCTGTAAGAATTGGTCCTGGTACCATTTTGTTAAGTGTACTTGCTGACAGCTGGTAACACTGCACTGCTATGTGTGGGTGACAAATCACACTGATTGGCTGTAAGAATTGGTCCTGGTACCATTTTGTTAAGTGTACTTGCTGACAGCTGGTAACACTGCACTGCTATGTGTGGGTGACAAGTCACACTGATTGGCTGTAGGAATTGGTCTTGGTACCATTTTACTAAGTGTACTTGCTGACAGATGGAAACACTGCACTGCTATGTGTCGGTGACAAGTCACACTGATTGGCTGTAAGAATTAGTCTTGGTACCATTTTATTAAGTGTACTTGCTGACAGCTGGTAACACTGCACTGCTATGTATGGGTGAAAAGTCACACTGGCTGTAAGAATTGGTCTTGGTACCATTTTTTTAAGTGTACTTGCTGACTGCTGGTAATACTGCACTGCTATGTGTGGGTGACAAATCACACTGATTGGCTATAACAATTGGTCTTGGTACCATTTTATTAAGTGTACTTGCTGACAGCTGGTAACACTGTACTGCTATGTGTAGGTGACAAGTCACACTGTTTGGCTGTAAGAATTGGTCTTGGTACCATTTTATTAAGTTTACTTGCTGCCAGCTGGTAACACTGCACTGCTATGTGTGGGTAACAAGTCACACTGATTGGCTGTAAGAATTGGTCCTGGTACCATTTTGTTAAGTGTACTTGCTGACAGCTGGCAACTCTGCACTGCTATGTGTGGGTGACAAGTCACACTGATTGGCTGTAGGAATTGGTCTTGGTACCATTTTACTAAGTGTACTTGCTGACAGCTGGTAACACTGCAATGCTATGTGTGGGTGACAAATCACACTGATTGGTTATAAGAATTGGTCCTGGTACCATTTTGTTAAGTGTACTTGCTGACAGCTGGTAACACTGCACTGCTATGTGTGAGTGACAAGTCACACTGATTGGCTGTAGGAATTGGTCTTGGTACCATTTTATTAAGTGTATTTACTGACAGCTGGTAACACTGCACTGCTATGTGTGGGTGACAAATCACACTGATTGGCTATAAGAATTGGTCTTGGTACCATTTTATTAAGTGTACATGCTTACAGCTGATAACACTGCACTGCTATGCGTGGGTGACAAATCACACTGATTGGTTGTAAAAATTGGTCTTGGTACCATTTTATTAAGTTTACTTGCTGACAGCTGGTAACACTGCACTGCTATGTGTGGGTGACAAGTCACACTGATTGGCTGTAAGAATTGGTCTTTGTACCATTTTATTAAGTGTATTTGCTGACAGCTGGTAACACTGCACTGCTATGTGTGGGTGACAAATCACACTGATTGGCTGTAAGAATTGGTCCTGGTACCATTTTGTTAAGTGTACTTGCTGACAGCTGGTAACACTGCACTGCTATGTGTGGGTGACAAGTCACACTGATTGGCTGTAGGAATTGGTCTTGGTACCATTTTACTAAGTGTACTTGCTGACAGCTGGTAACACTGCACTGCTATGTGTGGGTGACAAATCATACTGATTGGCTGTAAGAATTGGTCTTGGTACCATGTTATTAAGTTTATTTGCTGACAGCTGGTAACACTGCACTGCTATGTGTGGGTGACAAGTCACACTGATTGGCTGTAAGAATTAGTCTTTTTACCATTTTATTAAGTGTACTTGCTGACAGCTGGTAACACTGCACTGCTATGTGTGGGTGACAAATCACACTGATTGGCTATAAGAATTGGACTTGGTACCATTTTGTTATGTGTACTTGCTTACAGCTGATAACACTGTACTGCTATGCGAGGGTGACAAATCACACTGATTGGCTGTAAGAATTGGCCTTGGTACCATTTTATTAAGTGTACTTGCTGACAGCTGGTAACACTGCACTGCTATGCGTGGGTGACAAATCACACTGATTGGCTATAAGAATTGGTCTTTGTACCATTTTATTAAGTGTACTTGCTGACAGCTGGTAACACTGCACTGCTATGTGTGGGTGACAAATCACACTGATTGGCTATATGAATTGGTCTTGGTGTCATTTTATTAAATGTACTTGCTGACAGCTGGTAATACTGCACTGCTATGTGTGGGTGACAAATCACACTGATTGGCTATAACAATTGGTCTTGGTACCATTTTATTAAGTGTACTTGCTGACAGCTGGTAACACTGTACTGCTATGTGTGGGTGACAAGTCACACTGTTTGGCTGTAAGAATTGGTCTTGGTACCATTTTATTAAGTTTACTTGCTGACAGCTGGTAACACTGCACTGCTATGTGTGGGTAACAAGTCACACTGATTGGCTGTAAGAATTGGTCTTTGTACCATTGAATTAAGTGTACTTGCTGACATCAGATGAAACTGCACTGCTATGTGTGGGTGACAAGTCACACTGATTGGCTGTAAGAATTAGTCTTGGTACCATTTTATTAAGTGTACTTGCTGACATCAGATGAAACTGCACTGCTATGTGTGGGTGACAAGTCACACTGATTGGCTGTAAGAATTGGTCTTTGTACCATTGTATTAAGTGTACTTGCTGACATCAGATGAAACTGCACTGCTATGTGTGGGTGACAAGTCACACTGATTGGCTGTAAGAATTAGTCTTGGTACCATTTTATTAAGTGTACTTGCTGACAGCTGGTAACACTGCACTGCTATGTGTGGGTGACAAATCACACTGATTGGCTGTAAGAATTGGTCCTGGTACCATTTTGTTAAGTGTACTTGCTGACAGCTGGTAACACTGCACTGCTATGTGTGGGTGACAAGTCACACTGATTGGCTGTAGGAATTGGTCTTGGTACCATTTTACTAAGTGTACTTGCTGACAGATGGAAACACTGCACTGCTATGTGTCGGTGACAAGTCACACTGATTGGCTGTAAGAATTAGTCTTGGTACCATTTTATTAAGTGTACTTGCTGACAGCTGGTAACACTGCACTGCTATGTATGGGTGAAAAGTCACACTGGCTGTAAGAATTGGTCTTGGTACCATTTTTTTAAGTGTACTTGCTGACTGCTGGTAATACTGCACTGCTATGTGTGGGTGACAAATCACACTGATTGGCTATAACAATTGGTCTTGGTACCATTTTATTAAGTGTACTTGCTGACAGCTGGTAACACTGTACTGCTATGTGTAGGTGACAAGTCACACTGTTTGGCTGTAAGAATTGGTCTTGGTACCATTTTATTAAGTTTACTTGCTGCCAGCTGGTAACACTGCACTGCTATGTGTGGGTAACAAGTCACACTGATTGGCTGTAAGAATTGGTCTTTGTACCATTGTATTAAGTGTACTTGCTGACATCAGATGAAACTGCACTGATATGTGTGGGTGACAAGTCACACTGATTGGCTGTAAGAATTAGTCTTGGTACCATTTTATTAAGTGTACTTGCTGACAGCTGGTAACACTGCACTGCTATGTGTGGGTGACAAATCACACTGATTGGCTGTAAGAACTGGTCCTGGTACCATTTTGTTAAGTGTACTTGCTGACAGCTGGTAACACTGCACTGCTATGTGTGGGTGACAAGTCACACTGATTGGCTGTAGGAATTGGTCTCGGTACCATTTTACTAAGTGTACTTGCTGACAGATGGAAACACTGCACTGCTATGTGTCGGTGACAAGTCACACTGATTGGCTGTAAGAATTAGTCTTGGTACCATTTTTTTAAGTGTACTTGCTGACTGCTGGTAACACTGCACTGCTATGTGTGGGTGACAAATCACACTGATTGGCTGTAAGAATTGGTCCTGGTACCATTTTGTTAAGTGTACTTGCTGACAGCTGGTAACACTGCACTGCTATGTGTGGGTGACAAGTCACACTGATTGGCTGTAGGAATTGGTCTTGGTACCATTTTACTAAGTGTACTTGCTGACAGCTGGTAACACTGCACTGCTATGTGTGGGTGACAAATCATACTGATTGGCTGTAAGAATTGGTCTTGGTACCATGTTATTAAGTTTATTTGCTGACAGCTGGTAACACTGCACTGCTATGTGTGGGTGACAAGTCACACTGATTGGCTGTAAGAATTAGTCTTTTTACCATTTTATTAAGTGTACTTGCTGACAGCTGGTAACTCTGCACTGCTATGTGTGGGTGACAAATCACACTGATTGGCTATAAGAATTGGACTTGGTACCATTTTGTTATGTGTACTTGCTTACAGCTGATAACACTGTACTGCTATGCGAGGGTGACAAATCACACTGATTGGCTATAAGAATTGGTCTTTGTACCATTTTATTAAGTGTACTTGCTGACAGCTGGTAACACTGCACTGCTATGTGTGGGTGACAAATCACACTGATTGGCTATATGAATTGGTCTTGGTGTCATTTTATTAAATGTACTTGCTGACAGCTGGTAATACTGCACTGCTATGTGTGGGTGACAAATCACACTGATTGGCTATAACAATTGGTCTTGGTACCATTTTATTAAGTGTACTTGCTGACAGCTGGTAACACTGTACTGCTATGTGTGGGTGACAAGTCACACTGTTTGGCTGTAAGAATTGGTCTTGGTACCATTTTATTAAGTTTACTTGCTGACAGCTGGTAACACTGCACTGCTATGTGTGGGTAACAAGTCACACTGATTGGCTGTAAGAATTGGTCTTTGTACCATTGTATTAAGTGTACTTGCTGACATCAGATGAAACTGCACTGCTATGTGTGGGTGACAAGTCACACTGATTGGCTGTAAGAATTAGTCTTGGTACCATTTTATTAAGTGTACTTGCTGACATCAGATGAAACTGCACTGCTATGTGTGGGTGACAAGTCACACTGATTGGCTGTAAGAATTGGTCTTTGTACCATTGTATTAAGTGTACTTGCTGACATCAGATGAAACTGCACTGCTATGTGTGGGTGACAAGTCACACTGATTGGCTGTAAGAA
The DNA here is from genome assembly GCF_978046115.1 of Saccoglossus kowalevskii. Taxonomy (NCBI): domain Eukaryota; kingdom Metazoa; phylum Hemichordata; class Enteropneusta; family Harrimaniidae; genus Saccoglossus; species Saccoglossus kowalevskii. The sequence continues at coordinate 42,675,425 of NC_140646.1, forward strand.
TTAGTCTTGGTACCATTTTATTAAGTGTACTTGCTGACAGCTGGTAACACTGCACTGCTATGTGTGGGTGACAAATCACACTGATTGGCTGTAAGAATTGGTCCTGGTACCATTTTGTTAAGTGTACTTGCTGACAGCTGGTAACACTGCACTGCTATGTGTGGGTGACAAGTCACACTGATTGGCTGTAGGAATTGGTCTTGGTACCATTTTACTAAGTGTACTTGCTGACAGATGGAAACACTGCACTGCTATGTGTCGGTGACAAGTCACACTGATTGGCTGTAAGAATTAGTCTTGGTACCATTTTATTAAGTGTACTTGCTGACAGCTGGTAACACTGCACTGCTATGTATGGGTGAAAAGTCACACTGGCTGTAAGAATTGGTCTTGGTACCATTTTTTTAAGTGTACTTGCTGACTGCTGGTAATACTGCACTGCTATGTGTGGGTGACAAATCACACTGATTGGCTATAACAATTGGTCTTGGTACCATTTTATTAAGTGTACTTGCTGACAGCTGGTAACACTGTACTGCTATGTGTAGGTGACAAGTCACACTGTTTGGCTGTAAGAATTGGTCTTGGTACCATTTTATTAAGTTTACTTGCTGCCAGCTGGTAACACTGCACTGCTATGTGTGGGTAACAAGTCACACTGATTGGCTGTAAGAATTGGTCTTTGTACCATTGTATTAAGTGTACTTGCTGACATCAGATGAAACTGCACTGATATGTGTGGGTGACAAGTCACACTGATTGGCTGTAAGAATTAGTCTTGGTACCATTTTATTAAGTGTACTTGCTGACAGCTGGTAACACTGCACTGCTATGTGTGGGTGACAAATCACACTGATTGGCTGTAAGAACTGGTCCTGGTACCATTTTGTTAAGTGTACTTGCTGACAGCTGGTAACACTGCACTGCTATGTGTGGGTGACAAGTCACACTGATTGGCTGTAGGAATTGGTCTTGGTACCATTTTACTAAGTGTACTTGCTGACAGATGGAAACACTGCACTGCTATGTGTCGGTGACAAGTCACACTGATTGGCTGTAAGAATTAGTCTTGGTACCATTTTTTTAAGTGTACTTGCTGACTGCTGGTAACACTGCACTGCTATGTGTGGGTGACAAGTCACACTGATTGGCTGTAAGAATTGATCTTGGTACCATTTTATTAAGTGTACTTGCTGACAGCCGGTAAAACTGCACTGTTATGTGTGGGTGACAAATCATACTGATTGGCTGAAAGAATTGGTCTTGGTACCATTTTATTAAGTGTACTTTCTGACAGCTGGTAAAACTGCACTGCTATGTGTGGATGACAAATCACACTGATTGGCTATAAGAATTGGTCTTGGTACCATTTTATTAAGTGTATTTCCTGACAGCTGGTAACACTGCACTGCTATGTGTGGGTGACAAGTCACACTGCTTGGCTGTAAGAATTAGTCTTGGTACCATTTTATTAAGTGTACTTGCTGACAGCTGGTAACACTGCACTGCTATGTGTGAGTGACAAATCACACTGATTGGCTATAAGAATTGGTCTTGGTACCATTTTATTAAGGGTATTTGCTGACAGCTGATAACACTGCACTGCTATGCGTGGGTGACAAATCACACTGATTGGTTGTAAAAATTGGTCTTGGTACCATTTTATTAAGTTTACTTGCTGACAGCTGGTAACACTGCACTGCTATGTGTGGGTGACAAGTCACACTGATTGGCTGTAAGAATTGGTCTTTGTACCATTTTATTAAGTGTATTTGCTGACAGCTGGTAACACTGCACTGCTATGTGTGGGTGACAAATCAGACTGATTGGCTGTAAGAATTGGTCCTGGTACCATTTTGTTAAGTGTACTTGCTGACAGCTGGTAACACTGCACTGCTATGTGTGGGTGACAAGTCACACTGATTGGCTGTAGGAATTGGTCTTGGTACCATTTTACTAAGTGTACTTGCTGACAGCTGGTAACACTGCACTGCTATGTGTGGGTGACAAATCATACTGATTGGCTGTAAGAATTGGTCTTGGTACCATGTTATTAAGTTTATTTGCTGACAGCTGGTAACACTGCACTGCTATGTGTGGGTGACAAGTCACACTGATTGGCTGTAAGAATTAGTCTTTTTACCATTTTATTAAGTGTACTTGCTGACAGCTGGTAACACTGCACTGCTATGTGTGGGTGACAAATCACACTGATTGGCTATAAGAATTGGACTTGGTACCATTTTGTTATGTGTACTTGCTTACAGCTGATAACACTGTACTGCTATGCGAGGGTGACAAATCACACTGATTGGCTGTAAGAATTGGCCTTGGTACCATTTTATTAAGTGTACTTGCTGACAGCTGGTAACACTGCACTGCTATGCGTGGGTGACAAATCACACTGATTGGCTATAAGAATTGGTCTTTGTACCATTTTATTAAGTGTACTTGCTGACAGCTGGTAACACTGCACTGCTATGTGTGGGTGACAAATCACACTGATTGGCTATATGAATTGGTCTTGGTGTCATTTTATTAAATGTACTTGCTGACAGCTGGTAATACTGCACTGCTATGTGTGGGTGACAAATCACACTGATTGGCTATAACAATTGGTCTTGGTACCATTTTATTAAGTGTACTTGCTGACAGCTGGTAACACTGTACTGCTATGTGTGGGTGACAAGTCACACTGTTTGGCTGTAAGAATTGGTCTTGGTACCATTTTATTAAGTTTACTTGCTGACAGCTGGTAACACTGCACTGCTATGTGTGGGTAACAAGTCACACTGATTGGCTGTAAGAATTGGTCTTTGTACCATTGTATTAAGTGTACTTGCTGACATCAGATGAAACTGCACTGCTATGTGTGGGTGACAAGTCACACTGATTGGCTGTAAGAATTAGTCTTGGTACCATTTTATTAAGTGTACTTGCTGACATCAGATGAAACTGCACTGCTATGTGTGGGTGACAAGTCACACTGATTGGCTGTAAGAATTGGTCTTTGTACCATTGTATTAAGTGTACTTGCTGACATCAGATGAAACTGCACTGCTATGTGTGGGTGACAAGTCACACTGATTGGCTGTAAGAATTAGTCTTGGTACCATTTTATTAAGTGTACTTGCTGACAGCTGGTAACACTGCACTGCTATGTGTGGGTGACAAATCACACTGATTGGCTGTAAGAATTGGTCCTGGTACCATTTTGTTAAGTGTACTTGCTGACAGCTGGTAACACTGCACTGCTATGTGTGGGTGACAAGTCACACTGATTGGCTGTAGGAATTGGTCTTGGTACCATTTTACTAAGTGTACTTGCTGACAGATGGAAACACTGCACTGCTATGTGTCGGTGACAAGTCACACTGATTGGCTGTAAGAATTAGTCTTGGTACCATTTTATTAAGTGTACTTGCTGACAGCTGGTAACACTGCACTGCTATGTATGGGTGAAAAGTCACACTGGCTGTAAGAATTGGTCTTGGTACCATTTTTTTAAGTGTACTTGCTGACTGCTGGTAATACTGCACTGCTATGTGTGGGTGACAAATCACACTGATTGGCTATAACAATTGGTCTTGGTACCATTTTATTAAGTGTACTTGCTGACAGCTGGTAACACTGTACTGCTATGTGTAGGTGACAAGTCACACTGTTTGGCTGTAAGAATTGGTCTTGGTACCATTTTATTAAGTTTACTTGCTGACAGCTGGTAACACTGCACTGCTATGTGTGGGTAACAAGTCACACTGATTGGCTGTAAGAATTGGTCTTTGTACCATTGTATTAAGTGTACTTGCTGACATCAGATGAAACTGCACTGATATGTGTGGGTGACAAGTCACACTGATTGGCTGTAAGAATTAGTCTTGGTACCATTTTATTAAGTGTACTTGCTGACAGCTGGTAACACTGCACTGCTATGTGTGGGTGACAAATCACACTGATTGGCTGTAAGAACTGGTCCTGGTACCATTTTGTTAAGTGTACTTGCTGACAGCTGGTAACACTGCACTGCTATGTGTGGGTGACAAGTCACACTGATTGGCTGTAGGAATTGGTCTCGGTACCATTTTACTAAGTGTACTTGCTGACAGATGGAAACACTGCACTGCTATGTGTCGGTGACAAGTCACACTGATTGGCTGTAAGAATTAGTCTTGGTACCGTTTTATTAAGTGTACTTGCTGACAGCTGGTAACACTGCACTGCTATGTATGGGTGTCAAGTCACACTGGCTGTAAGAATTGGTCTTGGTACCATTTGTTTAAGTGTACTTGCTGACTGCTGGTAACACTGCACTGCTATTTGTGGGTGACAAGTCACACTGATTGGCTGTAAGAATTGATTTTGGTACCATTTTATTAAGTGTACTTGCTGACAGCCGGTAAAACTGCACTGTTATGTGTGGGTGACAAATCATACTGATTGGCTGAAAGAATTGGTCTTGGTACCATTTTATTAAGTGTACTTTCTGACAGCTGGTAAAACTGCACTGCTATGTGTGGATGACAAATCACACTGATTGGCTATAAGAATTGGTCTTGGTACCATTTTATTAAGTGTATTTCCTGACAGTTGGTAACACTGCACTGCTATGTGTGGGTGACAAGTCACACTGCTTGGCTGTAAGAATTAGTCTTGGTACCATTTTATTAAGTGTACTTGCTGACAGCTGGTAACACTGCACTGCTATGTGTGAGTGACAAATCACACTGATTGGCTATAAGAATTGGTCTTGGTACCATTTTATTAAGGGTATTTGCTGACAGCTGGTAACACTGCACTGCTATGTGTGGGTGACAAATCACACTGATTGGCTGTAAGAATTGGTCCTGGCACCATTTTGTTAAGTGTACTTGCTGACAGCTGGCAACACTGCACTGCTATGTGTGGGTGACAAGTCACACTGATTGGCTGTAGGAATTGGTCTTGGTACCATTTTACTAAGTGTACTTGCTGACAGCTGGTAACACTGCACTGCTATGTGTGGGTGACAAATCACACTGATTGGTTATAAGAATTGGTCCTGGTACCATTTTGTTAAGTGTACTTGCTGACAGCTGGTAACACTGCACTGCTATGCGTGGGTGACAAGTCACACTGATTGGCTATAAGAATTGGTCTTTGTACCATTTTATTAAGTGTACTTGCTGACAGCTGGTAACACTGCACTGCTATGCGTGGGTGACAAGTCACACTGATTGGCTATAAGAATTGGTCTTTGTACCATTTTATTAAGTGTACTTGCTGACAGCTGGTAACACTGCACTGCTATGTGTGGGTGACAAAACACACTGATTGGCTATAACAATTGGTCTTGGTACCTTTTTATTAAGTGTACTTGCTGACAGCTGGTAACACTGTACTGCTATGTGTGGGTGACAAATCACACTGTTTGGCTGTAAGAATTGGTCTTGGTACCATTTTATTAAGTTTACTTGCTGACAGCTGGTAACACTGCACTGCTATGTGTGGGTAACAAGTCACACTGATTGGCTGTAAGAATTGGTCTTTGTACCATTGTATTAAGTGTACTTGCTGACATCAGATGAAACTGCACTGATATGTGTGGGTGACAAGTCACACTGATTGGCTGTAAGAATTAGTCTTGGTACCATTTTATTAAGTGTACTTGCTGACAGCTGGTAACACTGCACTGCTATGTGTGGGTGACAAATCACACTGATTGGCTGTAAGAATTGGTCCTGGTACCATTTTGTTAAGTGTACTTGCTGACAGCTGGTAACACTGCACTGCTATGTGTGGGTGACAAGTCACACTGATTGGCTGTAGGAATTGGTCTCGGTACCATTTTACTAAGTGTACTTGCTGACAGATGGAAACACTGCACTGCTAGGTGTCGGTGACAAGTCACACTGATTGGCTGTAAGAATTAGTCTTGGTACCATTTTATTAAGTGTACTTGCTGACAGCTGGCAACACTGCACTGCTATGTATGGGTGACAAGTCACACTGGCTGTAAGAATTGGTCTTGGTACCATTTTGTTAAGTGTACTTGCTGACTGCTGGTAACACTGCACTGCTATGTGTGGGTGACAAGTCACACTGATTGGCTCTAAGAATTGATCTTGGTACCATTTTATTAAGTGTACTTGCTGACAGCCGGTAAAACTGCACTGCTATGTGTGGGTGACAAATCATACTGATTGGCTGAAAGAATTGGTCTTGGTACCATTTTATTAAGTGTACTTTCTGACAGCTGGTAACACTGCACTGCTATGTGTGGATGACAAATCACACTGATTGGCTATAAGAATTGGTCTTGGTACCATTTTATTAAGTGTATTTGCTGACAGCTGGTAACACTGCACTGCTATGTGTGGGTGACAAGTCACACTGCTTGGCTGTAAGAATTAGTCTTGGTACCATTTTATTAAGTGTACTTGCTGACAGCTGGTAACACTGCACTGCTATGTGTGAGTGACAAATCACACTGATTGGCTATAAGAATTGGTCTTGGTACCATTTTATTAAGGGTATTTGCTGACAGCTGGTAACACTGCACTGCTATGTGTGGGTGACAAATCACACTGATTGGCTGTAAGAATTGGTCCTGGTACCATTTTGTTAAGTGTACTTGCTGACAGCTGGCAACACTGCACTGCTATGTGTGGGTGACAAGTCACACTGATTGGCTGTAGGAATTGGTCTTGGTACCATTTTACTAAGTGTACTTGCTGACAGCTGGTAACACTGCACTGCTATGTGTGGGTGACAAATCACACTGATTGGTTATAAGAATTGGTCCTGGTACCATTTTGTTAAGTGTACTTGCTGACAGCTGGTAACACTGCACTGCTATGTGTGGGTGACAAATCACACTGATTGGCTATATGAATTGATCTTGGTGTCATTTTATTAAATGTACTTGCCGACAGCTGGTAATACTGCACTGCTATGTGTGGGTGACAAATCACACTGATTGGCTATAACAATTGGTCTTGGTACCATTTTATTAAGTGTACTTGCTGACAGCTCGTAACACTGTACTGCTATGTGTGGGTGACAAGTCACACTGTTTGGCTGTAAGAATTGGTCTTGGTACCATTTTATTAAGTTTACTTGCTGACAGCTGGTAACACTGCACTGCTATGTGTGGGTAACAAGTCACATTGATTGGCTGTAAGAATTGGTCTTGGTACCATTTTACTAAGTGTACTTGCTGACAGATGGAAACACTGCACTGCTATGTGTGGGTGACAAATCATACTGATTGGCTGAAAGAATTGGTCTTGGTACCATTTTATTAAGTGTACTTTCTGACAGCTGGTAACACTGCACTGCTATGTGTGGATGACAAATCACACTGATTGGCTATAAGAATTGGTCTTGGTACCATTTTATTAAGTGTATTTGCTGACAGCTGGTAACACTGCACTGCTATGTGTGGGTGGCAAATCACACTGATTGGCTGTAAGAATTGGTCCTGGTACCATTTTGTTAAGTGTACTTGCTGACAGCTGGCAACACTGCACTGCTATGTGTGGGTGACAAGTCACACTGATTGGCTGTAGGAATTGGTCTTGGTACCATTTTACTAAGTGTACTTGCTGACAGCTGGTAACACTGCACTGCTATGTGTGGGTGACAAATCACACTGATTGGTTATAAGAATTGGTCCTGGTACCATTTTGTTAAGTGTACTTGCTGACAGCTGGTAACACTGCACTGCTATGTGTGAGTGACAAGTCACACTGATTGGCTGTAGGAATTGGTCTTGGTACCATTTTATTAAGTGTATTTACTGACAGCTGGTAACACTGCACTGCTATGTGTGGGTGACAAATCACACTGATTGGCTATAAGAATTGGTCTTGGTACCATTTTATTAAGTGTACATGCTTACAGCTGATAACACTGCACTGCTATGCGTGGGTGACAAATCACACTGATTGGTTGTAAAAATTGGTCTTGGTACCATTTTATTAAGTTTACTTGCTGACAGCTGGTAACACTGCACTGCTATGTGTGGGTGACAAGTCACACTGATTGGCTGTAAGAATTGGTCTTTGTACCATTTTATTAAGTGTATTTGCTGACAGCTGGTAACACTGCACTGCTATGTGTGGGTGACAAATCACACTGATTGGCTGTAAGAATTGGTCCTGGTACCATTTTGTTAAGTGTACTTGCTGACAGCTGGTAACACTGCACTGCTATGTGTGGGTGACAAGTCACACTGATTGGCTGTAGGAATTGGTCTTGGTACCACTTTACTAAGTGTACTTGCTGACAGCTGGTAACACTGCACTGCTATGTGTGGGTGACAAATCACACTGATTGGCTATAAGAATTGGTCCTGGTACCATTTTGTTAAGTGTACTTGCTGACAGCCGGTAAAACTGCACTGCTATGTGTGGGTGACAAATCATACTGATTGGCTGTAAGAATTGGTCTTGGTACTATTTTATTAAGTGTACTTGCTGAAAGCTGGTAACACTGCACTGCTATGTGTGGATGACAAATCACACTGATTGGCTCTAAGAATTGGTCTTGGTACCATTTTATTAAGTGTATTTGCTGACAGCTGGTAACACTGCACTGCTATGTGTGGGTGACAAATCACACTGATTGGCTGTAAGAATTGGTCCTGGTACCATTTTGTTAAGTGTACTTGCTGACAGCTGGCAACACTGCACTGCTATGTGTGGGTGACAAGTCACACTGATTGGCTGTAGGAATTGGTCTTGGTACCATTTTACTAAGTGTACTTGCTGACAGCTGGTAACACTGCACTGCTATGTGTGGGTGACAAATCACACTGATTGGTTATAAGAATTGGTCCTGGTACCATTTTGTTAAGTGTACTTGCTGACAGCTGGTAACACTGCACTGCTATGTGTGGGTGACAAATCACACTGATTGGCTATATGAATTGATCTTGGTGTCATTTTATTAAATGTACTTGCCGACAGCTGGTAATACTGCACTGCTATGTGTGGGTGACAAATCACACTGATTGGCTATAACAATTGGTCTTGGTACCATTTTATTAAGTGTACTTGCTGACAGCTCGTAACACTGTACTGCTATGTGTGGGTGACAAGTCACATTGTTTGGCTGTAAGAATTGGTCTTGGTACCATTTTATTAAGTTTACTTGCTGACAGCTGGTAACACTGCACTGCTATGTGTGGGTAACAAGTCACATTGATTGGCTGTAAGAATTGGTCTTGGTACCATTTTACTAAGTGTACTTGCTGACAGATGGAAACACTGCACTGCTATGTGTGGGTGACAAATCATACTGATTGGCTGAAAGAATTGGTCTTGGTACCATTTTATTAAGTGTACTTTCTGACAGCTGGTAACACTGCACTGCTATGTGTGGATGACAAATCACACTGATTGGCTATAAGAATTGGTCTTGGTACCATTTTATTAAGTGTATTTGCTGACAGCTGGTAACACTGCACTGCTATGTGTGGGTGACAAATCACACTGATTGGCTGTAAGAATTGGTCCTGGTACCATTTTGTTAAGTGTACTTGCTGACAGCTGGCAACACTGCACTGCTATGTGTGGGTGACAAGTCACACTGATTGGCTGTAGGAATTGGTCTTGGTACCATTTTACTAAGTGTACTTGCTGACAGCTGGTAACACTGCACTGCTATGTGTGGGTGACAAATCACACTGATTGGTTATAAGAATTGGTCCTGGTACCATTTTGTTAAGTGTACTTGCTGACAGCTGGTAACACTGCACTGCTATGTGTGAGTGACAAGTCACACTGATTGGCTGTAGGAATTGGTCTTGGTACCATTTTATTAAGTGTATTTACTGACAGCTGGTAACACTGCACTGCTATGTGTGGGTGACAAATCACACTGATTGGCTATAAGAATTGGTCTTGGTACCATTTTATTAAGTGTACATGCTTACAGCTGATAACACTGCACTGCTATGCGTGGGTGACAAATCACACTGATTGGTTGTAAAAATTGGTCTTGGTACCATTTTATTAAGTTTACTTGCTGACAGCTGGTAACACTGCACTGCTATGTGTGGGTGACAAGTCACACTGATTGGCTGTAAGAATTGGTCTTTGTACCATTTTATTAAGTGTATTTGCTGACAGCTGGTAACACTGCACTGCTATGTGTGGGTGACAAATCACACTGATTGGCTGTAAGAATTGGTCCTGGTACCATTTTGTTAAGTGTACTTGCTGACAGCTGGTAACACTGCACTGCTATGTGTGGGTGACAAGTCACACTGATTGGCTGTAGGAATTGGTCTTGGTACCACTTTACTAAGTGTACTTGCTGACAGCTGGTAACACTGCACTGCTATGTGTGGGTGACAAATCACACTGATTGGCTATAAGAATTGGTCCTGGTACCATTTTGTTAAGTGTACTTTCTGACAGCTGGTAACACTGCACTGCTATGTGTGGATGACAAATCACACTGTTTGGCTGTAAGAATTGGTCTTGGTACCATTTTATTAAGTTTACTTGCTGACAGCTGGTAACACTGCACTGCTATGTGTGGGTAACAAGTCACATTGATTGGCTGTAAGAATTGGTCTTGGTACCATTTTACTAAGTGTACTTGCTGACAGATGGAAACACTGCACTGCTATGTGTGGGTGACAAATCATACTGATTGGCTGAAAGAATTGGTCTTGGTACCATTTTATTAAGTGTACTTTCTGACAGCTGGTAACACTGCACTGCTATGTGTGGGTGACAAATCACACTGATTGGCTATAAGAATTGGTCTTGGTACCATTTTATTAAGTGTACATGCTTACAGCTGATAACACTGCACTGCTATGCGTGGGTGACAAATCACACTGATTGGTTGTAAAAATTGGTCTTGGTACCATTTTATTAAGTTTACTTGCTGACAGCTGGTAACACTGCACTGCTATGTGTGGGTGACAAGTCACACTGATTGGCTGTAAGAATTGGTCTTTGTACCATTTTATTAAGTGTATTTGCTGACAGCTGGTAACACTGCACTGCTATGTGTGGGTGACAAATCACACTGATTGGCTGTAAGAATTGGTCCTGGTACCATTTTGTTAAGTGTACTTGCTGACAGCTGGTAACACTGCACTGCTATGTGTGGGTGACAAGTCACACTGATTGGCTGTAGGAATTGGTCTTGGTACCACTTTACTAAGTGTACTTGCTGACAGCTGGTAACACTGCACTGCTATGTGTGGGTGACAAATCACACTGATTGGCTATAAGAATTGGTCCTGGTACCATTTTGTTAAGTGTACTTGCTGACAGCCGGTAAAACTGCACTGCTATGTGTGGGTGACAAATCATACTGATTGGCTGTAAGAATTGGTCTTGGTACTATTTTATTAAGTGTACTTGCTGAAAGCTGGTAACACTGCACTGCTATGTGTGGATGACAAATCACACTAATTGGCTATAAGAATTGGTCTTGGTACCATTTTATTAAGTGTATTTGCTGACAGCTGGTAACACTGCACTGCTATGTGTGGGTGACAAATCATACTGATTGGCTGTAAGAATTGGTCTTGGTACCATGTTATTAAGTTTATTTGCTGACAGCTGGTAACACTGCACTGCTATGTGTGGGTGACAAGTCACACTGATTGGCTGTAAGAATTAGTCTTGGTACCATTTTATTAAGTGTACTTGCTGACAGCTGGTAACACTGCACTGCTATGTGTGGGTGACAAATCACACTGATTGGCTATAAGAATTGGACTTGGTACCATTTTGTTATGTGTACTTGCTTACAGCTGATAACACTGTACTGCTATGCGAGGGTGACAAATCACACTGATTGGCTGTAAGAATTGGCCTTGGTACCATTTTATTAAGTGTACTTGCTGACAGCTGGTAACACTGCACTGCTATGCGTGGGTGACAAATCACACTGATTGGCTATAAGAATTGGTCTTTGTACCATTTTATTAAGTGTACTTGCTGACAGCTGGTAACACTGCACTGCTATGTGTGGGTGACAAATCACACTGATTGGCTATATGAATTGGTCTTGGTGTCATTTTATTAAATGTACTTGCTGACAGCTGGTAATACTGCACTGCTATGTGTGGGTGACAAATCACACTGATTGGCTATAACAATTGGTCTTGGTACCATTTTATTAAGTGTACTTGCTGACAGCTGGTAACACTGTACTGCTATGTGTGGGTGACAAGTCACACTGTTTGGCTGTAAGAATTGGTCTTGGTACCATTTTATTAAGTTTACTTGCTGACAGCTGGTAACACTGCACTGCTATGTGTGGGTAACAAGTCACACTGATTGGCTGTAAGAATTGGTCTTTGTAGCATTGTATTAAGTGTACTTGCTGACATCAGATGAAACTGCACTGCTATGTGTGGGTGACAAGTCACACTGATTGGCTGTAAGAATTAGTCTTGGTACCATTTTATTAAGTGTACTTGCTGACATCAGATGAAACTGCACTGCTATGTGTGGGTGACAAGTCACACTGATTGGCTGTAAGAATTGGTCTTTGTACCATTGTATTAAGTGTACTTGCTGACATCAGATGAAACTGCACTGCTATGTGTGGGTGACAAGTCACACTGATTGGCTGTAAGAATTAATCTTGGTACCATTTTATTAAGTGTACTTGCTGACAGCTGGTAACACTGCACTGCTATGTGTGGGTGACAAATCACACTGATTGGCTGTAAGAATTGGTCCTGGTACCATTTTGTTAAGTGTACTTGCTGACAGCTGGTAACACTGCACTGCTATGTGTGGGTGACAAGTCACACTGATTGGCTGTAGGAATTGGTCGTGGTACCATTTTACTAAGTGTACTTGCTGACAGCTGGTAACACTGCACTGCTATGTGTGGGTGACAAATCACACTGATTGGCTATATGAATTGATCTTGGTGTCATTTTATTAAATGTACTTGCCGACAGCTGGTAATACTGCACTGCTATGTGTGGGTGACAAATCACACTGATTGGCTATAACAATTGGTCTTGGTACCATTTTATTAAGTGTACTTGCTGACAGCTCGTAACACTGTACTGCTATGTGTGGGTGACAAGTCACACTGTTTGGCTGTAAGAATTGGTCTTGGTACCATTTTATTAAGTTTACTTGCTGACAGCTGGTAACACTGCACTGCTATGTGTGGGTAACAAGTCACATTGATTGGCTGTAAGAATTGGTCTTGGTACCATTTTACTAAGTGTACTTGCTGACAGATGGAAACACTGCACTGCTATGTGTGGGTGACAAATCATACTGATTGGCTGAAAGAATTGGTCTTGGTACCATTTTATTAAGTGTACTTTCTGACAGCTGGTAACACTGCACTGCTATGTGTGGATGACAAATCACACTGATTGGCTATAAGAATTGGTCTTGGTACCATTTTATTAAGTGTATTTGCTGACAGCTGGTAACACTGCACTGCTATGTGTGGGTGGCAAATCACACTGATTGGCTGTAAGAATTGGTCCTGGTACCATTTTGTTAAGTGTACTTGCTGACAGCTGGCAACACTGCACTGCTATGTGTGGGTGACAAGTCACACTGATTGGCTGTAGGAATTGGTCTTGGTACCATTTTACTAAGTGTACTTGCTGACAGCTGGTAACACTGCACTGCTATGTGTGGGTGACAAATCACACTGATTGGTTATAAGAATTGGTCCTGGTACCATTTTGTTAAGTGTACTTGCTGACAGCTGGTAACACTGCACTGCTATGTGTGAGTGACAAGTCACACTGATTGGCTGTAGGAATTGGTCTTGGTACCATTTTATTAAGTGTATTTACTGACAGCTGGTAACACTGCACTGCTATGTGTGGGTGACAAATCACACTGATTGGCTATAAGAATTGGTCTTCGTACCATTTTATTAAGTGTACATGCTTACAGCTGATAACACTGCACTGCTATGCGTGGGTGACAAATCACACTGATTGGTTGTAAAAATTGGTCTTGGTACCATTTTATTAAGTTTACTTGCTGACAGCTGGTAACACTGCACTGCTATGTGTGGGTGACAAGTCACACTGATTGGCTGTAAGAATTGGTCTTTGTACCATTTTATTAAGTGTATTTGCTGACAGCTGGTAACACTGCACTGCTATGTGTGGGTGACAAATCACACTGATTGGCTGTAAGAATTGGTCCTGGTACCATTTTGTTAAGTGTACTTGCTGACAGCTGGTAACACTGCACTGCTATGTGTGGGTGACAAGTCACACTGATTGGCTGTAGGAATTGGTCTTGGTACCACTTTACTAAGTGTACTTGCTGACAGCTGGTAACACTGCACTGCTATGTGTGGGTGACAAATCACACTGATTGGCTATAAGAATTGGTCCTGGTACCATTTTGTTAAGTGTACTTGCTGACAGCCGGTAAAACTGCACTGCTATGTGTGGGTGACAAATCATACTGATTGGCTGTAAGAATTGGTCTTGGTACTATTTTATTAAGTGTACTTGCTGAAAGCTGGTAACACTGCACTGCTATGTGTGGATGACAAATCACACTGATTGGCTATAAGAATTGGTCTTGGTACCATTTTATTAAGTGTATTTGCTGACAGCTGGTAACACTGCACTGCTATGTGTGGGTGACAAATCACACTGATTGGCTGTAAGAATTGGTCCTGGTACCATTTTGTTAAGTGTACTTGCTGACAGCTGGCAACACTGCACTGCTATGTGTGGGTGACAAGTCACACTGATTGGCTGTAGGAATTGGTCTTGGTACCATTTTACTAAGTGTACGTGCTGACAGCTGGTAACACTGCACTGCTATGTGTGGGTGACAAATCACACTGATTGGTTATAAGAATTGGTCCTGGTACCATTTTGTTAAGTGTACTTGCTGACAGCTGGTAACACTGCACTGCTATGTGTGGGTGACAAATCACACTGATTGGCTATATGAATTGATCTTGGTGTCATTTTATTAAATGTACTTGCCGACAGCTGGTAATACTGCACTGCTATGTGTGGGTGACAAATCACACTGATTGGCTATAACAATTGGTCTTGGTACCATTTTATTAAGTGTACTTGCTGACAGCTCGTAACACTGTACTGCTATGTGTGGGTGACAAGTCACATTGTTTGGCTGTAAGAATTAGTCTTGGTACCATTTTATTAAGTTTACTTGCTGACAGCTGGTAACACTGCACTGCTATGTGTGGGTAACAAGTCACATTGATTGGCTGTAAGAATTGGTCTTGGTACCATTTTACTAAGTGTACTTGCTGACAGATGGAAACACTGCACTGCTATGTGTGGGTGACAAATCATACTGATTGGCTGAAAGAATTGGTCTTGGTACCATTTTATTAAGTGTACTTTCTGACAGCTGGTAACACTGCACTGCTATGTGTGGATGACAAATCACACTGATTGGCTATAAGAATTGGTCTTGGTACCATTTTATTAAGTGTATTTGCTGACAGCTGGTAACACTGCACTGCTATGTGTGGGTGACAAATCACACTGATTGGCTGTAAGAATTGGTCCTGGTACCATTTTGTTAAGTGTACTTGCTGACAGCTGGCAACACTGCACTGCTATGTGTGGGTGACAAGTCACACTGATTGGCTGTAGGAATTGGTCTTGGTACCATTTTACTAAGTGTACTTGCTGACAGCTGGTAACACTGCACTGCTATGTGTGGGTGACAAATCACACTGATTGGTTATAAGAATTGGTCCTGGTACCATTTTGTTAAGTGTACTTGCTGACAGCTGGTAACACTGCACTGCTATGTGTGAGTGACACGTCACACTGATTGGCTGTAGGAATTGGTCTTGGTACCATTTTATTAAGTGTATTTACTGACAGCTGGTAACACTGCACTGCTATGTGTGGGTGACAAATCACACTGATTGGCTATAAGAATTGGTCTTGGTACCATTTTATTAAGTGTACATGCTTACAGCTGATAACACTGCACTGCTATGCGTGGGTGACAAATCACACTGATTGGTTGTAAAAATTGGTCTTGGTACCATTTTATTAAGTTTACTTGCTGACAGCTGGTAACACTGCACTGCTATGTGTGGGTGACAAGTCACACTGATTGGCTGTAAGAATTGGTCTTTGTACCATTTTATTAAGTGTATTTGCTGACAGCTGGTAACACTGCACTGCTATGTGTGGGTGACAAATCACACTGATTGGCTGTAAGAATTGGTCCTGGTACCATTTTGTTAAGTGTACTTGCTGACAGCTGGTAACACTGCACTGCTATGTGTGGGTGACAAGTCACACTGATTGGCTGTAGGAATTGGTCTTGGTACCACTTTACTAAGTGTACTTGCTGACAGCTGGTAACACTGCACTGCTATGTGTGGGTGACAAATCACACTGATTGGCTATAAGAATTGGTCCTGGTACCATTTTGTTAAGTGTACTTGCTGACAGCCGGTAAAACTGCACTGCTATGTGTGGGTGACAAATCATACTGATTGGCTGTAAGAATTGGTCTTGGTACTATTTTATTAAGTGTACTTGCTGAAAGCTGGTAACACTGCACTGCTATGTGTGGATGACAAATCACACTAATTGGCTATAAGAATTGGTCTTGGTACCATTTTATTAAGTGTATTTGCTGACAGCTGGTAACACTGCACTGCTATGTGTGGGTGACAAATCATACTGATTGGCTGTAAGAATTGGTCTTGGTACCATGTTATTAAGTTTATTTGCTGACAGCTGGTAACACTGCACTGCTATGTGTGGGTGACAAGTCACACTGATTGGCTGTAAGAATTAGTCTTGGTACCATTTTATTAAGTGTACTTGCTGACAGCTGGTAACACTGCACTGCTATGTGTGGGTGACAAATCACACTGATTGGCTATAAGAATTGGACTTGGTACCATTTTGTTATGTGTACTTGCTTACAGCTGATAACACTGTACTGCTATGCGAGGGTGACAAATCACACTGATTGGCTGTAAGAATTGGCCTTGGTACCATTTTATTAAGTGTACTTGCTGACAGCTGGTAACACTGCACTGCTATGCGTGGGTGACAAATCACACTGATTGGCTATAAGAATTGGTCTTTGTACCATTTTATTAAGTGTACTTGCTGACAGCTGGTAACACTGCACTGCTATGTGTGGGTGACAAATCACACTGATTGGCTATATGAATTGGTCTTGGTGTCATTTTATTAAATGTACTTGCTGACAGCTGGTAATACTGCACTGCTATGTGTGGGTGACAAATCACACTGATTGGCTATAACAATTGGTCTTGGTACCATTTTATTAAGTGTACTTGCTGACAGCTGGTAACACTGTACTGCTATGTGTGGGTGACAAGTCACACTGTTTGGCTGTAAGAATTGGTCTTGGTACCATTTTATTAAGTTTACTTGCTGACAGCTGGTAACACTGCACTGCTATGTGTGGGTAACAAGTCACACTGATTGGCTGTAAGAATTGGTCTTTGTAGCATTGTATTAAGTGTACTTGCTGACATCAGATGAAACTGCACTGCTATGTGTGGGTGACAAGTCACACTGATTGGCTGTAAGAATTAGTCTTGGTACCATTTTATTAAGTGTACTTGCTGACATCAGATGAAACTGCACTGCTATGTGTGGGTGACAAGTCACACTGATTGGCTGTAAGAATTGGTCTTTGTACCATTGTATTAAGTGTACTTGCTGACATCAGATGAAACTGCACTGCTATGTGTGGGTGACAAGTCACACTGATTGGCTGTAAGAATTAATCTTGGTACCATTTTATTAAGTGTACTTGCTGACAGCTGGTAACACTGCACTGCTATGTGTGGGTGACAAATCACACTGATTGGCTGTAAGAATTGGTCCTGGTACCATTTTGTTAAGTGTACTTGCTGACAGCTGGTAACACTGCACTGCTATGTGTGGGTGACAAGTCACACTGATTGGCTGTAGGAATTGGTCGTGGTACCATTTTACTAAGTGTACTTGCTGACAGATGGAAACACTGCACTGCTATGTGTCGGTGACAAGTCACACTGATTGGCTGTAAGAATTAGTCTTGGTACCATTTTATTAAGTGTACTTGCTGACAGCTGGTAACACTGCACTGCTATGTATGGGTGAAAAGTCACACTGGCTGTAAGAATTGGTCTTGGTACCATTTGTTTAAGTGTACTTGCTGACTGCTGGTAACACTGCACTGCTATGTGTGGGTGACAAGTCACACTGATTGGCTGTAAGAATTGATCTTGGTACCATTTTATTAAGTGTACTTGCTGACAGCCGGTAAAACTGCACTGCTATGTGTGGGTGACAAATCATACTGATAGGCTGTAAGAATTGGTCTTGGTACCATTTTATTAAGTGTACTTTCTGACAGCTGGTAACACTGCACTGCTATGTGTGGATGACAAATCACACTGATTGGCTATAATAATTGGTCTTGGTACCATTTTATTAAGTGTATTTGCTGACAGCTGGTAACACTGCACTGCTATGTGTGAGTGACAAGTCACACTGATTGGCTGTAAGAATTAGTCTTGGTACCATTTTATTAAGTGTACTTGCTGACAGCTGGTAACACTGCACTGCTATGTGTGAGTGACAAATCACACTGATTGGCTATAAGAATTGGTCTTGGTACCATTTTATTAAGTGTATTTGCTGACAGCTGGTAACACTGCACTGCTATGTGTGGGTGACAAATCACACTGATTGGCTGTAATAATTGGTCCTGGTACCATTTTGTTAAGTGTACTTGCCGACAGCTGGCAACACTGCACTGCTATGTGTGGGTGACAAGTCACACTGATTGGCTGTAGGAATTGGTCTTGGTACCATTTTACTATGTGTACTTGCTGACAGCTGGTAACACTGCACTGCTATGTGTGGGTGACAAATCACACTGATTGGCTGTAGGAATTGGTCTTGGTACCATTTTATTAAGTGTATTTACTGACAGCTGGTAACACTGCACTGCTATGTGTGGGTGACAAATCACACTGATTGGCTATATGAATTGGTCTTGGTGTCATTTTATTAAATGTACTTGCTGACAGCTGGTAATACTGCACTGCAATGTGTGGGTGACAAATCACACTGATTGGCTACAACAATTGGTCTTGGTACCATTTTATTAAGTGTACTTGCTGACAGCTGGTAACACTGTACTGCTATGTGTGGGTGACAAGTCACACTGTTTGGCTGTAAGAATTGGTCTTGGTACCATTTTATTAAGTTTACTTGCTGACAGCTGGTAACACTGCACTGCTATGTGTGGGTAACAAGTCACACTGATTGGCTGTAAGGATTGGTCTTTGTACCATTGTATTAAGTTTACTTGCTGACATCAGATGAATCTGCACTGCTATGTGTGGGTGACAAGTCACACTGATTGGCTGTAAGAATTAGTCTTGTTACCATTTTATTAAGTGTACTTGCTGACATCAGATGAAACTGCACTGCTATGTGTGGGTGACAAGTCACACTGATTGGCTGTAAGAATTAGTCTTGGTACCATTTTATTAAGTGTACTTGCTGACAGCTGGTAACACTGCACTGCTATGTGTGGGTGACAAATCACACTGATTGGCTGTAAGAATTGGTCCTGGTACCATTTTTTTAAGTGTACTTGCTGACAGCTGGTAACACTGCACTGCTATGTGTGGGTGACAAGTCACACTGATCGGCTGTAGGAATTGGTCTTGGTACCATTTTACTAAGTGTACTTGCTGTCAGATGGAAACACTGCACTGCTATGTGTCGGTGACAAGTCACACTGATTGGCTGTAAGAATTAGTCTTGGTACCATTTTATTAAGTGTACTTGCTGACAGCTGGTAACACTGCACTGCTATGTATGGGTGAAAAGTCACACTGGGTGTAAGAATTGGTCTTGGTACCATTTGTTTAAGTGTACTTGCTGACTGCTGGTAACACTGCACTGCTATGTGTGGGTGACAAGTCACACTGATTGGCTGTAAGAATTGATCTTGGTACCATTTTATTAAGTGTACTTGCTGACAACCGGTAAAACTGCACTGCTATGTGTGGGTGACAAATCATACTGATAGGCTGTAAGAATTGGTCTTGGTACCATTTTATTAAGTGTACTTTCTGACAGCTGGTAACACTGCACTGCTATGTGTGGATGACAAATCACACTGATTGGCTATAAGAATTGGTCTTGGTACCATTTTATTAAGTGTATTTGCTGACAGCTGGTAACACTGCACTGCTATGTGTGAGTGACAAGTCACACTGATTGGCTGTAAGAATTAGTCTTGGTACCATTTTATTAAGTGTACTTGCTGACAGCTGGTAACACTGCACTGCTATGTGTGAGTGACAAATCACACTGATTGGCTATAAGAATTGGTCTTGGTACCATTTTATTAAGTGTATTTGCTGACAGCTGGTAACACTGCACTGCTATGTGTGGGTGACAAATCACACTGATTGGCTGTAAGAATTGGTCCTGGTACCATTTTGTTAAGTGTACTTGCTGACAGCTGGCAACACTGCACTGCTATGTGTGGGTGACAAGTCACACTGATTGGCTGTAGGAATTGGTCTTGGTACCATTTTACTATGTGTACTTGCTGACAGCTGGTAACACTGCACTGCTATGTGTGGGTGACAAATCACACTGATTGGCTGTAGGAATTGGTCTTGGTACCATTTTATTAAGTGTATTTACTGACAGCTGGTAACACTGCACTGCTATGTGTGGGTGACAAATCACACTGATTGGCTATAAGAATTGGTCTTGGTACCATTTTATTAAGTGTACATGCTTACAGCTGATAACACTGCACTGCTATGCGTGGGTGACAAATCACACTGATTGGTTGTAAGAATTGGTCTTGGTACCATTTTATTAAGTTTACTTGCTGACAGCTGGTAACACTGCACTGCTATGTGTGGGTGACAAATCACACTGATTGGCTGTAAGAATTGGTCCTGGTACCATTTTGTTAAGTGTACTTGCTGACAGCTGGCAACACTGCACTGCTATGTGTGGGTGACAAGTCACACTGATTGGCTGTAGGAATTGGTCTTGGTACCATTTTACTATGTGTACTTGCTGACAGCTGGTAACACTGCACTGCTATGTGTGGGTGACAAATCACACTGATTGGCTGTAGGAATTGGTCTTGGTACCATTTTATTAAGTGTATTTACTGACAGCTGGTAACACTGCACTGCTATGTGTGGGTGACAAATCACACTGATTGGCTATAAGAATTGGTCTTGGTACCATTTTATTAAGTGTACATGCTTACAGCTGATAACACTGCACTGCTATGCGTGGGTGACAAATCACACTGATTGGTTGTAAGAATTGGTCTTGGTACCATTTTATTAAGTTTACTTGCTGACAGCTGGTAACACTGCACTGCTATGTGTGGGTGACAAGTCACACTGATTGGCTGTAAGAATTGGTCTTTGTACCATTTTATTAAGTGTATTTGCTGACAGCTGGTAACACTGCACTGCTATGTGTGGGTGACAAGTCACACTGATTGGCTATAAGAATTGGTCTTGGTACCATTTTATTAAGTGTATTTGCTGACAGCTGGCAACACTGCACTGCTATGTGTGAGTGACAAATCACACTGATTGGCTATAAGAATTGGTCTTGGTACCATTTTATTAAGTGTATTTGCTGACAGCTGGTAACACTGCACTGCTATGTGTGGGTGACAAATCACACTGATTGGCTGTAAGAATTGGTCCTGGTACCATTTTGTTAAGTGTACTTGCTGACAGCTGGCAACACTGCACTGCTATGTGTGGGTGACAAGTCACACTGATTGGCTGTAGGAATTGGTCTTGGTACCATTTTACTATGTGTACTTGCTGACAGCTGGTAACACTGCACTGCTATGTGTGGGTGACAAATCACACTGATTGGCTGTAGGAATTGGTCTTGGTACAATTTTATTAAGTGTATTTACTGACAGCTGGTAACACTGCACTGCTATGTGTGGGTGACAAATCACACTGATTGGCTATAAGAATTGGTCTTGGTACCATTTTATTAAGTGTACATGCTTACAGCTGATAACACTGCACTGCTATGCGTGGGTGACAAATCACACTGATTGGTTGTAAAAATTGGTCTTGGTACCATTTTATTAAGTTTACTTGCTGACAGCTGGTAACACTGCACTGCTATGTGTGGGTGACAAGTCACACTGATTGGCTGTAAGAATTGGTCTTTGTACCATTTTATTAAGTGTATTTGCTGACAGCTGGTAACACTGCACTGCTATGTGTGGGTGACAAATCACACTGATTGGCTGTAAGAATTGGTCCTGGTACCATTTTGTTAAGTGTACTTGCAGACAGCTGGTAACACTGCACTGCTATGTGTGGGTGACAAGTCACACTGATTGGCTGTAGGAATTGGTCTTGGTACCACTTTACTAAGTGTACTTGCTGACAGCTGGTAACACTGCACTGCTATGTGTGGGTGACAAATCACACTGATTGGCTATAAGAATTGGTCCTGGTACCATTTTGTTAAGTGTACTTGCTGACAGCCGGTAAAACTGCACTGCTATGTGTGGGTGACAAATCATACTGATTGGCTGTAAGAATTGGTCTTGGTACTATTTTATTAAGTGTACTTGCTGAAAGCTGGTAACACTGCACTGCTATGTGTGGATGACAAATCACACTAATTGGCTATAAGAATTGGTCTTGGTACCATTTTATTAAGTGTATTTGCTGACAGCTGGTAACACTGCACTGCTATGTGTGGGTGACAAATCATACTGATTGGCTGTAAGAATTGGTCTTGGTACCATGTTATTAAGTTTATTTGCTGACAGCTGGTAACACTGCACTGCTATGTGTGGGTGACAAGTCACACTGATTGGCTGTAAGAATTAGTCTTGGTACCATTTTATTAAGTGTACTTGCTGACAGCTGGTAACACTGCACTGCTATGTGTGGGTGACAAATCACACTGATTGGCTATAAGAATTGGACTTGGTACCATTTTGTTATGTGTACTTGCTTACAGCTGATAACACTGTACTGCTATGCGAGGGTGACAAATCACACTGATTGGCTGTAAGAATTGGCCTTGGTACCATTTTATTAAGTGTACTTGCTGACAGCTGGTAACACTGCACTGCTATGCGTGGGTGACAAATCACACTGATTGGCTATAAGAATTGGTCTTTGTACCATTTTATTAAGTGTACTTGCTGACAGCTGGTAACACTGCACTGCTATGTGTGGGTGACAAATCACACTGATTGGCTATATGAATTGGTCTTGGTGTCATTTTATTAAATGTACTTGCTGACAGCTGGTAATACTGCACTGCTATGTGTGGGTGACAAATCACACTGATTGGCTATAACAATTGGTCTTGGTACCATTTTATTAAGTGTACTTGCTGACATCAGATGAAACTGCACTGCTATGTGTGGGTGACAAGTCACACTGATTGGCTGTAAGAATTGGTCTTTGTACCATTGTATTAAGTGTACTTGCTGACATCAGATGAAACTGCACTGCTATGTGTGGGTGACAAGTCACACTGATTGGCTGTAAGAATTAATCTTGGTACCATTTTATTAAGTGTACTTGCTGACAGCTGGTAACACTGCACTGCTATGTGTGGGTGACAAATCACACTGATTGGCTGTAAGAATTGGTCCTGGTACCATTTTGTTAAGTGTACTTGCTGACAGCTGGTAACACTGCACTGCTATGTGTGGGTGACAAGTCACACTGATTGGCTGTAGGAATTGGTCGTGGTACCATTTTACTAAGTGTACTTGCTGACAGATGGAAACACTGCACTGCTATGTGTCGGTGACAAGTCACACTGATTGGCTGTAAGAATTAGTCTTGGTACCATTTTATTAAGTGTACTTGCTGACAGCTGGTAACACTGCACTGCTATGTATGGGTGAAAAGTCACACTGGCTGTAAGAATTGGTCTTGGTACCATTTGTTTAAGTGTACTTGCTGACTGCTGGTAACACTGCACTGCTATGTGTGGGTGACAAGTCACACTGATTGGCTGTAAGAATTGATCTTGGTACCATTTTATTAAGTGTACTTGCTGACAGCCGGTAAAACTGCACTGCTATGTGTGGGTGACAAATCATACTGATAGGCTGTAAGAATTGGTCTTGGTACCATTTTATTAAGTGTACTTTCTGACAGCTGGTAACACTGCACTGCTATGTGTGGATGACAAATCACACTGATTGGCTATAATAATTGGTCTTGGTACCATTTTATTAAGTGTATTTGCTGACAGCTGGTAACACTGCACTGCTATGTGTGAGTGACAAGTCACACTGATTGGCTGTAAGAATTAGTCTTGGTACCATTTTATTAAGTGTACTTGCTGACAGCTGGTAACACTGCACTGCTATGTGTGAGTGACAAATCACACTGATTGGCTATAAGAATTGGTCTTGGTACCATTTTATTAAGTGTATTTGCTGACAGCTGGTAACACTGCACTGCTATGTGTGGGTGACAAATCACACTGATTGGCTGTAATAATTGGTCCTGGTACCATTTTGTTAAGTGTACTTGCCGACAGCTGGCAACACTGCACTGCTATGTGTGGGTGACAAGTCACACTGATTGGCTGTAGGAATTGGTCTTGGTACCATTTTACTATGTGTACTTGCTGACAGCTGGTAACACTGCACTGCTATGTGTGGGTGACAAATCACACTGATTGGCTGTAGGAATTGGTCTTGGTACCATTTTATTAAGTGTATTTACTGACAGCTGGTAACACTGCACTGCTATGTGTGGGTGACAAATCACACTGATTGGCTATATGAATTGGTCTTGGTGTCATTTTATTAAATGTACTTGCTGACAGCTGGTAATACTGCACTGCTATGTGTGGGTGACAAATCACACTGATTGGCTACAACAATTGGTCTTGGTACCATTTTATTAAGTGTACTTGCTGACAGCTGGTAACACTGTACTGCTATGTGTGGGTGACAAGTCACACTGTTTGGCTGTAAGAATTGGTCTTGGTACCATTTTATTAAGTTTACTTGCTGACAGCTGGTAACACTGCACTGCTATGTGTGGGTAACAAGTCACACTGATTGGCTGTAAGGATTGGTCTTTGTACCATTGTATTAAGTGTACTTGCTGACATCAGATGAAACTGCACTGCTATGTGTGGGTGACAAGTCACACTGATTGGCTGTAAGAATTAGTCTTGTTACCATTTTATTAAGTGTACTTGCTGACATCAGATGAAACTGCACTGCTATGTGTGGGTGACAAGTCACACTGATTGGCTGTAAGAATTAGTCTTGGTACCATTTTATTAAGTGTACTTGCTGACAGCTGGTAACACTGCACTGCTATGTGTGGGTGACAAATCACACTGATTGGCTGTAAGAATTGGTCCTGGTACCATTTTTTTAAGTGTACTTGCTGACAGCTGGTAACACTGCACTGCTATGTGTGGGTGACAAGTCACACTGATCGGCTGTAGGAATTGGTCTTGGTACCATTTTACTAAGTGTACTTGCTGTCAGATGGAAACACTGCACTGCTATGTGTCGGTGACAAGTCACACTGATTGGCTGTAAGAATTAGTCTTGGTACCATTTTATTAAGTGTACTTGCTGACAGCTGGTAACACTGCACTGCTATGTATGGGTGAAAAGTCACACTGGCTGTAAGAATTGGTCTTGGTACCATTTTTTTAAGTGTACTTGCTGACTGCTGGTAACACTGCACTGCTATGTGTGGGTGACAAGTCACACTGATTGGCTGTAAGAATTGATCTTGGTACCATTTTATTAAGTGTACTTGCTGACAACCGGTAAAACTGCACTGCTATGTGTGGGTGACAAATCATACTGATAGGCTGTAAGAATTGGTCTTGGTACCATTTTATTAAGTGTACTTTCTGACAGCTGGTAACACTGCACTGCTATGTGTGGATGACAAATCACACTGATTGGCTATAAGAATTGGTCTTGGTACCATTTTATTAAGTGTATTTGCTGACAGCTGGTAACACTGCACTGCTATGTGTGAGTGACAAGTCACACTGATTGGCTGTAAGAATTAGTCTTGGTACCATTTTATTAAGTGTACTTGCTGACAGCTGGTAACACTGCACTGCTATGTGTGAGTGACAAATCACACTGATTGGCTATAAGAATTGGTCTTGGTACCATTTTATTAAGTGTATTTGCTGACAGCTGGTAACACTGCACTGCTATGTGTGGGTGACAAATCACACTGATTGGCTGTAAGAATTGGTCCTGGTACCATTTTGTTAAGTGTACTTGCTGACAGCTGGCAACACTGCACTGCTATGTGTGGGTGACAAGTCACACTGATTGGCTGTAGGAATTGGTCTTGGTACCATTTTACTATGTGTACTTGCTGACAGCTGGTAACACTGCACTGCTATGTGTGGGTGACAAATCACACTGATTGGCTGTAGGAATTGGTCTTGGTACCATTTTATTAAGTGTATTTACTGACAGCTGGTAACACTGCACTGCTATGTGTGGGTGACAAATCACACTGATTGGCTATAAGAATTGGTCTTGGTACCATTTTATTAAGTGTACATGCTTACAGCTGATAACACTGCACTGCTATGCGTGGGTGACAAATCACACTGATTGGTTGTAAGAATTGGTCTTGGTACCATTTTATTAAGTTTACTTGCTGACAGCTGGTAACACTGCACTGCTATGTGTGGGTGACAAGTCACACTGATTGGCTGTAAGAATTGGTCTTTGTACCATTTTATTAAGTGTATTTGCTGACAGCTGGTAACACTGCACTGCTATGTGTGGGTGACAAGTCACACTGATTGGCTATAAGAATTGGTCTTGGTACCATTTTATTAAGTGTATTTGCTGACAGCTGGCAACACTGCACTGCTATGTGTGAGTGACAAATCACACTGATTGGCTATAAGAATTGGTCTTGGTACCATTTTATTAAGTGTATTTGCTGACAGCTGGTAACACTGCACTGCTATGTGTGGGTGACAAATCACACTGATTGGCTGTAAGAATTGGTCCTGGTACCATTTTGTTAAGTGTACTTGCTGACAGCTGGCAACACTGCACTGCTATGTGTGGGTGACAAGTCACACTGATTGGCTGTAGGAATTGGTCTTGGTACCATTTTACTATGTGTACTTGCTGACAGCTGGTAACACTGCACTGCTATGTGTGGGTGACAAATCACACTGATTGGCTGTAGGAATTGGTCTTGGTACCATTTTATTAAGTGTATTTACTGACAGCTGGTAACACTGCACTGCTATGTGTGGGTGACAAATCACACTGATTGGCTATATGAATTGGTCTTGGTGTCATTTTATTAAATGTACTTGCTGACAGCTGGTAATACTGCACTGCTATGTGTGGGTGACAAATCACACTGATTGGCTACAACAATTGGTCTTGGTACCATTTTATTAAGTGTACTTGCTGACAGCTGGTAACACTGTACTGCTATGTGTGGGTGACAAGTCACACTGTTTGGCTGTAAGAATTGGTCTTGGTACCATTTTATTAAGTTTACTTGCTGACAGCTGGTAACACTGCACTGCTATGTGTGGGTAACAAGTCACACTGATTGGCTGTAAGGATTGGTCTTTGTACCATTGTATTAAGTGTACTTGCTGACATCAGATGAAACTGCACTGCTATGTGTGGGTGACAAGTCACACTGATTGGCTGTAAGAATTAGTCTTGTTACCATTTTATTAAGTGTACTTGCTGACATCAGATGAAACTGCACTGCTATGTGTGGGTGACAAGTCACACTGATTGGCTGTAAGAATTAGTCTTGGTACCATTTTATTAAGTGTACTTGCTGACAGCTGGTAACACTGCACTGCTATGTGTGGGTGACAAATCACACTGATTGGCTGTAAGAATTGGTCCTGGTACCATTTTTTTAAGTGTACTTGCTGACAGCTGGTAACACTGCACTGCTATGTGTGGGTGACAAGTCACACTGATCGGCTGTAGGAATTGGTCTTGGTACCATTTTACTAAGTGTACTTGCTGTCAGATGGAAACACTGCACTGCTATGTGTCGGTGACAAGTCACACTGATTGGCTGTAAGAATTAGTCTTGGTACCATTTTATTAAGTGTACTTGCTGACAGCTGGTAACACTGCACTGCTATGTATGGGTGAAAAGTCACACTGGCTGTAAGAATTGGTCTTGGTACCATTTTTTTAAGTGTACTTGCTGACTGCTGGTAACACTGCACTGCTATGTGTGGGTGACAAGTCACACTGATTGGCTGTAAGAATTGATCTTGGTACCATTTTATTAAGTGTACTTGCTGACAACCGGTAAAACTGCACTGCTATGTGTGGGTGACAAATCATACTGATAGGCTGTAAGAATTGGTCTTGGTACCATTTTATTAAGTGTACTTTCTGACAGCTGGTAACACTGCACTGCTATGTGTGGATGACAAATCACACTGATTGGCTATAAGAATTGGTCTTGGTACCATTTTATTAAGTGTATTTGCTGACAGCTGGTAACACTGCACTGCTATGTGTGAGTGACAAGTCACACTGATTGGCTGTAAGAATTAGTCTTGGTACCATTTTATTAAGTGTACTTGCTGACAGCTGGTAACACTGCACTGCTATGTGTGAGTGACAAATCACACTGATTGGCTATAAGAATTGGTCTTGGTACCATTTTATTAAGTGTATTTGCTGACAGCTGGCAACACTGCACTGCTATGTGTGAGTGACAAATCACACTGATTGGCTATAAGAATTGGTCTTGGTACCATTTTATTAAGTGTATTTGCTGACAGCTGGTAACACTGCACTGCTATGTGTGGGTGACAAATCACACTGATTGGCTGTAAGAATTGGTCCTGGTACCATTTTGTTAAGTGTACTTGCTGACAGCTGGCAACACTGCACTGCTATGTGTGGGTGACAAGTCACACTGATTGGCTGTAGGAATTGGTCTTGGTACCATTTTACTATGTGTACTTGCTGACAGCTGGTAACACTGCACTGCTATGTGTGGGTGACAAATCACACTGATTGGCTGTAGGAATTGGTCTTGGTACCATTTTATTAAGTGTATTTACTGACAGCTGGTAACACTGCACTGCTATGTGTGGGTGACAAATCACACTGATTGGCTATATGAATTGGTCTTGGTGTCATTTTATTAAATGTACTTGCTGACAGCTGGTAATACTGCACTGCTATGTGTGGGTGACAAATCACACTGATTGGCTACAACAATTGGTCTTGGTACCATTTTATTAAGTGTACTTGCTGACAGCTGGTAACACTGTACTGCTATGTGTGGGTGACAAGTCACACTGTTTGGCTGTAAGAATTGGTCTTGGTACCATTTTATTAAGTTTACTTGCTGACAGCTGGTAACACTGCACTGCTATGTGTGGGTAACAAGTCACACTGATTGGCTGTAAGGATTGGTCTTTGTACCATTGTATTAAGTGTACTTGCTGACATCAGATGAAACTGCACTGCTATGTGTGGGTGACAAGTCACACTGATTGGCTGTAAGAATTAGTCTTGTTACCATTTTATTAAGTGTACTTGCTGACATCAGATGAAACTGCACTGCTATGTATGGGTGAAAAGTCACACTGGCTGTAAGAATTGGTCTTGGTACCATTTTTTTAAGTGTACTTGCTGACTGCTGGTAACACTGCACTGCTATGTGTGGGTGACAAGTCACACTGATTGGCTGTAAGAATTGATCTTGGTACCATTTTATTAAGTGTACTTGCTGACAACCGGTAAAACTGCACTGCTATGTGTGGGTGACAAATCACACTGATTGGCTGTAGGAATTGGTCTTGGTACCATTTTATTAAGTGTATTTACTGACAGCTGGTAACACTGCACTGTTATGTGTGGGTGACAAATCACACTGATTGGCTATAAGAATTGGTCTTGGTACCATTTTATTAAGTGTACATGCTTACAGCTGATAACACTGCACTGCTATGCGTGGGTGACAAATCACACTGATTGGTTGTAAGAATTGGTCTTGGTACCATTTTATTAAGTTTACTTGCTGACAGCTGGTAACACTGCACTGCTATGTGTGGGTGACAAGTCACACTGATTGGCTGTAAGAATTGGTCTTTGTACCATTTTATTAAGTGTATTTGCTGACAGCTGGTAACACTGCACTGCTATGTGTGGGTGACAAGTCACACTGATTGGCTATAAGAATTGGTCTTGGTACCATTTTATTAAGTGTATTTGCTGACAGCTGGCAACACTGCACTGCTATGTGTGGGTGACAAGTCACACTGATTGGCTGTAGGAATTGGTCTTGGTACCATTTTACTATGTGTACTTGCTGACAGCTGGTAACACTGCACTGCTATGTGTGGGTGACAAATCACACTGATTGGCTGTAGGAATTGGTCTTGGTACCATTTTATTAAGTGTATTTACTGACAGCTGGTAACACCGCACTGCTATGTGTGGGTGACAAATCACACTGATTGGCTATAAGAATTGGTCTTGGTACCATTTTATTAAGTGTACATGCTTACAGCTGATAACACTGCACTGCTATGCGTGGGTGACAAATCACACTGATTGGTTGTAAGAATTGGTCTTGGTACCATTTTATTAAGTTTACTTGCTGACAGCTGGTAACACTGCACTGCTATGTGTGGGTGACAAGTCACACTGATTGGCTGTAAGAATTGTTCTTTGTACCATTTTATTAAGTGTATTTGCTGACAGCTGGTAACACTGCACTGCTATGTGTGGGTGACAAGTCACACTGATTGGCTATAAGAATTGGTCTTGGTACCATTTTATTAAGTGTATTTGCTGACAGCTGGTAACACTGCACTGCTATGTGTGGGTGACAAATCACACTGATTGGCTGTAAGAATTGGTCCTGGTACCATTTTGTTAAGTGTACTTGCTGACAGCTGGCAACACTGCACTGCTATGTGTGGGTGACAAGTCACACTGATTGGCTGTAGGAATTGGTCTTGGTACCATTTTACTATGTGTACTTGCTGACAGCTGGTAACACTGCACTGCTATGTGTGGGTGACAAATCACGCTGATTGGCTGTAGGAATTGGTCTTGGTACCATTTTATTAAGTGTATTTACTGACAGCTGGTAACACTGCACTGCTATGTGTGGGTGACAAATCACACTGATTGGCTATATGAATTGGTCTTGGTGTCATTTTATTAAATGTACTTGCTGAAAGCTGGTAATACTGCACTGCTATGTGTGGGTGACAAATCACACTGATTGGCTACAACAATTGGTCTTGGTACCATTTTATTAAGTGTACTTGCTGACAGCTGGTAACACTGTACTGCTATGTGTGGGTGACAAGTCACACTGTTTGGCTGTAAGAATTGGTCTTGGTACCATTTTATTAAGTTTACTTGCTGACAGCTGGTAACACTGCACTGCTATGTGTGGGTAACAAGTCACACTGATTGGCTGTAAGGATTGGTCTTTGTACCATTGTATTAAGTGTACTTGCTGACATCAGATGAAACTGCACTGCTATGTGTGGGTGACAAGTCACACTGATTGGCTGTAAGAATTAGTCTTGGTACCATTTTATTAAGTGTACATGCTGACATCAGATGAAACTGCACTGCTATGTGTGGGTGACAAGTCACACTGATTGGCTGTAAGAATTGGTCTTTGTACCATTGTATTAAGTGTACTTGCTGACATCAGATGAAACTGCACTGCTATGTGTGGGTGACAAGTCACACTGATTGGCTGTAAGAATTAGTCTTGGTACCATTTTATTAAGTGTACTTGCTGACAGCTGGTAACACTGCACTGCTATGTGTGGGTGACAAATCACACTGATTGGCTGTAAGAATTGGTCCTGGTACCATTTTGTTAAGTGTACTTGCTGACAGTTGGTAACACTGCACTGCTATGTGTGGGTGACAAGTCACACTGATCGGCTGTAGGAATTGGTCTTGGTACCATTTTACTAAGTGTACTTGCTGTCAGATGGAAACACTGCACTGCTATGTGTCGGTGACAAGTTATACTGATTGGCTGTAAGAATTAGTCTTGGTACCATTTTATTAAGTGTACTTGCTGACAGCTGGTAACACTGCACTGCTATGTATGGGTGAAAAGTCACACGGGCTGTAAGAATTGGTCTTGGTACCATTTTTTTAAGTGCACTTGCTGACTGCTGGTAACACTGCACTGCTATGTGTGGGTGACAAGTCACACTGATTGGCTGTAAGAATTGATCTTGGTACCATTTTATTAAGTGTACTTGCTGACAGCCTGTAAAACTGCACTGCTATGTGTGGGTGACAAATCATACTGATAGGCTGTAAGAATTGGTCTTGGTACCATTTTATTAAGTGTACTTTCTGACAGCTGGTAACACTGCACTGCTATGTGTGGATGACAAATCACACTGATTGGCTATAAGAATTGGTCTTGGTGCCATTTTATTAAGTGTATTTGCTGACAGCTGGTAACACTGCACTGCTATGTGTGAGTGACAAGTCACACTGATTGGCTGTAAGAATTAGTCTTGGTACCATTTTATTAAGTGTACTTGCTGACAGCTGGTAACACTGCACTGCTATGTGTGAGTGACAAATCACACTGATTGGCTATAAGAATTGGTCTTGGTACCATTTTATTAAGTGTATTTGCTGACAGCTGGTAACACTGCACTGCTATGTGTGGGTGACAAATCACACTGATTGGCTGTAAGAATTGGTCCTGGTACCATTTTGTTAAGTGTACTTGCTGACAGCTGGCAACACTGCACTGCTATGTGTGGGTGACAAGTCACACTGATTGGCTGTAGGAATTGGTCTTGGTACCATTTTACTATGTGTACTTGCTGACAGCTGGTAACACTGCACTGCTATGTGTGGGTGACAAATCACACTGATTGGCTGTAGGAATTGGTCTTGGTACCATTTTATTAAGTGTATTTACTGACAGCTGGTAACACTGCACTGCTATGTGTGGGTGACAAATCACACTGATTGGCTATACGAATTGGTCTTGGTACCATTTTATTAAGTGTACATGCTTACAGCTGATAACATTGCACTGCTATGCGTGGGTGACAAATCTCACTGATTGGTTGTAAGAATTGGTCTTGGTACCATTTTATTAAGTTTACTTGCTGACAGCTGGTAACACTGCACCGCTATGTATGGGTGACAAGTCACACTGATTGGCTGTAGGAATTGGTCTTGGTACCATTTTACTAAGTGTACTTGCTGACAGATGGAAACACTGCACTGCTATGTGTCGGTGACAAGTCACACTGATTGGCTGTAAGAATTAGTCTTGGTACCATTTTATTAAGTGTACTTGCTGACAGCTGGTAACACTGCACTGCTATGTATGGGTGAAAAGTCACACTGGCTGTAAGAATTGGTCTTGGTACCATTTTTTTAAGTGTACTTGCTGACTGCTGGTAACACTGCACTGCTATGTGTGGGTGACAAGTCACACTGATTGGCTGTAAGAATTGATCTTGGTACCATTTTATTAAGTGTACTTGCTGACAGCCGGTAAAACTGCACTGCTATGTGTGGGTGACAAATCATACTGATTGGCTGTAAAAATTGGTCTCGGTACCATTTTATTAAGTGTACTTTCTGACAGCTGGTAACACTGCACTGCTATGTGTGGATGACAAATCACACTGATTGGCTATAATAATTGGTCTTGGTACCATTTTATTAAGTGTATTTGCTGACAGCTGGTAACACTGCACTGCTATGTGTGGGTGACAAGTCACACTGATTGGCTGTAAGAATTAGTCTTGGTACCATTTTATTAAGTGTACTTGCTGACAGCTGGTAACACTGCACTGCTATGTGTGGGTTACAAATCACACTGATTGGCTGTAAGAATTGGTCCTGGTACCATTTTGTTAAGTGTACTTGCTGACAGCTGGCAACACTGCACTGCTATGTGTGGGTGACAAGTCACACTGATTGGCTGTAGGAATTGGTCTTGGTACCATTTTACTAAGTGTACTTGCTGACAGCTGGTAACACTGCACTGCTATGTGTGGGTGACAAATCACACTGATTGGCTGTAGGAATTGGTCTTGGTACCATTTTATTAAGTGTATTTACTGACAGCTGGTAACACTGCACTGCTATGTGTGGGTGACAAATCACACTGATTGGCTATAAGAATTGGTCTTGGTACCATTTTATTAAGTGTACATGCTTACAGCTGATAACACTGCACTGCAATGCGTGGGTGACAAATCACACTGATTGGTTGTAAGAATTGGCCTTGGTACCATTTTATTAAGTTTACTTGCTGACAGCTGGTAACACTGCACTGCTATGTGTGGGTGACAAGTCACACTGATTGGCTGTAAGAATTGGTCTTTGTACCATTTTATTAAGTGTATTTGCTGACAGCTGGTAACACTGCACTGCTATGTGTGGGTGACAAATCACACTGATTGGCTGTAAGAATTGGTCCTGGGACCATTTTGTTAAGTGTACTTGCTGACAGCTGGTAACACTGCACTGCTATATGTGGGTGACAAGTCACACTGATTGGCTGTAGGAATTGGTCTTGGTACAATTTTACTAAGTGTACTTGCTGATAGCTGGTAACACTGCACTGCTATGTGTGGGTTACAAATCACACTGATTGGCTATAAGAATTGGTCCTGGTACCATTTTGTTAAGTGTACTTGCTGACAGCCGGTAAAACTGCACTGCTATGTGTGGGTGACAAATCATACTGATTGGCTGTAAGAATTGGTCTTGGTACCATTTTATTAAGTGTACTTGCTGACAGCTGGTAACACTGCACTGCTATGTGTGGGTGACAAGTCACACTGATTGGCTGTAAGAATTAGTCTTGGTACCATTTTATTAAGTGTACTTGCAGACAGCTGGTAACACTGCACTGCTATGTGTGAGTGACAAATCACACTGATTGGCTATAAGAATTGGTCTTGGTACCATTTTATTAAGTGTATTTGCTGACAGCTGGTAACACTGCACTGCTATGTGTGGGTGACAAATCACACTGAGTGGCTGTAAGAATTGGTCCTGGTACCATTTTGTTAAGTGTACTTGCTGACAGCTGGTAACACTGCACTGCTATGTGTGGGTGACAAGTCACACTGATTGGCTGTAGGAATTGTTCTTGGTACCATTTTACTAAGTGTACTTGCTGACATCTGGTAACACTGCACTGCTATGTGTGGGTGACAAATCACACTGATTGGCTATAAGAATTGGTCCTGGTACCATTTTGTTAAGTGTACTTGCTGACAGCCGGTAAAACTGCACTGCTATGTGTGGGTGACACATCATACTGATTGGCTGTAAGAATTGGTCTTGGTACCATTTTATTAAGTGTACTTGCTGACAGCTGGTAACACTTCAGTGCTATGTGTGGATGACAAATCACACTAATTGGCTATAAGAATTGGTCTTGGTACCATTTTATTAAGTGTATTTGCTGACAGCTGGTAACACTGCACTGCTATGTGTGGGTGACAAGTCACACTGATTGGCTGTAAGAATTAGTCTTGGTACCATTTTATTAAGTGTACTTGCAGACAGCTGGTAACACTGCACTGCTATGTGTGAGTGAAAAATCACACTGATTGGCTATAAGAATTGGTCTTGGTACCATTTTATTAAGTGTATTTGCTGACAGCTGGTAACACTGCACTGCTATGTGTGGGTGACAAATCACACTGAGTGGCTGTAAGAATTGGTCCTGGTACCATTTTGTTAAGTGTACTTGCTGACAGCTGGTAACACTGCACTGCTATGTGTGGGTGACAAGTCACACTGATTGGCTATAGGAATTGTTCTTGGTACCATTTTACTAAGTGTACTTGCTGACATCTGGTAACACTGCACTGCTATGTGTGGGTGACAAATCACACTGATTGGCTATAAGAATTGGTCCTGGTACCATTTTGTTAAGTGTACTTGCTTACAGCTGATAACACTGCACTGCTATGCGTGGCTGACAAATCACACTGATTGGTTGTAAGAATTGGTCTTGGTACCATTTTATTAAGTTTACTTGCTGACAGCTGGTAACACTACACTGCTATGTGTGGGTGACAAGTCACACTGATTGGCTGTAGGAATTGGTCTTGTTACCATTTTATTAAGTGTATTTGCTGACAGCAGGTAACACTGCACTGCTATGTGTGGGTGACAACTCACACTGATTGGCTGTAAGAATTGGTCCTGGTACCATTTTGTTAAGTGTACTTGCTGACAGCTGGCAACACTGCACTGCTATGTGTGGGTGACAAATCACACTGATTGGCTGTAAGAATTGGTCTTTGTACCATTTTATTAAGTGTACTTGCTGACAGCTGGTAAAACTGCACTGCTATGTGTGGGTGACAAATCACACTGATTGGCTGTAAGAATTGGTCCTGGTACCATTTTGTTAAGTGTACTTGCTGACAGCTGGTAACACTGCACTGCTATGTGTGGGTGACAAGTCACACTGATTGGCTGTAGGAATTGGTCTTGGTACCATTTTACTAAGTGTACTTGCTGACAGCTGGTAACACTTCACTGCTATGTGTGGGTGACAAGTCACACTGATTGGCTGTAAGAATTGGTCCTGGTACCATTTTATTAAGTGTACTTGCTGACAGCTGGTAACACTGTACTGCTATGTGTGGGTGACAAGTCACACTGATTGGCTGTTGGAATTGGTCTTGCTACCATTTTATTAAGTGTACTTGCCGACAGCTGGTAACACTGCACTGCTATGTGTGAGTGACAAATCACACTGATTGGCTATAAGAATTGGTCTTGGTACCATTTTATTAAGTGTATTTGCTGACAGCTGGTAACACTGCACTGCTATGTGTGGGTGACAAATCACACTGAGTGGCTGTAAGAATTGGTCCTGGTACCATTTTGTTAAGTGTACTTGCTGACAGCTGGTAACACTGCACTGCTATGTGTGGGTGACAAGTAACACTGATTGGCTGTAGGAATTGTTCTTGGTACCATTTTACTAAGTGTACTTGCTGACATCTGGTAACACTGCACTGCTATGTGTGGGTGACAAATCACACTGATTGGCTATAAGAATTGGTCCTGGTACCATTTTGTTAAGTGTACTTGCTGACAGCCGGTAAAACTGCACTGCTATGTGTGGGTGACACATCATACTGATTGACTGTAAGAATTGGTCTTGGTACCATTTTGTTAAGTGTACTTGCTGACAGCTGGCAACACTGCACTGCTATGTGTGGGTGACAAGTCACACTGATTGGCTGTAGGAATTGGTCTTGGTACCATTTTACTAAGTGTACTTGCTGACAGCTGGTAACACTGCACTGCTATGTGTGGGTGACAAATCACACTGATTGGCTGTAGGAATTGGTCTTGGTACCATTTTATTAAGTGTATTTACTGACAGCTGGTAACACTGCACTGCTATGTGTGGGTGACAAATCACACTGATTGGCTATAAGAATTGGTCGTGGTACCATTTTATTAAGTGTACATGCTTACAGCTGATAACACTGCACTGCAATGCGTGGGTGACAAATCACACTGATTGGTTGTAAGAATTGGCCTTGGTACCATTTTATTAAGTTTACTTGCTGACAGCTGGTAACACTGCACTGCTATGTGTGGGTGACAAGTCACACTGATTGGCTGTAAGAATTGGTCTTTGTACCATTTTATTAAGTGTATTTGCTGACAGCTGGTAACACTGCACTGCTATGTGTGGGTGACAAATCACACTGATTGGCTGTAAGAATTGGTCCTGGGACCATTTTGTTAAGTGTACTTGCTGACAGCTGGTAACACTGCACTGCTATATGTGGGTGACAAGTCACACTGATTGGCTGTAGGAATTGTTCTTGGTACCATTTTACTAAGTGTACTTGCTGACATCTGGTAACACTGCACTGCTATGTGTGGGTGACAAATCACACTGATTGGCTATAAGAATTGGTCCTGGTACCATTTTGTTAAGTGTACTTGCTGACAGCCGGTAAAACTGCACTGCTAAGTGTGGGTGACACATCATACTGATTGGCTGTAAGAATTGGTCTTGGTACCATTTTATTAAGTGTACTTGCTGACAGCTGGTAACACTTCAGTGCTATGTGTGGATGACAAATCACACTAATTGGCTATAAGAATTGGTCTTGGTACCATTTTATTAAGTGTATTTGCTGACAGCTGGTAACACTGCACTGCTATGTGTGGGTGACAAGTCACACTGATTGGCTGTAAGAATTAGTCTTGGTACCATTTTATTAAGTGTACTTGCAGACAGCTGGTAACACTGCACTGCTATG
Source organism: Saccoglossus kowalevskii (assembly GCF_978046115.1). Classification (NCBI taxonomy): domain Eukaryota; kingdom Metazoa; phylum Hemichordata; class Enteropneusta; family Harrimaniidae; genus Saccoglossus; species Saccoglossus kowalevskii. Next base: position 42,713,754 of record NC_140646.1, read on the forward strand.
TGTGAGTGAAAAATCACACTGATTGGCTATAAGAATTGGTCTTGGTACCATTTTATTAAGTGTATTTGCTGACAGCTGGTAACACTGCACTGCTATGTGTGGGTGACAAATCACACTGAGTGGCTGTAAGAATTGGTCCTTGTACCATTTTGTTAAGTGTACTTGCTGACAGCTGGTAACACTGCACTGCTATGTGTGGGTGACAAGTCACACTGATTGGCTATAGGAATTGTTCTTGGTACCATTTTACTAAGTGTACTTGCTGACATCTGGTAACACTGCACTGCTATGTGTGGGTGACAAATCACACTGATTGGCTATAAGAATTGGTCCTGGTACCATTTTGTTAAGTGTACTTGCTTACAGCTGATAACACTGCACTGCTATGCGTGGCTGACAAATCACACTGATTGGTTGTAAGAATTGGTCTTGGTACCATTTTATTAAGTTTACTTGCTGACAGCTGGTAACACTACACTGCTATGTGTGGGTGACAAGTCACACTGATTGGCTGTAGGAATTGGTCTTGTTACCATTTTATTAAGTGTATTTGCTGACAGCAGGTAACACTGCACTGCTATGTGTGGGTGACAACTCACACTGATTGGCTGTAAGAATTGGTCCTGGTACCATTTTGTTAAGTGTACTTGCTGACAGCTGGCAACACTGCACTGCTATGTGTGGGTGACAAATCACACTGATTGGCTGTAAGAATTGGTCTTTGTACCATTTTATTAAGTGTACTTGCTGACAGCTGGTAAAACTGCACTGCTATGTGTGGGTGACAAATCACACTGATTGGCTGTAAGAATTGGTCCTGGTACCATTTTGTTAAGTGTATTTGCTGACAGCTGGTAACACTGCACTGCTATGTGTGGGTGACAAGTCACACTGATTGGCTGTAGGAATTGGTCTTGGTACCATTTTATTAAGTGTACTTGCTGACAGCTGGTAACACTTCACTGCTATGTGTGGGTGAAAAATCACACTGATTGGCTGTAAGAATTGGTCCTGGTACCATTTTATTAAGTGTACTTGCTGACAGCTGATAACACTGCACTGCAATGCGTGGGTGACAAATCACACTGATTGGTTGTAAGAATTGGCCCTGGTACCATTTTGTTAAGTGTACTTGCTGACAGCTGGTAACACTGCACTGCTATGTGTGGGTGACAAGTCACACTGATTGGCTGTAAGAATTGGTCTTTGTACCATTTTATTAAGTGTATTTGCTGACAGCTGGTAACACTGCACTGCTATGTGTGGGTGACAAATCACACTGATTGGCTGTAAGAATTGGTCCTGGTACCATTTTGTTAAGTGTACTTGCTTACAGCTGATAACACTGCACTGCTATGCGTGGCTGACAAATCACACTGATTGGTTGTAAGAATTGGTCTTGGTACCATTTTATTAAGTTTACTTGCTGACAGCTGGTAACACTACACTGCTATGTGTGGGTGACAAGTCACACTGATTGGCTGTAGGAATTGGTCTTGTTACCATTTTATTAAGTGTATTTGCTGACAGCAGGTAACACTGCACTGCTATGTGTGGGTGACAACTCACACTGATTGGCTGTAAGAATTGGTCCTGGTACCATTTTGTTAAGTGTACTTGCTGACAGCTGGCAACACTGCACTGCTATGTGTGGGTGACAAATCACACTGATTGGCTGTAAGAATTGGTCTTTGTACCATTTTATTAAGTGTACTTGCTGACAGCTGGTAAAACTGCACTGCTATGTGTGGGTGACAAGTCACACTGATTGGCTGTAAAAAATGATCTTGGTACCATTTTACTAAGTGTACTTGCTGACAGATGGAAACACCGCACTGCTATGTGTGGGTGACAAATCACACTGATTGGCTGTTGGAATTGGTCTTGCTACCATTTTATTAAGTGTACTTGCCGACAGCTGGTAACACTGCACTGCTATGTGTGGGTGACAAGTCACACTGATTGGCTGTAAAAAATGATCTTGGTACCATTTTACTAAGTGTACTTGCTGACAGATGGAAACACTGCACTGCTATGTGTGGGTGACAAGTCACACTGATTTGCTGTAAGAATTAGTCTTGGTACCATTTTATTAAGTGTACTTGCTGACAGCTGGTAACACTGCACTGCTATGTGTGGGTGACAAGTCACACTGGCTGTAAGAATTGGTCTTGGTACCATTTTATTAATTGTACTTGCTGACAGCTGGTAACACTGCACTGCTATGTGTGGGTGACAAGTCACACTGATTGGCTGTAAGAATTGGTCTTGGTACCATTTTATTAAGTGTACTTGCAGACAGCTGGTAACACTGCACTGCTATGTGTGAGTGAAAAATCACACTGATTGGCTATAAGAATTGGTCTTGGTACCATTTTATTAAGTGTATTTGCTGACAGCTGGTAACACTGCACTGCTATGTGTGGGTGACAAATCACACTGAGTGGCTGTAAGAATTGGTCCTGGTACCATTTTGTTAAGTGTACTTGCTGACAGCTGGTAACACTGCACTGCTATGTGTGGGTGACAAGTCACACTGATTGGCTGTAGGAATTGTTCTTGGTACCATTTTACTAAGTGTACTTGCTGACATCTGGTAACACTGCACTGCTATGTGTGGGTGACAAATCACACTGATTGGCTATAAGAATTGGTCCTGGTACCATTTTGTTAAGTGTACTTGCTTACAGCTGATAACACTGCACTGCTATGCGTGGCTGACAAATCACACTGATTGGTTGTAAGAATTGGTCTTGGTACCATTTTATTAAGTTTACTTGCTGACAGCTGGTAACACTACACTGCTATGTGTGGGTGACAAGTCACACTGATTGGCTGTAGGAATTGGTCTTGTTACCATTTTATTAAGTGTATTTGCTGACAGCTGGTAACACTGCACTGCTATGTGTGAGTGAAAAATCACACTGATTGGCTATAAGAATTGGTCTTGGTACCATTTTATTAAGTGTATTTGCTGACAGCTGGTAACACTGCACTGCTATGTGTGGGTGACAAATCACACTGAGTGGCTGTAAGAATTGGTCCTGGTACCATTTTGTTAAGTGTACTTGCTGACAGCTGGTAACACTGCACTGCTATGTGTGGGTGACAAGTCACACTGATTGGCTGTAGGAATTGTTCTTGGTACCATTTTACTAAGTGTACTTGCTGACATCTGGTAACACTGCACTGCTATGTGTGGGTGACAAATCACACTGATTGGCTATAAGAATTGGTCCTGGTACCATTTTGTTAAGTGTACTTGCTTACAGCTGATAACACTGCACTGCTATGCGTGGCTGACAAATCACACTGATTGGTTGTAAGAATTGGTCTTGGTACCATTTTATTAAGTTTACTTGCTGACAGCTGGTAACACTACACTGCTATGTGTGGGTGACAAGTCACACTGATTGGCTGTAGGAATTGGTCTTGTTACCATTTTATTAAGTGTATTTGCTGACAGCTGGTAACACTGCACTGCTATGTGTGGGTGACAACTCACACTGATTGGCTGTAAGAATTGGTCCTGGTACCATTTTGTTAAGTGTACTTGCTGACAGCTGGCAACACTGCACTGCTATGTGTGGGTGACAAATCACACTGATTGGCTGTAAGAATTGGTCTTTGTACCATTTTATTAAGTGTATTTGCTGACAGCTGGTAAAACTGCACTGCTATGTGTGGGTGACAAATCACACTGATTGGCTGTAAGAATTGGTCCTGGTACCATTTTGTTAAGTGTACTTGCTGACAGCTGGTAACACTGCACTGCTATGTGTGGGTGACAAGTCACACTGATTGGCTGTAGGAATTGGTCTTGGTACCATTTTACTAAGTGTACTTGCTGACAGCTGGTAACACTTCACTGCTATGTGTGGGTGACAAGTCACACTGATTGGCTGTAAGAATTGGTCCTGGTACCATTTTATTAAGTGTACTTGCTGACAGCTGGTAACACTGCACTGCTATGTGTGGGTGACAAGTCACACTGATTGGCTGTTGGAATTGGTCTTGCTACCATTTTATTAAGTGTACTTGCCGACAGCTGGTAACACTGCACTGCTATGTGTGGGTGACAAGTCACACTGATTGGCTGTAAAAAATGATCTTGGTACCATTTTACTAAGTGTACTTGCTGACAGATGGAAACACTGCACTGCTATGTGTGGGTGACAAGTCACACTGATTTGCTGTAAGAATTAGTCTTGGTACCATTTTATTAAGTGTACTTGCTGACAGCTGGTAACACTGCACTGCTATGTGTGGGTGACAAGTCACACTGGCTGTAAGAATTGGTCTTGGTACCATTTTATTAATTGTACTTGCTGACAGCTGGTAACACTGCACTGCTATGTGTGGGTGACAAGTCACACTGATTGGCTGTAAGAATTGGTCTTGGTACCATTTTATTAAGTGTACTTTCTGACAGCCGGTAAAACTGCACTGCTATGTGTGGGTGACAAATCATACTGATTGGCTGTAAGAATTGGTCTTGGTTCCATTTTATTAAGTGTACTTGCTGACAGCTGGTAACACTGCACTGCTATGTGCGGATGACAAATCACACTGATTGGCTATAAGAATTGGTCTTGGTACCATTTTATTAAGTGTATTTGCTGACAGCTGGTAACACTGCACTGCTATGTGTGAGTGACAAGTCACACTGATTGGCTGTAGGAATTGGTCTTGGTACCATTTTACTAAGTGTACTTGCTGATAGCTGGTAACACTTCAATGCTATGTGTGGGTGACAAGTCACACTGATTGGCTGTAAGAATTGGTCCTGGTACCATTTTATTAAGTGTAATTGCTGAAAGCTGGTAACACTGCACTCCTATGTATGGGTGACAAATCACACTGATTGGCTGTAAAAAATGATCTTGGTACCATTTTATTAAGTGTATTTGCTAACAGCTGGTAACACTGCACTGCTATGTGTAGGTGACAAGTCACACTGATTGGCTGTAAGAATTAGTCTTGGTACCATTTTCTTAAGTGTACTTGCTGACAGCTGGTAACACTGCACTGCTATGTGTGGGTGAGAAATCACACTGATTGGCTGTAAGAATTGGTCTTTGTACCATTTTATTAAGTGTACTTGCTGACAGCCAGTAAAACTGCACTGCTATGTGTGGGTGACAAATCATACTGATTGGCTGTAAGAATTGGTCTTGGTACCATTTTATTAAGTGTCCTTGCTGACAGCTGGTAACACTGCACTGCTATGTGTGGATGACAAATCACACTGATTGGCTATAAGAATTGCTCTTGGTACCATTTTATTAAGTGTATTTGCTAACAGCTGGTAACACTGCACTGCTATGTGTAGGTGACAAGTCACACTGATTGGCTGTAAGAATTAGTCTTGGTACCATTTTATTAAGTGTACTTGCTGACAGCTGGTAATACTGCACTGCTATGTGTGGGTGACAATTCACACTGATTGGCTATATGAATTGGTCTTGGTACCATTTTATTAAGTGTACTTGCTGACAGCTGGTAACACTGCACTGCTATGTGTCGGTGACAAGTCACTGTGATTGGCTGTAAGAATTAGTCTTGGTACCATTTTATTAAGTGTACTTGCTGACAGCTGGTAACACTGCACTGCTATGTGTGGGTGACAAGTCACACTGATTGGCTGTAAGAATTGGTCTTTGTACCATTTTATTAAGTGTACTTGCTGACAGCCCGTAAAACTGCACTGCTATGTGTGGGTGACAAATCATACTGATTGGCTGTAAGAATTGGTCTTGGTACCATTTTATTAAGTGTCCTTGCTGACAGCTGGTAACACTGCACTGCTATGTGTGGATGACAAATCACACTGATTGGCTATAAGAATTGCTCTTGGTACCATTTTATTAAGTGTATTTGCTGACAGCCGGTAAAACTGCACTGCTATGTGTGGGTGACAAATCATACTGATTGGCTGTAAGAATTGGTCTTGGTTCCATTTTATTAAGTGTACTTGCTGACAGCTGGTAACACTGCACTGCTATGTGTGGATGACAAATCACACTGATTGGCTATAAGAATTGCTCTTGGTACCATTTTATTAAGTGTATTTGCTGACAGCTGGTAACACTGCACTGCTATGTGTGAGTGACAAGTCACACTGATTGGCTGTAGGAATTGGTCTTGGTACCATTTTACTAAGTGTACTTGCTGACAGCTGGTAACACTTCAATGCTATGTGTGGGTGACAAGTCACACTGATTGGCTGTAAGAATTGGTCCTGGTACCATTTTATTAAGTGTACTTACTGAAAGCTGGTAACACTGCACTCCTATGTATGGGTGACAAATCACACTGATTGGCTGTAAAAAATGATCTTGGTACCATTTTATTAAGTGTATTTGCTAACAGCTGGTAACACTGCACTGCTATGTGTAGGTGACAAGTCACACTGATTGGCTGTAAGAATTAGTCTTGGTACCATTTTCTTAAGTGTACTTGCTGACAGCTGGTAACACTGCACTGCTATGTGTGGGTGAGAAATCACACTGATTGGCTGTAAGAATTGGTCTTGGTACCATTTTATTAAGTGTACTTGCTTACAGCTGATAATACTGCACTGCTATGCGTGGGTGACAAGTCACACTGGCTGTAAGAATTGGTCTTGGTACCATTTTATTAAGTGTACTTGCTGACAGCTGGTAATACTGCACTGCTAAGTGTGGGTGACAATTCACACTGATTGGCTATATGAATTGGTCTTGGTACCATTTTATTAAGTGTACTTGCTGACAGCTGGTAACACTGCACTGCTATGCGTGGGTGACAAATCACACTGATTGGCTGTAAGAATTGGCCTTGGTACCATTTTATTAAGTGTACTTGCTGACAGATGGAAACACTGCACTGCTATGTGTCGGTGACAAGTCACTGTGATTGGCTGTAAGAATTAGTCTTGGTACCATTTTCTTAAGTGTACTTGCTGACAGCTGGTATCACTTCAGTGCTATGTGTGGATGACAAATCACACTAATTGGCTATAAGAATTGGTCTTGGTACCATTTTATTAAGTGTATTTGCTGACAGCTGGTAACACTGCACTGCTATGTGTGGGTGACAAGTCACACTGATTGGCTGTAAGAATTAGTCTTGGTACCATTTTATTAAGTGTACTTGCAGACAGCTGGTAACACTGCACTGCTATGTGTGAGTGACAAATCACACTGATTGGCTATAAGAATTGGTCTTGGTACCATTTTATTAAGTGTATTTGCTGACAGCTGGTAACACTGCACTGCTATGTGTGGGTGACAAATCACACTGAGTGGCTGTAAGAATTGGTCCTGGTACCATTTTGTTAAGTGTACTTGCTGACAGCTGGTAACACTGCACTGCTATGTGTGGGTGACAAGTCACACTGATTGGCTGTAGGAATTGTTCTTGGTACCATTTTACTAAGTGTACTTGCTGACATCTGGTAACACTGCACTGCTATGTGTGGGTGACAAATCACATTGATTGGCTATAAGAATTGGTCCTGGTTCCATTTTTTTAAGTGTACTTGCTGACAGCTGGTAACACTGCACTGCTATGTGTGGGTGACAAGTCACACTGATTGGCTGTAGGGATTGGTCTTGGTACCATTTTATTAAGTGTAATTGCTGACAACTGGTAACACTGCACTGCTATGTGTGGGTGACAAATCACACTGATTGGCTATAAGAATTGGTCTTGGTACCATTTTATTAAGTGTACTTGCTTACAGCTGATAACACTGCACTGCTATGCGTGGGTGACAAATCACACTGATTGGTTGTAAGAATTGGTCTTGGTACCATTTTATTAAGTTTACTTGCTGACAGCTGGTAACACTACACTGCTATGTGTGGGTGACAAGTCACACTGATTGGCTGTAGGAATTGGTCTTGTTACCATTTTATTAAGTGTATTTGCTGACAGCTGGTAACACTGCACTGCTATGTGTGGGTGACAACTCACACTGATTGGCTGTAAGAATTGGTCCTGGTACCATTTTGTTAAGTGTATTTGCTGACAGCTGGTAACACTGCACTGCTATGTGTGGGTGACAGATCACACTAATTGGCTATAAGAATTGGTCTTGGTACCATTTTATTAAGTGTATTTGCTGACAGCTGGTAACACTGCACTGCTATGTGTGGGTGACAAGTCACACTGATTGGCTGTAAGAATTAGTTTTGGTACCATTTTATTAAGTGTACTTGCAGACAGCTGGTAACACTGCACTGCTATGTGTGAGTGACAAATCACACTGATTGGCTATAAGAATTGGTCTTGGTACCATTTTATTAAGTGTATTTGCTGACAGCTGGTAACACTGCACTGCTATGTGTGGGTGACAAATCACACTGAGTGGCTGTAAGAATTGGTCCTGGTACCATTTTGTTAAGTGTACTTGCTGACAGCTGGTAACACTGCACTGCTATGTGTGGGTGACAAGTCACACTGATTGGCTGTAGGAATTGTTCTTGGTACCATTTTACTAAGTGTACTTGCTGACATCTGGTAACACTGCACTGCTATGTGTGGGTGACAAATCACACTGATTGGCTATAAGAATTGGTCCTGGTTCCATTTTGTTAAGTGTACTTGCTGACAGCTGGTAACACTGCACTGCTATGTGTGGGTGACAAGTCACACTGATTGGCTGTAGGGATTGGTCTTGGTACCATTTTATTAAGTGTAATTGCTGACAACTGGTAACACTGCACTGCTACGTGTGGGTGACAAATCACACTGATTGGCTATAAGAATTGGTCTTGGTACCATTTTATTAAGTGTACTTGCTTACAGCTGTTAACACTGCACTGCTATGCGTGGGTGACAAATCACACTGATTGGTTGTAAGAATTGGTCTTGGTACCATTTTATTAAGTTTACTTGTTGACAGCTGGTAACACTACACTGCTATGTGTGGGTGACAAGTCACACTGATTGGCTGTAGGAATTGGTCTTGTTACCATTTTATTAAGTGTATTTGCTGACAGCTGGTAACACTGCACTGCTATGTGTGGGTGACAACTCACACTGATTGGCTGTAAGAATTGGTCCTGGTACCATTTTGTTAAGTGTATTTGCTGACAGCTGGTAACACTGCACTGCTATGTGTGGGTGACAGATCACACTGATTGGCTGTAAGAATTGGTCCTGGTACCATTTTGTTAAGTGTACTTGCTGACAGCTGGCAACACTGCACTGCTATGTGTAGGTGACAAGTCACACTGATTGGCTGTAGGAATTTGTCTTGGTACCATTTTACTAAGTGTACTTGCTGACAGCTGGTAACACTGCACTGCTATGTGTGGGTGACAAATCACACTGATTGGCTGTAGGAATTGGTCTTGGTACCATTTTATTAAGTGTATTTACTGACAGCTGATAACACTGCACTGCTATGTGTGGGTGACAAATCACACTGATTGGCTGTAAGAATTGGTCTTTGTACCATTTTATTAAGTGTATTTGCTGACAGCTGGTAACACTGCACTGCTATGTGTGGGTGACAAATCACACTGATTGGCTGTAGGAATTGGTCTTGGTACCATTTTACTAAGTGTACTTGCTGACAGCTGGTAACACTTCACTGCTATGTGTGGGTGACAAGTCACACTGATTGGCTGTAGGAATTGGTCTTGGTAACATTTTACTAAGTGTACTTGCTGACAGCTGGTATCACTTCACTGCTATGTGTGGGTGACAAGTCACACTGATTGGCTGTAAGAATTGGTCCTGGTACCATTTTATTAAGTGTACTTGCTGACAGCTGGTAACACTGCACTGCTATGTGTGGGTGACAAGTCACACTGATTGGCTGTTGGAATTGGTCTTGCTACCATTTTATTAAGTGTACTTGCCGACAGCTGGTAACACTGCACTGCTATGTGTGGGTGACAAGTCACACTGATTGGCTGTAAAAATGATCTTGGTACCATTTTACTAAGTGTACTTGCTGACAGATGGAAACACTGCACTGCTATGTGTGGGTGACAAGTCACACTGATTTGCTGTAAGAATTAGTCTTGGTACCATTTTATTAAGTGTACTTGCTGACAGCTGGTAACACTGCACTGCTATGTGTGGGTGACAAGTCACACTGGCTGTAAGAATTGGTCTTGGTACCATTTTATTAATTGTACTTGCTGACAGCTGGTAACACTGCACTGCTATGTGTGGGTGACAAGTCACACTGATTGGCTGTAAGAATTGGTCTTGTTACCATTTTATTAAGTGTACTTTCTGACAGCCGGTAAAACTGCTCTGCTATGTGTGGGTGACAAATCATACTGATTGGCTGTAAGAATTGGTCTTGGTTCCATTTTATTAAGTGTACTTGCTGACAATTGGTAACACTGCACTGCTATGTGCGGATGACAAATCACACTGATTGGCTATAAGAATTGGTCTTGATACCATTTTATTAAGTGTATTTGCTGACAGCTGGTAACACTGCACTGCTATGTGTGGGTGACCAGTCACACTGATTGGCTGTAGGAATTGGTCTTGGTACCATTTTACTAAGTGTACTTGCTGACAGCTGGTAACACTTCAATGCTATGTGTGGGTGACAAGTCACACTGATTGGCTGTAAGAATTGGTCCTGGTACCATTTTATTAAGTGTACTTACTGAAAGCTGGTAACACTGCACTCCTATGTATGGGTGACAAATCACACTGATTGGCTGTAAAAAATGATCTTGGTACCATTTTATTAAGTGTATTTGCTAACAGCTGGTAACACTGCACTGCTATGTGTAGGTGACAAGTCACACTGATTGGCTGTAAGAATTAGTCTTGGTACCATTTTCTTAAGTGTACTTGCTGACAGCTGGTAACACTGCACTGCTATGTGTGGGTGAGAAATCACACTGATTGGCTGTAAGAATTGGTCTTGGTACCATTTTATTAAGTGTACTTGCTTACAGCTGATAATACTGCACTGCTATGCGTGGGTGACAAGTCACACTGGCTGTAAGAATTGGTCTTGGTACCATTTTATTAAGTGTACTTGCTGACAGCTGGTAATACTGCACTGCTATGTGTGGGTGACAATTCACACTGATTGGCTATATGAATTGGTCTTGGTACCATTTTATTAAGTGTACTTGCTGACAGCTGGTAACACTGCACTGCTATGTGTCGGTGACAAGTCACTGTGATTGGCTGTAAGAATTAGTCTTGGTACCATTTTCTTAAGTGTACTTGCTGACAGCTGGTATCACTTCAGTGCTATGTGTGGATGACAAATCACACTAATTGGCTATAAGAATTGGTCTTGGTACCATTTTATTAAGTGTATTTGCTGACAGCTGGTAACACTGCACTGCTATGTGTGGGTGACAAGTCACACTGATTGGCTGTAAGAATTAGTCTTGGTACCATTTTATTAAGTGTACTTGCAGACAGCTGGTAACACTGCACTGCTATGTGTGAGTGACAAATCACACTGATTGGCTATAAGAATTGGTCTTGGTACCATTTTATTAAGTGTATTTGCTGACAGCTGGTAACACTGCACTGCTATGTGTGGGTGACAAATCACACTGAGTGGCTGTAAGAATTGGTCCTGGTACCATTTTGTTAAGTGTACTTGCTGACAGCTGGTAACACTGCACTGCTATGTGTGGGTGACAAGTCACACTGATTGGCTGTAGGAATTGTTCTTGGTACCATTTTACTAAGTGTACTTGCTGACATCTGGTAACACTGCACTGCTATGTGTGGGTGACAAATCACACTGATTGGCTATAAGAATTGGTCCTGGTTCCATTTTGTTAAGTGTACTTGCTGACAGCTGGTAACACTGCACTGCTATGTGTGGGTGACAAGTCACACTGATTGGCTGTAGGGATTGGTCTTGGTACCATTTTATTAAGTGTAATTGCTGACAACTGGTAACACTGCACTGCTATGTGTGGGTGACAAATCACACTGATTGGCTATAAGAATTGGTCTTGGTACCATTTTATTAAGTTTACTTGCTGACAGCTGGTAACACTACACTGCTATGTGTGGGTGACAAGTCACACTGATTGGCTGTAGGAATTGGTCTTGTTACCATTTTATTAAGTGTATTTGCTGACAGCTAGTAACACTGCACTGCTATGTGTGGGTGACAACTCACACTGATTGGCTGTAAGAATTGGTCCTGGTACCATTTTGTTAAGTGTATTTGCTGACAGCTGGTAACACTGCACTGCTATGTGTGGGTGACAGATCACACTAATTGGCTATAAGAATTGGTCTTGGTACCATTTTATTAAGTGTATTTGCTGACAGCTGGTAACACTGCACTGCTATGTGTGGGTGACAAGTCACACTGATTGGCTGTAAGAATTAGTCTTGGTACCATTTTATTAAGTGTACTTGCAGACAGCTGGTAACACTGCACCGCTATGTGTGAGTGACAAATCACACTGATTGGCTATAAGAATTGGTCTTGGTACCATTTTATTAAGTGTATTTGCTGACAGCTGGTAACACTGCACTGCTATGTGTGGGTGACAAATCACACTGAGTGGCTGTAAGAATTGGTCCTGGTACCATTTTGTTAAGTGTACTTGCTGACAGCTGGTAACACTGCACTGCTATGTGTGGGTGACAAGTCACACTGATTGGCTGTAGGAATTGTTCTTGGTACCATTTTACTAAGTGTACTTGCTGACATCTGGTAACACTGCACTGCTATGTGTGGGTGACAAATCACACTGATTGGCTATAAGAATTGGTCCTGGTTCCATTTTGTTAAGTGTACTTGCTGACAGCTGGTAACACTGCACTGCTATGTGTGGGTGACAAGTCACACTGATTGGCTGTAGGGATTGGTCTTGGTACCATTTTATTAAGTGTAATTGCTGACAACTGGTAACACTGCACTGCTATGTGTGGGTGACAAATCACACTGATTGGCTATAAGAATTGGTCTTGGTACCATTTTATTAAGTGTACTTGCTTACAGCTGATAACACTGTACTGCTATGCGTGGGTGACAAATCACACTGATTGGTTGTAAGAATTGGTCTTGGTACCATTTTATTAAGTTTACTTGCTGACAGCTGGTAACACTACACTGCTATGTGTGGGTGACAAGTCACACTGATTGGCTGTAGGAATTGGTCTTGTTACCATTTTATTAAGTGTATTTGCTGACAGCTGGTAACACTGCACTGCTATGTGTGGGTGACAACTCACACTGATTGGCTGTAAGAATTGGTCCTGGTACCATTTTGTTAAGTGTATTTGCTGACAGCTGGTAACACTGCACTGCTATGTGTGGGTGACAGATCACACTGATTGGCTGTAAGAATTGGTCCTGGTACCATTTTGTTAAGTGTACTTGCTGACAGCTGGCAACACTGCACTGCTATGTGTAGGTGACAAGTCACACTGATTGGCTGTAGGAATTTGTCTTGGTACCATTTTACTAAGTGTACTTGCTGACAGCTGGTAACACTGCACTGCTATGTGTGGGTGACAAATCACACTGATTGGCTGTAGGAATTGGTCTTGGTACCATTTTATTAAGTGTATTTACTGACAGCTGATAACACTGCACTGCTATGTGTGGGTGACAAATCACACTGATTGGCTGTAAGAATTGGTCTTTGTACCATTTTATTAAGTGTATTTGCTGACAGCTGGTAACACTGCACTGCTATGTGTGGGTGACAAATCACACTGATTGGCTGTAGGAATTGGTCTTGGTACCATTTTACTAAGTGTACTTGCTGACAGCTGGTAACACTTCACTGCTATGTGTGGGTGACAAGTCACACTGATTGGCTGTAGGAATTGGTCTTGGTAACATTTTACTAAGTGTACTTGCTGACAGCTGGTAACACTTCACTGCTATGTGTGGGTGACAAGTCACACTGATTGGCTGTAAGAATTGGTCCTGGTACCATTTTATTAAGTGTACTTGCTGACAGCTGGTAACACTGCACTGCTATGTGTGGGTGACAAGTCACACTGATTGGCTGTTGGAATTGGTCTTGCTACCATTTTATTAAGTGTACTTGCCGACAGCTGGTAACACTGCACTGCTATGTGTGGGTGACAAGTCACACTGATTGGCTGTAAAAATGATCTTGGTACCATTTTACTAAGTGTACTTGCTGACAGATGGAAACACTGCACTGCTATGTGTGGGTGACAAGTCACACTGATTTGCTGTAAGAATTAGTCTTGGTACCATTTTATTAAGTGTACTTGCTGACAGCTGGTAACACTGCACTGCTATGTGTGGGTGACAAGTCACACTGGCTGTAAGAATTGGTCTTGGTACCATTTTATTAATTGTACTTGCTGACAGCTGGTAACACTGCACTGCTATGTGTGGGTGACAAGTCACACTGATTGGCTGTAAGAATTGGTCTTGGTACCATTTTATTAAGTGTACTTTCTGACAGCCGGTAAAACTGCTCTGCTATGTGTGGGTGACAAATCATACTGATTGGCTGTAAGAATTGGTCTTGGTTCCATTTTATTAAGTGTACTTGCTGACAGCTGGTAACACTGCACTGCTATGTGCGGATGACAAATCACACTGATTGGCTATAAGAATTGGTCTTGATACCATTTTATTAAGTGTATTTGCTGACAGCTGGTAACACTGCACTGCTATGTGTGGGTGACAAGTCACACTGATTGGCTGTTGGAATTGGTCTTGCTACCATTTTATTAAGTGTACTTGCCGACAGCTGGTAACACTGCACTGCTATGTGTGGGTGACAAGTCACACTGATTGGCTGTAAAAATGATCTTGGTACCATTTTACTAAGTGTACTTGCTGACAGCTGGTAACACTGCACTGCTATGTGTGGGTGACAAGTCACACTGATTGGCTGTAGGGATTGGTCTTGGTACCATTTTATTAAGTGTAATTGCTGACAACTGGTAACACTGCACTGCTATGTGTGGGTGACAAATCACACTGATTGGCTATAAGAATTGGTCTTGGTACCATTTTATTAAGTGTACTTGCTTACAGCTGATAACACTGCACTGCTATGCGTGGGTGACAAATCACACTGATTGGTTGTAAGAATTGGTCTTGGTACCATTTTATTAAGTTTACTTGCTGACAGCTGGTAACACTACACTGCTATGTGTGGGTGACAAGTCACACTGATTGGCTGTAGGAATTGGTCTTGTTACCATTTTATTAAGTGTATTTGCTGACAGCTGGTAACACTGCACTGCTATGTGTGGGTGACAACTCACACTGATTGGCTGTAAGAATTGGTCCTGGTACCATTTTGTTAAGTGTATTTGCTGACAGCTGGTAACACTGCACTGCTATGTGTGGGTGACAGATCACACTGATTGGCTGTAAGAATTGGTCCTGGTACCATTTTGTTAAGTGTACTTGCTGACAGCTGGCAACACTGCACTGCTATGTGTAGGTGACAAGTCACACTGATTGGCTGTAGGAATTTGTCTTGGTACCATTTTACTAAGTGTACTTGCTGACAGCTGGTAACACTGCACTGCTATGTGTGGGTGACAAATCACACTGATTGGCTGTAGGAATTGGTCTTGGTACCATTTTATTAAGTGTATTTACTGACAGCTGATAACACTGCACTGCTATGTGTGGGTGACAAATCACACTGATTGGCTGTAAGAATTGGTCTTTGTACCATTTTACTAAGTGTACTTGCTGACAGCTGGTAACACTTCACTGCTATGTGTGGGTGACAAGTCACACTGATTGGCTGTAGGAATTGGTCTTGGTAACATTTTACTAAGTGTACTTGCTGACAGCTGGTAACACTTCACTGCTATGTGTGGGTGACAAGTCACACTGATTGGCTGTAAGAATTGGTCCTGGTACCATTTTATTAAGTGTACTTGCTGACTGCTGGTAACACTGCACTGCTATGTGTGGGTGACAAGTCACACTGATTGGCTGTTGGAATTGGTCTTGCTACCATTTTATTAAGTGTACTTGCCGACAGCTGGTAACACTGCACTGCTATGTGTGGGTGACAAGTCACACTGATTGGCTGTAAAAATGATCTTGGTACCATTTTACTAAGTGTACTTGCTGACAGATGGAAACACTGCACTGCTATGTGTGGGTGACAAGTCACACTGATTTGCTGTAAGAATTAGTCTTGGTACCATTTTATTAAGTGTACTTGCTGACAGCTGGTAACACTGCACTGCTATGTGTGGGTGACAAGTCACACTGGCTGTAAGAATTGGTCTTGGTACCATTTTATTAATTGTACTTGCTGACAGCTGGTAACACTGCACTGCTATGTGTGGGTGACAAGTCACACTGATTGGCTGTAAGAATTGGTCTTGGTACCATTTTATTAAGTGTACTTTCTGACAGCCGGTAAAACTGCTCTGCTATGTGTGGGTGACAAATCATACTGATTGGCTGTAAGAATTGGTCTTGGTTCCATTTTATTAAGTGTACTTGCTGACAGCTGGTAACACTGCACTGCTATGTGCGGATGACAAATCACACTGATTGGCTATAAGAATTGGTCTTGATACCATTTTATTAAGTGTATTTGCTGACAGCTGGTAACACTGCACTGCTATGTGTGGGTGACCAGTCACACTGATTGGCTGTAGGAATTGGTCTTGGTACCATTTTACTAAGTGTACTTGCTGACAGCTGGTAACACTTCAATGCTATGTGTGGGTGACAAGTCACACTGATTGCCTGTAAGAATTGGTCCTGGTACCATTTTATTAAGTGTACTTGCTGAAAGCTGATAACACTGCACTCCTATGTATGGGTGACAAATCACACTGATTGGCTGTAAAAAATGATCTTGGTACCATTTTATTAAGTGTATTTGCTAACAGCTGGTAACACTGCACTGCTATGTGTAGGTGACAAGTCACACTGATTGGCTGTAAGAATTAGTCTTGGTACCATTTTCATAAGTGTACTTGCTGACAGCTGGTAACACTGCACTGCTATGTGTGGGTGAGAAATTACACTGATTGGCTATAAGAATTGGTCTCGGTACCATTTTATTAAGTGTACTTGCTTACAGCTGATAATACTGCACTGCTATGCGTGGGTGACAAATCACACTGATTGGCTATATGAATTGGTCTTGGTACCATTTTATTAAGTGTACTTGCTGACAGCTGGTAACACTGCACTGCTCTGTGTGGGTGACAAGTCACACTGGCTGTAAGAATTGGTCTTGGTACCATTTTATTAAGTGTACTTGCTGACAGCTGGTAATACTGCACTGCTATGTGTGGGTGACAATTCACACTGATTGGCTATATGAATTGGTCTTGGTACCATTTTATTAAGTGTACTTGCTGACAGCTGGTAACACTGCACTGCTATGTGTGGGTGACAAGTCACACTGGCTGTAAGAATTGGTCTTTGTACCATTTTATTAAGTGTACTTGCTGACAGCTGGTAATACTGCACTGCTATGTGTGGGTGACAATTCACACTGATTGGCTGTGGGAATTGGTCTTAATACCATTTTATTAAGTGTACTTGCCGACAGCTGGTAACACTGCACTGCTATGTGTGGGTGACAGGTCACACTGATTGGCTGTAAAAAATGATCTTGGTACCATTTTATTAAGTGTACTTGCTGACAGATGGAAACAGTGCACTGCTATGTGTCGGTGACAAGTCACTGTGATTGGCTGTAAGAATTAGTCTTGGTACCATTTTATTAAGTGTACTTGCTGACAGCCAGTAAAACTGCACTGCTATGTGTGGGTGACAAATCATACTGATTGGCTGTAAGAATTGGTCTTGGTACCATTTTATTAAGTGTCCTTGCTGACAGCTGGTAACACTGCACTGCTATGTGTGGATGACAAATCACACTGATTGGCTATAAGAATTGCTCTTGGTACCATTTTATTAAGTGTATTTGCTAACAGCTGGTAACACTGCACTGCTATGTGTAGGTGACAAGTCACACTGATTGGCTGTAAGAATTAGTCTTGGTACCATTTTATTAAGTGTACATGCTGACAGCTGGTAACACTGCACTACTATGTGTGGGTGACAAGTTACACTGATTGGCTATAAGAATTGCTCTTGGTACCATTTTATTAAGTGTATTTGCTAACAGCTGGTAACACTGCACTGCTATGTGTAGGTGACAAGTCACACTGATTGGCTGTAAGAATTAGTCTTGGTACCATTTTATTAAGTGTACTTGCTGACAGCTGGTAACACTGCACTGCTATGTGTGGGTGAGCAATCACACTGATTGGCTATAAGAATTGGTCTTTGTACCATTGTGTTAAGTGTATATGCTGACAGCTTGTAACACTGCACTGCTATGTGTGGGTAACAAGTCACACTGATTGGCTGTAAGAATTGATCTTGGTACCATTGTATTAAGTGTACTTGCTAACAGCTGGTAACAGTGCACTGCTATGTGTGGGTGACAAGTCACACTGATTTGCTGTTGGAATTGGTCTTGGTACCATTTTATTAAGTGTACTTGCTGACTGCTGGTAACACTGCACTGCTATGTGTGGGTGACAAATCACACTGATTGGCTGTAAAAAATGATCTTGGTTCCATTTTATTAAGTGTAGTTGCTGACAGCTGGTAACACTGCACTGCTATGTGTGGGTGACAAATCACACTGATTGGCTGTAAAAAATGATCTTGGTACCATTTTATTAAGTGTACTTGCTGACAGCTGGTAACACTGCACTGTTATGTGTGGGTGGCAAATCACACTGATTGGCTGTAAAAAATGATCTTGGTACCAATTTATTAAGTGTACTTGCTGACAGCTGGTAACACTGCACTGCTATATGTGGGTGACAAGTCACACTGGCTGTAAGAATTGGTCTTGGTACCATTTTATTACGTGTACTTGCTGACAGCTGGTAATACTGCACTGCTACGTGTGGGTGACAATTCACACTGATTGGCTATATGAATTGGTCTTGGTACCATTTTATTAAGTGTACTTGCTGACAGCTGGTAACACTGCACTGCTATGTGTGGGTGACAAGTCACACTGGCTGTAAGAATTGGTCTTTGTACCATTTTATTAAGTGTACTTGCTGACAGCTGGTAACACTGCACTGCTATGTGTGGGTGACAAGTCACACTGTTTGGCTGCAAGAATTGGTCCTGGTACCATTGTATTAAGTATACTTGCTGACAGCTGATAATACTGCACTGCTATGTGTGGGTGACAATTCACACTGATTGGCTGTTGGAATTGGTCTTAATACCATTTTATTAAGTGCACTTGCCGACAGCTGGTAACACTGCACTGCTATGTGTGGGTGACAAGTCTCACTGATTGGCTGTAAAAAATGATCTTGTTACCATTTTATTAAGTGTACTTGCTGACAGATGGAAACACTGCACTGCTATGTGTCGGTGACAAGTCACTGTGATTGGCTGTAAGAATTAGTCTTGGTACCATTTTATTAAGTGTACTTGCTGACAGCTGGTAACACAGCACGGCTATGTGTGGGTGATAAGTCACACTGATTGGTTGTAAGAATTGGTCTTTGTACCATTTTATTAAGTGTACTTGCTGACAGCCAGTAAAACTGCACTGCTATGTGTGGGTGACAAATCATACTGATTGGCTGTAAGAATTGCTCTTGGTACCATTTTATTAAGTGTCCTTGCTGACAACTGGTAACACTGCACTGCTATGTGTGGATGACAAATCACACTGATTGGCTATAAGAATTGCTCTTGGTACCATTTTATTAAGTGTATTTGCTAACAGCTGGTAACACTGCACTGCTATGTGTAGGTGACAAGTCACACTGGCTGTAAGAATTAGTCTTGGTACCATTTTATTAAGTGTACTTGCTGACAGCTGGTAACACTGCACTGCTATGTGTGGGTGACAAGTCACACTGTTTGGCTGCAAGAATTGGTCCTGGTACCATTGTATTAAGTATACTTGCTGACAGCTGATAATACTGCACTGCTATGTGTGGGTGACAATTCACACTGATTGGCTGTTGGAATTGGTCTTAATACCATTTTATTAAGTGCACTTGCCGACAGCTGGTAACACTGCACTGCTATGTGTGGGTGACAAGTCTCACTGATTGGCTGTAAAAAATGATCTTGTTACCATTTTATTAAGTGTACTTGCTGACAGATGGAAACACTGCACTGCTATGTGTCGGTGACAAGTCACTGTGATTGGCTGTAAGAATTAGTCTTGGTACCATTTTATTAAGTGTACTTGCTGACAGCTGGTAACACTGCACGGCTATGTGTGGGTGATAAGTCACACTGATTGGCTGTAAGAATTGGTCTTTGTACCATTTTATTAAGTGTACTTGCTGACAGCCAGTAAAACTGCACTGCTATGTGTGGGTGACAAATCATACTGATTGGCTGTAAGAATTGCTCTTGGTACCATTTTATTAAGTGTCCTTGCTGACAACTGGTAACACTGCACTGCTATGTGTGGATGACAAATCACACTGATTGGCTATAAGAATTGCTCTTGGTACCATTTTATTAAGTGTATTTGCTAACAGCTGGTAACACTGCACTGCTATGTGTAGGTGACAAGTCACACTGATTGGCTGTAAGAATTAGTCTTGGTACCATTTTATTAAGTGTACTTGCTGACAGCTGGTAACACTGCACTGCTATGTGTGGGTGAGAAATCACACTGATTGGCTATAAGAATTGGTCTTGGTACCATTTTATTAAGTGTACTTGCTTACAGCTGATAACACTGCACTGCTATGCGTGGGTGACAAATCACACTGATTGGCTATATGAATTGGTCTTGGTACCATTTTATTAAGTGTACTTGATGACTGCTGGTAACACTGCACTGCTATGTGTGGGTGACAAGTTACACTGGCTGTAATAATTGGTCTTGGTACCATTTTATTAAGTGTACTTGCTGACAGCTGGTAATACTGCACTGGTATGTGTGCGTGACAATTCACACTGATTGGCTATATGAATTGGTCTTGGTACCATTTTATTAAGTGTACTTGCTGACAGCTGGTAACACTGCACTGCTATGTGTGGGTGACAAGTCACGCTGGCTGTAAGAATTGGTCTTTGTACCA
Organism: Saccoglossus kowalevskii; assembly: GCF_978046115.1. Lineage (NCBI taxonomy): Eukaryota > Metazoa > Hemichordata > Enteropneusta > Harrimaniidae > Saccoglossus > Saccoglossus kowalevskii. Next base: position 42,734,793 of record NC_140646.1, read on the forward strand.
TTTTATTAAGTGTACTTGCTGACAGCTGGTAACACTGCATTGCTAAGTGTGGGTGACAAGTCACACTGTTTGGCTGTAAGAATTGGTCTTTGTACCATTTTATTAAGTGTACTTGCTGACAGCTGGTAACACTGCACTGCTATGTGTGGGTGACAAGTCACACTGATTGGCTGTAGGAATTGGTCTTGGTACCATTTTATTAAGTGTATTTACTGACAGCTGGTAACACTGCACTGCTATGTGTGGGTGACAAATCACACTGATTGGCTATAAGAATTCGTCTTGGTACCATTTTATTAAGTGTACATGCTTACAGCTGATAACACTGCACTGCTATGCGTGGGTGACAAATCACACTGATTGGTTGTAAGAATTGGTCTTGGTACCATTTTATTAAGTTTACTTGCTGACAGCTGGTAACACTGCACTGCTATGTGTGGGTGACAAGTCACACTGATTGGCTGTAAGAATTGGTCTTTGTACCATTTTATTAAGTGTACTTGCTGACAGCCAGTAAAACTGCACTGCTATGTGTGGGTGACAAATCATACTGATTGGCTGTAAGAATTGCTCTTGGTACCATTTTATTAAGTGTCCTTGCTGACAACTGGTAACACTGCACTGCTATGTGTGGATGACAAATCACACTGATTGGCTATAAGAATTGCTCTTGGTACCATTTTATTAAGTGTATTTGCTAACAGCTGGTAACACTGCACTGCTATGTGTAGGTGACAAGTCACACTGGCTGTAAGAATTAGTCTTGGTACCATTTAATTAAGTGTACTTGCTGACAGCTGGTAACACTGCACTGCTATGTGTGGGTGACAAGTCACACTGTTTGGCTGCAAGAATTGGTCCTGGTACCATTGTATTAAGTATACTTGCTGACAGCTGATAATACTGCACTGCTATGTGTGGGTGACAATTCACACTGATTGGCTGTTGGAATTGGTCTTAATACCATTTTATTAAGTGCACTTGCCGACAGCTGGTAACACTGCACTGCTATGTGTGGGTGACAAGTCTCACTGATTGGCTGTAAAAAATGATCTTGTTACCATTTTATTAAGTGTACTTGCTGACAGATGGAAACACTGCACTGCTATGTGTCGGTGACAAGTCACTGTGATTGGCTGTAAGAATTAGTCTTGGTACCATTTTATTAAGTGTACTTGCTGACAGCTGGTAACACTGCACGGCTATGTGTGGGTGATAAGTCACACTGATTGGCTGTAAGAATTGGTCTTTGTACCATTTTATTAAGTGTACTTGCTGACAGCCAGTAAAACTGCACTGCTATGTGTGGGTGACAAATCATACTGATTGGCTGTAAGAATTGCTCTTGGTACCATTTTATTAAGTGTCCTTGCTGACAACTGGTAACACTGCACTGCTATGTGTGGATGACAAATCACACTGATTGGCTATAAGAATTGCTCTTGGTACCATTTTATTAAGTGTATTTGCTAACAGCTGGTAACACTGCACTGCTATGTGTAGGTGACAAGTCACACTGATTGGCTGTAAGAATTAGTCTTGGTACCATTTTATTAAGTGTACTTGCTGACAGCTGGTAACACTGCACTGCTATGTGTGGGTGAGAAATCACACTGATTGGCTATAAGAATTGGTCTTGGTACCATTTTATTAAGTGTACTTGCTTACAGCTGATAACACTGCACTGCTATGCGTGGGTGACAAATCACACTGATTGGCTATATGAATTGGTCTTGGTACCATTTTATTAAGTGTACTTGATGACTGCTGGTAACACTGCACTGCTATGTGTGGGTGACAAGTTACACTGGCTGTAATAATTGGTCTTGGTACCATTTTATTAAGTGTACTTGCTGACAGCTGGTAATACTGCACTGGTATGTGTGCGTGACAATTCACACTGATTGGCTATATGAATTGGTCTTGGTACCATTTTATTAAGTGTACTTGCTGACAGCTGGTAACACTGCACTGCTATGTGTGGGTGACAAGTCACGCTGGCTGTAAGAATTGGTCTTTGTACCATTTTATTAAGTGTACTTGCTGACAGCTGGTAACACTGCATTGCTAAGTGTGGGTGACAAGTCACACTGTTTGGCTGTAAGAATTGGTCTTTGTACCATTTTATTAAGTGTACTTGCTGACAGCTGGTAACACTGCACTGCTATGTGTGGGTGACAAGTCACACTGATTGGCTGTAGGAATTGGTCTTGGTACCATTTTATTAAGTGTATTTACTGACAGCTGGTAACACTGCACTGCTATGTGTGGGTGACAAATCACACTGATTGGCTATAAGAATTCGTCTTGGTACCATTTTATTAAGTGTACATGCTTACAGCTGATAACACTGCACTGCTATGCGTGGGTGACAAATCACACTGATTGGTTGTAAGAATTGGTCTTGGTACCATTTTATTAAGTTTACTTGCTGACAGCTGGTAACACTGCACTGCTATGTGTGGGTGACAAGTCACACTGATTGGCTGTAAGAATTGGTCTTTGTACCATTTTATTAAGTGTACTTGCTGACAGCCAGTAAAACTGCACTGCTATGTGTGGGTGACAAATCATACTGATTGGCTGTAAGAATTGCTCTTGGTACCATTTTATTAAGTGTCCTTGCTGACAACTGGTAACACTGCACTGCTATGTGTGGATGACAAATCACACTGATTGGCTATAAGAATTGCTCTTGGTACCATTTTATTAAGTGTATTTGCTAACAGCTGGTAACACTGCACTGCTATGTGTAGGTGACAAGTCACACTGGCTGTAAGAATTAGTCTTGGTACCATTTTATTAAGTGTACTTGCTGACAGCTGGTAACACTGCACTGCTATGTGTGGGTGACAAGTCACACTGTTTGGCTGCAAGAATTGGTCCTGGTACCATTGTATTAAGTATACTTGCTGACAGCTGATAATACTGCACTGCTATGTGTGGGTGACAATTCACACTGATTGGCTGTTGGAATTGGTCTTAATACCATTTTATTAAGTGCACTTGCCGACAGCTGGTAACACTGCACTGCTATGTGTGGGTGACAAGTCTCACTGATTGGCTGTAAAAAATGATCTTGTTACCATTTTATTAAGTGTACTTGCTGACAGATGGAAACACTGCACTGCTATGTGTCGGTGACAAGTCACTGTGATTGGCTGTAAGAATTAGTCTTGGTACCATTTTATTAAGTGTACTTGCTGACAGCTGGTAACACTGCACGGCTATGTGTGGGTGATAAGTCACACTGATTGGCTGTAAGAATTGGTCTTTGTACCATTTTATTAAGTGTACTTGCTGACAGCCAGTAAAACTGCACTGCTATGTGTGGGTGACAAATCATACTGATTGGCTGTAAGAATTGCTCTTGGTACCATTTTATTAAGTGTCCTTGCTGACAACTGGTAACACTGCACTGCTATGTGTGGATGACAAATCACACTGATTGGCTATAAGAATTGCTCTTGGTACCATTTTATTAAGTGTATTTGCTAACAGCTGGTAACACTGCACTGCTATGTGTAGGTGACAAGTCACACTGATTGGCTGTAAGAATTAGTCTTGGTACCATTTTATTAAGTGTACTTGCTGACAGCTGGTAACACTGCACTGCTATGTGTGGGTGAGAAATCACACTGATTGGCTATAAGAATTGGTCTTGGTACCATTTTATTAAGTGTACTTGCTTACAGCTGATAACACTGCACTGCTATGCGTGGGTGACAAATCACACTGATTGGCTATATGAATTGGTCTTGGTACCATTTTATTAAGTGTACTTGATGACTGCTGGTAACACTGCACTGCTATGTGTGGGTGACAAGTTACACTGGCTGTAATAATTGGTCTTGGTACCATTTTATTAAGTGTACTTGCTGACAGCTGGTAATACTGCACTGGTATGTGTGCGTGACAATTCACACTGATTGGCTATATGAATTGGTCTTGGTACCATTTTATTAAGTGTACTTGCTGACAGCTGGTAACACTGCACTGCTATGTGTGGGTGACAAGTCACGCTGGCTGTAAGAATTGGTCTTTGTACCATTTTATTAAGTGTACTTGCTGACAGCTGGTAACACTGCATTGCTAAGTGTGGGTGACAAGTCACACTGTTTGGCTGTAAGAATTGGTCTTTGTACCATTTTATTAAGTGTACTTGCTGACAGCTGGTAACACTGCACTGCTATGTGTGGGTGACAAGTCACACTGATTGGCTGTAGGAATTGGTCTTGGTACCATTTTATTAAGTGTATTTACTGACAGCTGGTAACACTGCACTGCTATGTGTGGGTGACAAATCACACTGATTGGCTATAAGAATTCGTCTTGGTACCATTTTATTAAGTGTACATGCTTACAGCTGATAACACTGCACTGCTATGCGTGGGTGACAAATCACACTGATTGGTTGTAAGAATTGGTCTTGGTACCATTTTATTAAGTTTACTTGCTGACAGCTGGTAACACTGCACTGCTATGTGTGGGTGACAAGTCACACTGATTGGCTGTAAGAATTGGTCTTTGTACCATTTTATTAAGTGTACTTGCTGACAGCCAGTAAAACTGCACTGCTATGTGTGGGTGACAAATCATACTGATTGGCTGTAAGAATTGCTCTTGGTACCATTTTATTAAGTGTCCTTGCTGACAACTGGTAACACTGCACTGCTATGTGTGGATGACAAATCACACTGATTGGCTATAAGAATTGCTCTTGGTACCATTTTATTAAGTGTATTTGCTAACAGCTGGTAACACTGCACTGCTATGTGTAGGTGACAAGTCACACTGGCTGTAAGAATTAGTCTTGGTACCATTTTATTAAGTGTACTTGCTGACAGCTGGTAACACTGCACTGCTATGTGTGGGTGACAAGTCACACTGTTTGGCTGCAAGAATTGGTCCTGGTACCATTGTATTAAGTATACTTGCTGACAGCTGATAATACTGCACTGCTATGTGTGGGTGACAATTCACACTGATTGGCTGTTGGAATTGGTCTTAATACCATTTTATTAAGTGCACTTGCCGACAGCTGGTAACACTGCACTGCTATGTGTGGGTGACAAGTCTCACTGATTGGCTGTAAAAAATGATCTTGTTACCATTTTATTAAGTGTACTTGCTGACAGATGGAAACACTGCACTGCTATGTGTCGGTGACAAGTCACTGTGATTGGCTGTAAGAATTAGTCTTGGTACCATTTTATTAAGTGTACTTGCTGACAGCTGGTAACACTGCACGGCTATGTGTGGGTGATAAGTCACACTGATTGGCTGTAAGAATTGGTCTTTGTACCATTTTATTAAGTGTACTTGCTGACAGCCAGTAAAACTGCACTGCTATGTGTGGGTGACAAATCATACTGATTGGCTGTAAGAATTGCTCTTGGTACCATTTTATTAAGTGTCCTTGCTGACAACTGGTAACACTGCACTGCTATGTGTGGATGACAAATCACACTGATTGGCTATAAGAATTGCTCTTGGTACCATTTTATTAAGTGTATTTGCTAACAGCTGGTAACACTGCACTGCTATGTGTAGGTGACAAGTCACACTGATTGGCTGTAAGAATTAGTCTTGGTACCATTTTATTAAGTGTACTTGCTGACAGCTGGTAACACTGCACTGCTATGTGTGGGTGAGAAATCACACTGATTGGCTATAAGAATTGGTCTTGGTACCATTTTATTAAGTGTACTTGCTTACAGCTGATAACACTGCACTGCTATGCGTGGGTGACAAATCACACTGATTGGCTATATGAATTGGTCTTGGTACCATTTTATTAAGTGTACTTGATGACTGCTGGTAACACTGCACTGCTATGTGTGGGTGACAAGTTACACTGGCTGTAATAATTGGTCTTGGTACCATTTTATTAAGTGTACTTGCTGACAGCTGGTAATACTGCACTGGTATGTGTGCGTGACAATTCACACTGATTGGCTATATGAATTGGTCTTGGTACCATTTTATTAAGTGTACTTGCTGACAGCTGGTAACACTGCACTGCTATGTGTGGGTGACAAGTCACGCTGGCTGTAAGAATTGGTCTTTGTACCATTTTATTAAGTGTACTTGCTGACAGCTGGTAACACTGCATTGCTAAGTGTGGGTGACAAGTCACACTGTTTGGCTGTAAGAATTGGTCTTTGTACCATTTTATTAAGTGTACTTGCTGACAGCTGGTAACACTGCACTGCTATGTGTGGGTGACAAGTCACACTGATTGGCTGTAGGAATTGGTCTTGGTACCATTTTATTAAGTGTATTTACTGACAGCTGGTAACACTGCACTGCTATGTGTGGGTGACAAATCACACTGATTGGCTATAAGAATTCGTCTTGGTACCATTTTATTAAGTGTACATGCTTACAGCTGATAACACTGCACTGCTATGCGTGGGTGACAAATCACACTGATTGGTTGTAAGAATTGGTCTTGGTACCATTTTATTAAGTTTACTTGCTGACAGCTGGTAACACTGCACTGCTATGTGTGGGTGACAAGTCACACTGATTGGCTGTAAGAATTGGTCTTTGTACCATTTTATTAAGTGTATTTGCTGACAGCTGGTAACACTGCACTGCTATGTGTGGGTGACAAATCACACTGATTGGCTTTAAGAATTGGTCCTGGTACCATTTTGTTAAGTGTACTTGCTGACAGCTGGTAACACTGCACTGCTATATGTGGGTGACAAGTCACACTGATTGGCTGTAGGAATTGGTCTTGGTACCATTTTACTAAGTGTACTTGCTGACAGCTGGTAACACTGCACTGCTATGTGTGGGTGACAAATCACACTGATTGGCTATAAAAATTGTCCTGGTATCATTTTGTTAAGTGTACTTGCTGACAGCCGGTAAAACTGCACTGCTATGTGTGGGTGACAAATCATACTGATTGGCAGTAAGAATTTGTCTTGGTACCATTTTATTAAGTGTACTTGCTGACAGCTGGTAACACTGCACTGCTCTGTGTGGGTGACAAGTCACACTGGCTGTAAGAATTGGTCTTGGTACCATTTTATTAAGTGTACTTGCTGACAGCTGGTAATACTGCACTGCTATGTGTGGGTGACAATTCACACTGATTGGCTATATGAATTGGTCTTGGTACCATTTTATTAAGTGTACTTGCTGACAGCTGGTAACACTGCACTGCTATGTGTGGGTGACAAGTCACACTGGCTGTAAGAATTGGTCTTTGTACCATTTTATTAAGTGTACTTGCTGACAGCTGGTAATACAGCACTGCTATGTGTGGGTTACAATTCACACTGATTGGCTGTTGGAATTGGTCTTAATACCATTTTATTAAGTGTACTTGCCGACAGCTGGTAACACTGCACTGCTATGTGTGGGTGACAGGTCACACTGATTGGCTGTAAAAAATGATCTTGGTACCATTTTATTAAGTGTACTTGCTGACAGATGGAAACAGTGCACTGCTATGTGTCGGTGACAAGTCACTGTGATTGGCTATAAGAATTAGTCTTGGTACCATTTTATTAAGTGTACTTGCTGACAGCTGGTAACACTGCACTGCTATGTGTGGGTGACAAGTCACACTGATTGGCTGTAAGAATTGGTCTTTGTACCATTTTATTAAGTGTATTTGCTGACAGCTGGTAACACTGCACTGCTATGTGTGGGTGACAAATCACACTGATTGGCTTTAAGAATTGGTCCTGGTACCATTTTGTTAAGTGTACTTGCTGACAGCTGGTAACACTGCACTGCTATATGTGGGTGACAAGTCACACTGATTGGCTGTAGGAATTGGTCTTGGTACCATTTTACTAAGTGTACTTGCTGACAGCTGGTAACACTGCACTGCTATGTGTGGGTGACAAATCACACTGATTGGCTATAAAAATTGGTCCTGGTATCATTTTGTTAAGTGTACTTGCTGACAGCCGGTAAAACTGCACTGCTATGTGTGGGTGACAAATCATACTGATTGGCAGTAAGAATTTGTCTTGGTACCATTTTATTAAGTGTACTTGCTGACAGCTGGTAACACTGCACTGCTCTGTGTGGGTGACAAGTCACACTGGCTGTAAGAATTGGTCTTGGTACCATTTTATTAAGTGTACTTGCTGACAGCTGGTAATACTGCACTGCTATGTGTGGGTGACAATTCACACTGATTGGCTATATGAATTGGTCTTGGTACCATTTTATTAAGTGTACTTGCTGACAGCTGGTAACACTGCACTGCTATGTGTGGGTGACAAGTCACACTGGCTGTAAGAATTGGTCTTTGTACCATTTTATTAAGTGTACTTGCTGACAGCTGGTAATACTGCACTGCTATGTGTGGGTTACAATTCACACTGATTGGCTGTTGGAATTGGTCTTAATACCATTTTATTAAGTGTACTTGCCGACAGCTGGTAACACTGCACTGCTATGTGTGGGTGACAGGTCACACTGATTGGCTGTAAAAAATGATCTTGGTACCATTTTATTAAGTGTACTTGCTGACAGATGGAAACAGTGCACTGCTATGTGTCGGTGACAAGTCACTGTGATTGGCTGTAAGAATTAGTCTTGGTACCATTTTATTAAGTGTACTTGCTGACAGCTGGTAACACTGCACTGCTATGTGTGGGTGACAAGTCACACTGATTGGCTGTAAGAATTTGTCTTTGTACCATTTTATTAAGTGTACTTGCTGACAGCCAGTAACACTGCACTGCTATGTGTGGGTGACAAATCATACTGATTGGCTGTAAGAATTGGTCTTGGTACCATTTTATTAAGTGTCCTTGCTGACAGCTGGTAACACTGCACTGCTATGTTTGGATGACAAATCACACTGATTGGCTATAAGAATTGCTCTTGGTACCATTTTATTAAGTGTATTTGCTAACAGCTGGTAACACTGCACTGCTATGTGTAGGTGACAAGTCACACTGATTGGCTGTAAGAATTAGTCTTGGTACCATTTTATTAAGTGTACATGCTGACAGCTGGTAACACTGCACTACTATGTGTGGGTGAGAAGTTACACTGATTGGCTATAAGAATTGCTCTTGGTACCATTTTATTAAGTGTATTTGCTAACAGCTGGTAACACTGCACTGCTATGTGTAGGTGACAAGTCACACTGATTGGCTGTAAGAATTAGTCTTGGTACCATTTTATTAAGTGTACTTGCTGACAGCTGGTAACACTGCACTGCTATGTGTGGGTGAGCAATCACACTGATTGGCTATAAGAATTGGTCTTTGTACCATTGTGTTAAGTGTATATGCTGACAGCTTGTAACACTGCACTGCTATGTGTGGGTGACAAGTCACACTGATTGGCTGTAAGAATTGATCTTGGTACCATTGTATTAAGTGTACTTGCTAACAGCTGGTAACAGTGCACTGCTATGTGTGGGTGACAAGTCACACTGATTTGCTGTTGGAATTGGTCTTGGTACCATTTTATTAAGTGTACTTGCTGACTGCTGGTAACACTGCACTGCTATGTGTGGGTGACAAATCACACTGATTGGCTGTAAAAAATGATCTTGGTTCCATTTTATTAAGTGTAGTTGCTGACAGCTGGTAACACTGCACTGCTATGTGTGGGTGACAAGTCACACTGGCTGTAAGAATTGGTCTTGGTACCATTTTATTAAGTGTACTTGCTGACAGCTGGTAATACTGCACTGCTACGTGTGGGTGACAATTCACACTGATTGGCTATATGAATTGGTCTTGGTACCATTTTATTAAGTGTACTTGCTGACAGCTGGTAACACTGCACTGCTATGTGTGGGTGACAAGTCACACTGGCTGTAAGAATTGGTCTTTGTACCATTTTATTAAGTGTACTTGCTGACAGCTGGTAACACTGCACTGCTATGTGTGGGTGACAAATCACACTGATTGGCTTTAAGAATTGGTCCTGGTACCATTGTATTAAGTGTACTTGCTGACAGCTGGTAATACTGCACTGCTATGTGTGGGTGACAATTCACACTGATTGGCTGTTGGAATTGGTCTTAATACCATTTTATTAAGTGCACTTGCCGACAGCTGGTAACACTGCACTGCTATGTGTGGGTGACAAGTCACACTGGCTGTAAGAATTGGTCTTTGTACCATTTTATTAAGTGTACTTGCTGACAGATGGAAACACTGCACTGCTATGTGTCGGTGACAAGACACTGTGATTGGCTGTAAGAATTAGTCTTGGTACCATTTTATTAAGTGTTCTTGCTGACAGCTGGTAACACTGCACGGCTATGTGTGGGTGATAAGTCACACTGATTGGCTGTAAGAATTGGTCTTTGTAACATTTTATTAAGTGTACTTGCTGACAGCCAGTAAAACTGCACTGCTATGTGTGGGTGACAAATCATACTGATTGGCTGTAAGAATTGCTCTTGGTACCATTTTATTAAGTGTCCTTGCTGACAACTGGTAACACTGCACTGCTATGTGTGGATGACAAATCACACTGATTGGCTATAAGAATTGCTCTTGGTACCATTTTATTAAGTGTATTTGCTAACAGCTGGTAACACTGCACTGCTATGTGTAGGTGACAAGTCACACTGATTGGCTGTAAGAATTAGTCTTGGTACCATTTTATTAAGTGTACTTGCTGACAGCTGGTAACACTGCACTGCTATGTGTGGGTGAGAAATCACACTGATTGGCTATAAGAATTGGTCTTGGTACCATTTTATTAAGTGTACTTGCTTACAGCTGATAACACTGCACTGCTATGCGTGGGTGACAAATCACACTGATTGGCTATATGAATTGGTCTTGGTACCATTTTATTAAGTGTACTTGATGACTGCTGGTAACACTGCACTGCTATGTGTGGGTGACAAGTTACACTGGCTGTAAGAATTGGTCTTGGTACCATTTTATTAAGTGTACTTGCTGACAGCTGGTAATACTGCACTGGTATGTGTGGGTGACAATTCACACTGATTGGCTATATGAATTGGTCTTGGTACCATTTTATTAAGTGTACTTGCTGACAGCTGCTAACACTGCACTGCTATGTGTGGGTGACAAGTCACGCTGGCTGTAAGAATTGGTCTTTGTACCATTTTATTAAGTGTACTTGCTGACAGCTGGTAACACTGCATTGCTAAGTGTGGGTGACAAGTCACACTGTTTGGCTGTAAGAATTGGTCTTTGTACCATTTTATTAAGTGTACTTGCTGACAGCTGGTAACACTGCACTGCTATGTGTGGGTGACAAGTCACACTGATTGGCTGTAAGAATTGGTCTTGGTACCATTTTATTAAGTGTATTTACTGACAGCTGGTAACACTGCACTGCTATGTGTGGGTGACAAATCACACTGATTGGCTATAAGAATTGGTCTTGGTACCATTTTATTAAGTGTACATGCTTACAGCTGATAACACTGCACTGCTATGCGTGGGTGACAAATCACACTGATTGGTTGTAAGAATTGGTCTTGGTACCATTTTATTAAGTTTACTTGCTGACAGCTGGTAACACTGCACTGCTATGTGTGGGTGACAAGTCACACTGATTGGCTGTAAGAATTGGTCTTTGTACCATTTTATTAAGTGTATTTGCTGACAGCTGGTAACACTGCACTGCTATGTGTGGGTGACAAATCACACTGATTGGCTTTAAGAATTGGTCCTGGTACCATTTTGTTAAGTGTACTTGCTGACAGCTGGTAACACTGCACTGCTATATGTGGGTGACAAGTCACACTAATTGGCTGTAGGAATTGGTCTTGGTACCATTTTACTAAGTGTACTTGCTGACAGCTTGTAACACTGCACTTCTATGTGTGGGTGACAAATCACACTGATTGGCTATAAAAATTGGTCCTGGTATCATTTTGTTAAGTGTACTTGCTGACAGCCGGTAAAACTGCACTGCTATGTGTGGGTGACAAATCATACTGATTGGCTGTAAGAATTGGTCTTTGTACCATTTTATTAAGTGTACTTGCTGACAGCTGGTAACACTGCATTGCTAAGTGTGGGTGACAAGTCACACTGTTTGGCTGTAAGAATTGGTCTTTGTACCATTTTATTAAGTGTACTTGCTGACAGCTGGTAACACTGCACTGCTATGTGTGGGTGACAAGTCACACTGATTGGCTGTAGGAATTGGTCTTGGTACCATTTTATTAAGTGTATTTACTGACAGCTGGTAACACTGCACTGCTATGTGTGGGTGACAAATCACACTGATTGGTTGTAAGAATTGGTCTTGGTACCATTTTATTAAGTTTACTTGCTGACAGCTGGTAACACTGCACTGCTATGTGTGGGTGACAAGTCACACTGATTGGCTGTAAGAATTGGTCTTTGTACCATTTTATTAAGTGTATTTGCTGACAGCTGGTAACACTGCACTGCTATGTGTGGGTGACAAATCACACTGATTGGCTTTAAGAATTGGTCCTGGTACCATTTTGTTAAGTGTACTTGCTGACAGCTGGTAACACTGCACTGCTATATGTGGGTGACAAGTCACACTGATTGGCTGTAGGAATTGGTCTTGGTACCATTTTACTAAGTGTACTTGCTGACAGCTGGTAACACTGCACTGCTATGTGTGGGTGACAAATCACACTGATTGGCTATAAGAATTGGTCCTGGTATCATTTTGTTAAGTGTACTTGCTGACAGCCGGTAAAACTGCACTGCTATGTGTAGGTGACAAATCACACTGATTGGCTATATGAATTGGTCTTGGTACCATTTTATTAAGTGTACTTGATGACTGCTGGTAACACTGCACTGCTATGTGTGGGTGACAAGTTACACTGGCTGTAAGAATTGGTCTTGGTACCATTTTATTAAGTGTACTTGCTGACAGCTGGTAATACTGCACTGGTATGTGTGGGTGACAATTCACACTGATTGGCTATATGAATTGGTCTTGGTACCATTTTATTAAGTGTACTTGCTGACAGCTGCTAACACTGCACTGCTATGTGTGGGTGACAAGTCACGCTGGCTGTAAGAATTGGTCTTTGTACCATTTTATTAAGTGTACTTGCTGACAGCTGGTAACACTGCATTGCTAAGTGTGGGTGACAAGTCACACTGTTTGGCTGTAAGAATTGGTCTTTGTACCATTTTATTAAGTGTACTTGCTGACAGCTGGTAACACTGCACTGCTATGTGTGGGTGACAAGTCACACAGATTGGCTGTAGGAATTGGTCTTGGTACCATTTTATTAAGTGTATTTACTGACAGCTGGTAACACTGCACTGCTATGTGTGGGTGACAAATCACACTGATTGGCTATAAGAATTGGTCTTGGTACCATTTTATTAAGTGTACATGCTTACAGCTGATAACACTGCACTGCTATGCGTGGGTGACAAATCACACTGATTGGTTGTAAGAATTGGTCTTGGTACCATTTTATTAAGTTTACTTGCTGACAGCTGGTAACACTGCACTGCTATGTGTGGGTGACAAGTCACACTGATTGGCTGTAAGAATTGGTCTTTGTACCATTTTATTAAGTGTATTTGCTGACAGCTGGTAACACTGCACTGCTATGTGTGGGTGACAAATCACACTGATTGGCTTTAAGAATTGGTCCTGGTACCATTTTGTTAAGTGTACTTGCTGACAGCTGGTAACACTGCACTGCTATATGTGGGTGACAAGTCACACTGATTGGCTGTAGGAATTGGTCTTGGTACCATTTTACTAAGTGTACTTGCTGACAGCTGGTAACACTGCACTGCTATGTGTGGGTGACAAATCACACTGATTGGCTATAAAAATTGGTCCTGGTATCATTTTGTTAAGTGTACTTGCTGACAGCCGGTAAAACTGCACTGCTATGTGTGGGTGACAAATCATACTGATTGGCAGTAAGAATTTGTCTTGGTACCATTTTATTAAGTGTACTTGCTGACAGCTGGTAACACTGCACTGCTCTGTGTGGGTGACAAGTCACACTGGCTGTAAGAATTGGTCTTGGTACCATTTTATTAAGTGTACTTGCTGACAGCTGGTAATACTGCACTGCTATGTGTGGGTGACAATTCACACTGATTGGCTATATGAATTGGTCTTGGTACCATTTTATTAAGTGTACTTGCTGACAGCTGGTAACACTGCACTGCTATGTGTGGGTGACAAGTCACACTGGCTGTAAGAATTGGTCTTTGTACCATTTTATTATGTGTACTTGCTGACAGCTGGTAATACTGCACTGCTATGTGTGGGTTACAATTCACACTGATTGGCTGTTGGAATTGGTCTTAATACCATTTTATTAAGTGTACTTGCCGACAGCTGGTAACACTGCACTGCTATGTGTGGGTGACAGGTCACACTGATTGGCTGTAAACAATGATCTTGGTACCATTTTATTAAGTGTACTTGCTGACAGATGGAAACAGTGCACTGCTATGTGTCGGTGACAAGTCACTGTGATTGGCTGTAAGAATTAGTCTTGGTACCATTTTATTAAGTGTACTTGCTGACAGCTGGTAACACTGCACTGCTATGTGTGGGTGACAAGTCACACTGATTGGCTGTAAGAATTGGTCTTTGTACCATTTTATTAAGTGTATTTGCTGACAGCTGGTAACACTGCACTGCTATGTGTGGGTGACAAATCACACTGATTGGCTTTAAGAATTGGTCCTGGTACCATTTTGTTAAGTGTACTTGCTGACAGCTGGTAACACTGCACTGCTATATGTGGGTGACAAGTCACACTGATTGGCTGTAGGAATTGGTCTTGGTACCATTTTACTAAGTGTACTTGCTGACAGCTGGTAACACTGCACTGCTATGTGTGGGTGACAAATCACACTGATTGGCTATAAAAATTGGTCCTGGTATCATTTTGTTAAGTGTACTTGCTGACAGCCGGTAAAACTGCACTGCTATGTGTGGGTGACAAATCATACTGATTGGCAGTAAGAATTTGTCTTGGTACCATTTTATTAAGTGTACTTGCTGACAGCTGGTAACACTGCACTGCTCTGTGTGGGTGACAAGTCACACTGGCTGTAAGAATTGGTCTTGGTACCATTTTATTAAGTGTACTTGCTGACAGCTGGTAATACTGCACTGCTATGTGTGGGTGACAATTCACACTGATTGGCTATATGAATTGGTCTTGGTACCATTTTATTAAGTGTACTTGCTGACAGCTGGTAACACTGCACTGCTATGTGTGGGTGACAAGTCACACTGGCTGTAAGAATTGGTCTTTGTACCATTTTATTAAGTGTACTTGCTGACAGCTGGTAATACTGCACTGCTATGTGTGGGTTACAATTCACACTGATTGGCTGTTGGAATTGGTCTTAATACCATTTTATTAAGTGTACTTGCCGACAGCTGGTAACACTGCACTGCTATGTGTGGGTGACAGGTCACACTGATTGGCTGTAAAAAATGATCTTGGTACCATTTTATTAAGTGTACTTGCTGACAGATGGAAACAGTGCACTGCTATGTGTCGGTGACAAGTCACTGTGATTGGCTGTAAGAATTAGTCTTGGTACCATTTTATTAAGTGTACTTGCTGACAGCTGGTAACACTGCACTGCTATGTATGGGTGACAAGTCACACTGATTGGCTGTAAGAATTTGTCTTTGTACCATTTTATTAAGTGTACTTGCTGACAGCCAGTAACACTGCACTGCTATGTGTGGGTGACAAATCATACTGATTGGCTGTAAGAATTGGTCTTGGTACCATTTTATTAAGTGTCCTTGCTGACAGCTGGTAACACTGCACTGCTATGTTTGGATGACAAATCACACTGATTGGCTATAAGAATTGCTCTTGGTACCATTTTATTAAGTGTATTTGCTAACAGCTGGTAACACTGCACTGCTATGTGTAGGTGACAAGTCACACTGATTGGCTGTAAGAATTAGTCTTGGTACCATTTTATTAAGTGTACATGCTGACAGCTGGTAACACTGCACTACTATGTGTGGGTGAGAAGTTACACTGATTGGCTATAAGAATTGCTCTTGGTACCATTTTATTAAGTGTATTTGCTAACAGCTGGTAACACTGCACTGCTATGTGTAGGTGACAAGTCACACTGATTGGCTGTAAGAATTAGTCTTGGTACCATTTTATTAAGTGTACTTGCTGACAGCTGGTAACACTGCACTGCTATGTGTGGGTGAGCAATCACACTGATTGACTATAAGAATTGGTCTTTGTACCATTGTGTTAACTGTATATGCTGACAGCTTGTAACACTGCACTGCTATGTGTGGGTGACAAGTCACACTGATTGGCTGTAAGAATTGATCTTGGTACCATTGTATTAAGTGTACTTGCTAACAGCTGGTAACAGTGCACTGCTATGTGTGGGTGACAAGTCACACTGATTTGCTGTTGGAATTGGTCTTGGTACCATTTTATTAAGTGTACTTGCTGACTGCTGGTAACACTGCACTGCTATGTGTGGGTGACAAATCACACTGATTGGCTGTAAAAAATGATCTTGGTTCCATTTTATTAAGTGTAGTTGCTGACAGCTGGTAACACTGCACTGCTATGTGTGGGTGACAAGTCACACTGGCTGTAAGAATTGGTCTTGGTACCATTTTATTAAGTGTACTTGCTGACAGCTGGTAATACTGCACTGCTACGTGTGGGTGACAATTCACACTGATTGGCTATATGAATTGGTCTTGGTACCATTTTATTAAGTGTACTTGCTGACAGCTGGTAACACTGCACTGCTATGTGTGGGTGACAAGTCACACTGGCTGTAAGAATTGGTCTTTGTACCATTTTATTAAGTGTACTTGCTGACAGCTGGTAACACTGCACTGCTATGTGTGGGTGACAAATCACACTGATTGGCTTTAAGAATTGGTCCTGGTACCATTGTATTAAGTGTACTTGCTGACAGCTGGTAATACTGCACTGCTATGTGTGGGTGACAATTCACACTGATTGGCTGTTGGAATTGGTCTTAATACCATTTTATTAAGTGCACTTGCCGACAGCTGGTAACACTGCACTGCTATGTGTGGGTGACAAGTCTCACTGATTGGCTGTGAAAAATGATCTTGGTACCATTTTATTAAGTGTACTTGCTGACAGATGGAAACACTGCACTGCTATGTGTCGGTGACAAGACACTGTGATTGGCTGTAAGAATTAGTCTTGGTACCATTTTATTAAGTGTACTTGCTGACAGCTGGTAACACTGCACGGCTATGTGTGGGTGATAAGTCACACTGATTGGCTGTAAGAATTGGTCTTTGTAACATTTTATTAAGTGTACTTGCTGACAGCCAGTAAAACTGCACTGCTATGTGTGGGTGACAAATCATACTGATTGGCTGTAAGAATTGCTCTTGGTACCATTTTATTAAGTGTCCTTGCTGACAACTGGTAACACTGCACTGCTATGTGTGGATGACAAATCACACTGATTGGCTATAAGAATTGCTCTTGGTACCATTTTATTAAGTGTATTTGCTAACAGCTGGTAACACTGCACTGCTATGTGTAGGTGACAAGTCACACTGATTGGCTGTAAGAATTAGTCTTGGTACCATTTTATTAAGTGTACTTGCTGACAGCTGGTAACACTGCACTGCTATGTGTGGGTGAGAAATCACACTGATTGGCTATAAGAATTGGTCTTGGTACCATTTTATTAAGTGTACTTGCTTACAGCTGATAACACTGCACTGCTATGCGTGGGTGACAAATCACACTGATTGGCTATATGAATTGGTCTTGGTACCATTTTATTAAGTGTACTTGATGACTGCTGGTAACACTGCACTGCTATGTGTGGGTGACAAGTTACACTGGCTGTAAGAATTGGTCTTGGTACCATTTTATTAAGTGTACTTGCTGACAGCTGGTAATACTGCACTGGTATGTGTGGGTGACAATTCACACTGATTGGCTATATGAATTGGTCTTGGTACCATTTTATTAAGTGTACTTGCTGACAGCTGCTAACACTGCACTGCTATGTGTGGGTGACAAGTCACGCTGGCTGTAAGAATTGGTCTTTGTACCATTTTATTAAGTGTACTTGCTGACAGCTGGTAACACTGCATTGCTAAGTGTGGGTGACAAGTCACACTGTTTGGCTGTAAGAATTGGTCTTTGTACCATTTTATTAAGTGTACTTGCTGACAGCTGGTAACACTGCACTGCTATGTGTGGGTGACAAGTCACACTGATTGGCTGTAGGAATTGGTCTTGGTACCATTTTATTAAGTGTATTTACTGACAGCTGGTAACACTGCACTGCTATGTGTGGGTGACAAATCACACTGATTGGCTATAAGAATTGGTCTTGGTACCATTTTATTAAGTGTACATGCTTACAGCTGATAACACTGCACTGCTATGCGTGGGTGACAAATCACACTGATTGGTTGTAAGAATTGGTCTTGGTACCATTTTATTAAGTTTACTTGCTGACAGCTGGTAACACTGCACTGCTATGTGTGGGTGACAAGTCACACTGATTGGCTGTAAGAATTGGTCTTTGTACCATTTTATTAAGTGTATTTGCTGACAGCTGGTAACACTGCACTGCTATGTGTGGGTGACAAATCACACTGATTGGCTTTAAGAATTGGTCCTGGTACCATTTTGTTAAGTGTACTTGCTGACAGCTGGTAACACTGCACTGCTATATGTGGGTGACAAGTCACACTGATTGGCTGTAGGAATTGGTCTTGGTACCATTTTACTAAGTGTACTTGCTGACAGCTTGTAACACTGCACTTCTATGTGTGGGTGACAAATCACACTGATTGGCTATAAAAATTGGTCCTGGTATCATTTTGTTAAGTGTACTTGCTGACAGCCGGTAAAACTGCACTGCTATGTGTGGGTGACAAATCATACTGATTGGCTGTAAGAATTGGTCTTTGTACCATTTTATTAAGTGTACTTGCTGACAGCTGGTAACACTGCATTGCTAAGTGTGGGTGACAAGTCACACTGTTTGGCTGTAAGAATTGGTCTTTGTACCATTTTATTAAGTGTACTTGCTGACAGCTGGTAACACTGCACTGCTATGTGTGGGTGACAAGTCACACTGATTGGCTGTAGGAATTGGTCTTGGTACCATTTTATTAAGTGTATTTACTGACAGCTGGTAACACTGCACTGCTATGTGTGGGTGACAAATCACACTGATTGGTTGTAAGAATTGGTCTTGGTACCATTTTATTAAGTTTACTTGCTGACAGCTGGTAACACTGCACTGCTATGTGTGGGTGACAAGTCACACTGATTGGCTGTAAGAATTGGTCTTTGTACCATTTTATTAAGTGTATTTGCTGACAGCTGGTAACACTGCACTGCTATGTGTGGGTGACAAATCACACTGATTGGCTTTAAGAATTGGTCCTGGTACCATTTTGTTAAGTGTACTTGCTGACAGCTGGTAACACTGCACTGCTATATGTGGGTGACAAGTCACACTGATTGGCTGTAGGAATTGGTCTTGGTACCATTTTACTAAGTGTACTTGCTGACAGCTGGTAACACTGCACTGCTATGTGTGGGTGACAAATCACACTGATTGGCTATAAGAATTGGTCCTGGTATCATTTTGTTAAGTGTACTTGCTGACAGCCGGTAAAACTGCACTGCTATGTGTAGGTGACAAATCACACTGATTGGCTATATGAATTGGTCTTGGTACCATTTTATTAAGTGTACTTGATGACTGCTGGTAACACTGCACTGCTATGTGTGGGTGACAAGTTACACTGGCTGTAAGAATTGGTCTTGGTACCATTTTATTAAGTGTACTTGCTGACAGCTGGTAATACTGCACTGGTATGTGTGGGTGACAATTCACACTGATTGGCTATATGAATTGGTCTTGGTACCATTTTATTAAGTGTACTTGCTGACAGCTGCTAACACTGCACTGCTATGTGTGGGTGACAAGTCACGCTGGCTGTAAGAATTGGTCTTTGTACCATTTTATTAAGTGTACTTGCTGACAGCTGGTAACACTGCATTGCTAAGTGTGGGTGACAAGTCACACTGATTGGCTGTAGGAATTGGTCTTGGTACCATTTTATTAAGTGTATTTACTGACAGCTGGTAACACTGCACTGCTATGTGTGGGTGACAAATCACACTGATTGGCTATAAGAATTGGTCTTGGTACCATTTTATTAAGTGTACATGCTTACAGCTGATAACACTGCACTGCTATGCGTGGGTGACAAATCACACTGATTGGTTGTAAGAATTGGTCTTGGTACCATTTTATTAAGTTTACTTGCTGACAGCTGGTAACACTGCACTGCTATGTGTGGGTGACAAGTCACACTGATTGGCTGTAAGAATTGGTCTTTGTACCATTTTATTAAGTGTATTTGCTGACAGCTGGTAACACTGCACTGCTATGTGTGGGTGACAAATCACACTGATTGGCTTTAAGAATTGGTCCTGGTACCATTTTGTTAAGTGTACTTGCTGACAGCTGGTAACACTGCACTGCTATATGTGGGTGACAAGTCACACTGATTGGCTGTAGGAATTGGTCTTGGTACCATTTTACTAAGTGTACTTGCTGACAGCTTGTAACACTGCACTTCTATGTGTGGGTGACAAATCACACTGATTGGCTATAAAAATTGGTCCTGGTATCATTTTGTTAAGTGTACTTGCTGACAGCCGGTAAAACTGCACTGCTATGTGTGGGTGACAAATCATACTGATTGGCTGTAAGAATTGGTCTTTGTACCATTTTATTAAGTGTACTTGCTGACAGCTGGTAACACTGCATTGCTAAGTGTGGGTGACAAGTCACACTGATTGGCTGTAGGAATTGGTCTTGGTAGCATTTTATTAAGTGTATTTACTGACAGCTGGTAACACTGCACTGCTATGTGTGGGTGACAAATCACACTGATTGGTTGTAAGAATTGGTCTTGGTACCATTTTATTAAGTTTACTTGCTGACAGCTGGTAACACTGCACTGCTATGTGTGGGTGACAAGTCACACTGATTGGCTGTAAGAATTGGTCTTTGTACCATTTTATTAAGTGTATTTGCTGACAGCTGGTAACACTGCACTGCTATGTGTGGGTGACAAATCACACTGATTGGCTTTAAGAATTGGTCCTGGTACCATTTTGTTAAGTGTACTTGCTGACAGCTGGTAACACTGCACTGCTATATGTGGGTGACAAGTCACACTGATTGGCTGTAGGAATTGGTCTTGGTACCATTTTACTAAGTGTACTTGCTGACAGCTGGTAACACTGCACTGCTATGTGTGGGTGACAAATCACACTGATTGGCTATAAGAATTGGTCCTGGTATCATTTTGTTAAGTGTACTTGCTGACAGCCGGTAAAACTGCACTGCTATGTGTAGGTGACAAATCATACTGATTGGCAGTAAGAATTGGTCTTGGTACCATTTTATTAAGTGTACTTGCTGACAGCTGGTAACACTGCACTGCTATGTGTGGGTGACAAGTCACACTGATTGGCTGTAAGAATTAGTCTTGGTACCATTTGATTAAGTGTACTTGCAGACAGCTGGTAACACTGCACTGCTATGTGTGAGTGACAAATCACACTGATTGGCTATAAGAATTGGTCTTGGTACCATTTTATTAAGTGTATTTGCTGACAGCTGGTAACACTGCACTGCTATGTGTGGGTGACAAATCACACTGAGTGGCTGTAAGAATTGGTCCTGGTACCATTTTGTTAAGTGTACTTGCTGACAGCTGGTAACACTGCACTGCTATGTGTGGGTGACAAGTCACACTGATTGGCTGTAAGAATTGGTCTTTGTACCATTTTATTAAGTGTATTTGCTGACAGCTGATAACACTGCACTGCTATGTGTGGGTGACAAATCACACTGATTGGCTTTAAGAATTGGTCCTGGTACCATTTTGTTAAGTGTACTTGCTGACAGCTGGTAACACTGCACTGCTATATGTGGGTGACAAGTCACACTGATTGGCTGTAGGAATTGGTCTTGGTACCATTTTACTAAGTGTACTTGCTGACAGCTGGTAACACTGCACTGCTATGTGTGGGTGACAAATCACACTGATTGGCTATAAGAATTGGTCCTGGTATCATTTTGTTAAGTGTACTTGCTGACAGCCGGTAAAACTGCAATGCTATGTGTAGGTGACAAATCATACTGATTGGCAGTAAGAATTGGTCTTGGTACCATTTTATTAAGTGTACTTGCTGACAGCTGGTAACACTGCACTGCTATGTGTGGGTGACAAGTCACACTGATTGGCTGTAAGAATTAGTCTTGGTACCATTTGATTAAGTGTACTTGCAGACAGCTGGTAACACTGCACTGCTATGTGTGAGTGACAAATCACACTGATTGGCTATAAGAATTGGTCTTGGTACCATTTTATTAAGTGTATTTGCTGACAGCTGGTAACACTGCACTGCTATGTGTGGGTGACAAATCACACTGAGTGGCTGTAAGAATTGGTCCTGGTACCATTTTGTTAAGTGTACTTGCTGACAGCTGGTAACACTGCACTGCTATGTGTGGGTGACAAGTCACACTGATTGGCTGTAGGAATTGTTCTTGGTACCATTTTACTAACTGTACTTGCTGACATCTGGTAACACTGCACTGCTATGTGTGGGTGACAAATCACACTGATTGGCTATAAGAATTGGTCCTGGTACCATTTTGTTAAGTGTACTTGCTGACAGCCGGTAAAACTGCACTGCTATGTGTGGGTGACAAATCATACTGATTGGCTGTAAGAATTGGTCTTGGTACCATTTTCTTAAGTGTACTTGCTGACAGCTGGTAACACTTCAGTGCTATGTGTGGATGACAAATCACACTAATTGGCTATAAGAATTGGTCTTGGTACCATTTTATTAAGTGTATTTGCTGACAGCTGGTAACACTGCACTGCTATGTGTGGGTGACAAGTCACACTGATTGGCTGTAAGAATTAATCTTGGTACCATTTTATTAAGTGTACTTGCAGACAGCTGGTAACACTGCACTGCTATGTGTGAGTGACAAATCACACTGATTGGCTATAAGAATTGGTCTTGGTACCATTTTATTAAGTGTATTTGCTGACAGCTGGTAACACTGCACTGCTATGTGTGGGTGACAAATCACACTGAGTGGCTGTAAGAATTGGTCCTGGTACCATTTTGTTAAGTGTACTTGCTGACAGCTGGTAACACTGCACTGCTATGTGTGGGTGACAAGTCACACTGATTGGCTGTAGGAATTGTTCTTGGTACCATTTTACTAAGTGTACTTGCTGACATCTGGTAACACTGCACTGCTATGTGTGGGTGACAAATCACACTGATTGGCTATAAGAATTGGTCCTGGTACCATTTTGTTAAGTGTACTTGCTGACAGCTGGTAACACTGCACTGCTATGTGTGGGTGACAAGTCACACTGATTGGCTGTAGGGATTGGTCTTGGTACCATTTTATTAAGTGTAATTGCTGACAACTGGTAACACTGCACTGCTATGTGTGGGTGACAAATCACACTGATTGGCTATAAGAATTGGTCTTGGTACCATTTTATTAAGTGTACTTGCTTACAGCTGATAACACTGTACTGCTATGCGTGGGTGACAAATCACACTGATTGGTTGTAAGAATTGGTCTTGGTACCATTTTATTAAGTGTACTTGCTTACAGCTGATAACACTGCACTGCTATGCGTGGGTGACAAATCACACTGATTGGCTATATGAATTGGTCTTGGTACCATTTTATTAAGTGTACTTGATGACTGCTGGTAACACTGCACTGCTATGTGTGGGTGACAAGTTACACTGGCTGTAAGAATTGGTCTTGGTACCATTTTATTAAGTGTACTTGCTGACAGCTGGTAATACTGCACTGGTATGTGTGGGTGACAATTCACACTGATTGGCTATATGAATTGGTCTTGGTACCATTTTATTAAGTGTACTTGCTGACAGCTGCTAACACTGCACTGCTATGTGTGGGTGACAAGTCACGCTGGCTGTAAGAATTGGTCTTTGTACCATTTTATTAAGTGTACTTGCTGACAGCTGGTAACACTGCATTGCTAAGTGTGGGTGACAAGTCACACTGTTTGGCTGTAAGAATTGGTCTTTGTACCATTTTATTAAGTGTACTTGCTGACAGCTGGTAACACTGCACTGCTATGTGTGGGTGACAAGTCACACTGATTGGCTGTAGGAATTGGTCTTGGTACCATTTTATTAAGTGTATTTACTGACAGCTGGTAACACTGCACTGCTATGTGTGGTGACAAATCACACTGATTGGCTATAAGAATTGGTCTTGGTACCATTTTATTAAGTGTACATGCTTACAGCTGATAACACTGCACTGCTATGCGTGGGTGACAAATCACACTGATTGGTTGTAAGAATTGGTCTTGGTACCATTTTATTAAGTTTACTTGCTGACAGCTGGTAACACTGCACTGCTATGTGTGGGTGACAAGTCACACTGATTGGCTGTAAGAATTGGTCTTTGTACCATTTTATTAAGTGTATTTGCTGACAGCTGGTAACACTGCACTGCTATGTGTGGGTGACAAATCACACTGATTGGCTTTAAGAATTGGTCCTGGTACCATTTTGTTAAGTGTACTTGCTGACAGCTGGTAACACTGCACTGCTATATGTGGGTGACAAGTCACACTGATTGGCTGTAGGAATTGGTCTTGGTACCATTTTACTAAGTGTACTTGCTGACAGCTTGTAACACTGCACTTCTATGTGTGGGTGACAAATCACACTGATTGGCTATAAAAATTGGTCCTGGTATCATTTTGTTAAGTGTACTTGCTGACAGCCGGTAAAACTGCACTGCTATGTGTGGGTGACAAATCATACTGATTGGCTGTAAGAATTGGTCTTTGTACCATTTTATTAAGTGTACTTGCTGACAGCTGGTAACACTGCATTGCTAAGTGTGGGTGACAAGTCACACTGTTTGGCTGTAAGAATTGGTCTTTGTACCATTTTATTAAGTGTACTTGCTGACAGCTGGTAACACTGCACTGCTATGTGTGGGTGACAAGTCACACTGATTGGCTGTAGGAATTGGTCTTGGTACCATTTTATTAAGTGTATTTACTGACAGCTGGTAACACTGCACTGCTATGTGTGGGTGACAAATCACACTGATTGGTTGTAAGAATTGGTCTTGGTACCATTTTATTAAGTTTACTTGCTGACAGCTGGTAACACTGCACTGCTATGTGTGGGTGACAAGTCACACTGATTGGCTGTAAGAATTGGTCTTTGTACCATTTTATTAAGTGTATTTGCTGACAGCTGGTAACACTGCACTGCTATGTGTGGGTGACAAATCACACTGATTGGCTTTAAGAATTGGTCCTGGTACCATTTTGTTAAGTGTACTTGCTGACAGCTGGTAACACTGCACTGCTATATGTGGGTGACAAGTCACACTGATTGGCTGTAGGAATTGGTCTTGGTACCATTTTACTAAGTGTACTTGCTGACAGCTTGTAACACTGCACTGCTATGTGTGGGTGACAAATCACACTGATTGGCTATAAGAATTGGTCCTGGTATCATTTTGTTAAGTGTACTTGCTGACAGCCGGTAAAACTGCACTGCTATGTGTAGGTGACAAATCATACTGATTGGCAGTAAGAATTGGTCTTGGTACCATTTTATTAAGTGTACTTGCTGACAGCTGGTAACACTGCACTGCTATGTGTGGGTGACAAGTCACACTGATTGGCTGTAAGAATTAGTCTTGGTACCATTTGATTAAGTGTACTTGCAGACAGCTGGTAACACTGCACTGCTATGTGTGAGTGACAAATCACACTGATTGGCTATAAGAATTGGTCTTGGTACCATTTTATTAAGTGTATTTGCTGACAGCTGGTAACACTGCACTGCTATGTGTGGGTGACAAATCACACTGAGTGGCTGTAAGAATTGGTCCTGGTACCATTTTGTTAAGTGTACTTGCTGACAGCTGGTAACACTGCACTGCTATGTGTGGGTGACAAGTCACACTGATTGGCTGTAGGAATTGTTCTTGGTACTATTTTACTAAGTGTACTTGCTGACATCTGGTAACACTGCACTGCTATGTGTGGGTGACAAATCACACTGATTGGCTATAAGAATTGGTCCTGGTACCATTTTGTTAAGTGTACTTGCTGACAGCCGGTAAAACTGCACTGCTATGTGTGGGTGACAAATCATACTGATTGGCTGTAAGAATTGGTCTTGGTACCATTTTATTAAGTGTACTTGCTTACAGCTGATAACACTGCACTGCTATGCGTGGGTGACAAATCACACTGATTGGCTATATGAATTGGTCTTGGTACCATTTTATTAAGTGTACTTGATGACTGCTGGTAACACTGCACTGCTATGTGTGGGTGACAAGTTACACTGGCTGTAAGAATTGGTCTTGGTACCATTTTATTAAGTGTACTTGCTGACAGCTGGTAATACTGCACTGGTATGTGTGGGTGACAATTCACACTGATTGGCTACATGAATTGGTCTTGGTACCATTTTATTAAGTGTACTTGCTGACAGCTGCTAACACTGCACTGCTATGTGTGGGTGACAAGTCACGCTGGCTGTAAGAATTGGTCTTTGTACCATTTTATTAAGTGTACTTGCTGACAGCTGGTAACACTGCATTGCTAAGTGTGGGTGACAAGTCACACTGTTTGGCTGTAAGAATTGGTCTTTGTACCATTTTATTAAGTGTACTTGCTGACAGCTGGTAACACTGCACTGCTATGTGTGGGTGACAAGTCACACTGATTGGCTGTAGGAATTGGTCTTGGTACCATTTTATTAAGTGTATTTACTGACAGCTGGTAACACTGCACTGCTATGTGTGGTGACAAATCACACTGATTGGCTATAAGAATTGGTCTTGGTACCATTTTATTAAGTGTACATGCTTACAGCTGATAACACTGCACTGCTATGCGTGGGTGACAAATCACACTGATTGGTTGTAAGAATTGGTCTTGGTACCATTTTATTAAGTTTACTTGCTGACAGCTGGTAACACTGCACTGCTATGTGTGGGTGACAAGTCACACTGATTGGCTGTAAGAATTGGTCTTTGTACCATTTTATTAAGTGTATTTGCTGACAGCTGGTAACACTGCACTGCTATGTGTGGGTGACAAATCACACTGATTGGCTTTAAGAATTGGTCCTGGTACCATTTTGTTAAGTGTACTTGCTGACAGCTGGTAACACTGCACTGCTATATGTGGGTGACAAGTCACACTGATTGGCTGTAGGAATTGGTCTTGGTACCATTTTACTAAGTGTACTTGCTGACAGCTTGTAACACTGCACTTCTATGTGTGGGTGACAAATCACACTGATTGGCTATAAAAATTGGTCCTGGTATCATTTTGTTAAGTGTACTTGCTGACAGCCGGTAAAACTGCACTGCTATGTGTGGGTGACAAATCATACTGATTGGCTGTAAGAATTGGTCTTTGTACCATTTTATTAAGTGTACTTGCTGACAGCTGGTAACACTGCATTGCTAAGTGTGGGTGACAAGTCACACTGTTTGGCTGTAAGAATTGGTCTTTGTACCATTTTATTAAGTGTACTTGCTGACAGCTGGTAACACTGCACTGCTATGTGTGGGTGACAAGTCACACTGATTGGCTGTAGGAATTGGTCTTGGTACCATTTTATTAAGTGTATTTACTGACAGCTGGTAACACTGCACTGCTATGTGTGGGTGACAAATCACACTGATTGGTTGTAAGAATTGGTCTTGGTACCATTTTATTAAGTTTACTTGCTGACAGCTGGTAACACTGCACTGCTATGTGTGGGTGACAAGTCACACTGATTGGCTGTAAGAATTGGTCTTTGTACCATTTTATTAAGTGTATTTGCTGACAGCTGGTAACACTGCACTGCTATGTGTGGGTGACAAATCACACTGATTGGCTTTAAGAATTGGTCCTGGTACCATTTTGTTAAGTGTACTTGCTGACAGCTGGTAACACTGCACTGCTATATGTGGGTGACAAGTCACACTGATTGGCTGTAGGAATTGGTCTTGGTACCATTTTACTAAGTGTACTTGCTGACAGCTGGTAACACTGCACTGCTATGTGTGGGTGACAAATCACACTGATTGGCTATAAGAATTGGTCCTGGTATCATTTTGTTAAGTGTACTTGCTGACAGCCGGTAAAACTGCACTGCTATGTGTAGGTGACAAATCATACTGATTGGCAGTAAGAATTGGTCTTGGTACCATTTTATTAAGTGTACTTGCTGACAGCTGGTAACACTACACTGCTATGTGTGGGTGACAAGTCACACTGATTGGCTGTAAGAATTAGTCTTGGTACCATTTGATTAAGTGTACTTGCAGACAGCTGGTAACACTGCACTGCTATGTGTGAGTGACAAATCACACTGATTGGCTATAAGAATTGGTCTTGGTACCATTTTATTAAGTGTATTTGCTGACAGCTGGTAACACTGCACTGCTATGTGTGGGTGACAAATCACACTGAGTGGCTGTAAGAATTGGTCCTGGTACCATTTTGTTAAGTGTACTTGCTGACAGCTGGTAACACTGCACTGCTATGTGTGGGTGACAAGTCACACTGATTGGCTGTAAGAATTGGTCTTTGTACCATTTTATTAAGTGTATTTGCTGACAGCTGGTAACACTGCACTGCTATGTGTGGGTGACAAATCACACTGATTGGCTTTAAGAATTGGTCCTGGTACCATTTTGTTAAGTGTACTTGCTGACAGCTGGTAACACTGCACTGCTATATGTGGGTGACAAGTCACACTGATTGGCTGTAGGAATTGGTCTTGGTACCATTTTACTAAGTGTACTTGCTGACAGCTGGTAACACTGCACTGCTATGTGTGGGTGACAAATCACACTGATTGGCTATAAGAATTGGTCCTGGTATCATTTTGTTAAGTGTACTTGCTGACAGCCGGTAAAACTGCACTGCTATGTGTAGGTGACAAATCATACTGATTGGCAGTAAGAATTGGTCTTGGTACCATTTTATTAAGTGTACTTGCTGACAGCTGGTAACACTGCACTGCTATGTGTGGGTGACAAGTCACACTGATTGGCTGTAAGAATTAGTCTTGGTACCATTTGATTAAGTGTACTTGCAGACAGCTGGTAACACTGCACTGCTATGTGTGAGTGACAAATCACACTGATTGGCTATAAGAATTGGTCTTGGTACCATTTTATTAAGTGTATTTGCTGACAGCTGGTAACACTGCACTGCTATGTGTGGGTGACAAATCACACTGAGTGGCTGTAAGAATTGGTCCTGGTACCATTTTGTTAAGTGTACTTGCTGACAGCTGGTAACACTGCACTGCTATGTGTGGGTGACAAGTCACACTGATTGGCTGTAGGAATTGTTCTTGGTACCATTTTACTAAGTGTACTTGCTGACATCTGGTAACACTGCACTGCTATGTGTGGGTGACAAATCACACTGATTGGCTATAAGAATTGGTCCTGGTACCATTTTGTTAAGTGTACTTGCTGACAGCCGGTAAAACTGCACTGCTATGTGTGGGTGACAAATCATACTGATTGGCTGTAAGAATTGGTCTTGGTACCATTTTCTGAAGTGTACTTGCTGACAGCTGGTAACACTTCAGTGCTATGTGTGGATGACAAATCACACTAATTGGCTATAAGAATTGGTCTTGGTACCATTTTATTAAGTGTATTTGCTGACAGCTGGTAACACTGCACTGCTATGTGTGGGTGACAAGTCACACTGATTGGCTGTAAGAATTAGTCTTGGTACCATTTTATTAAGTGTACTTGCAGACAGCTGGTAACACTGCACTGCTATGTGTGAGTGACAAATCACACTGATTGGCTATAAGAATTGGTCTTGGTACCATTTTATTAAGTGTATTTGCTGACAGCTGGTAACACTGCACTGCTATGTGTGGGTGACAAATCACACTGAGTGGCTGTAAGAATTGGTCCTGGTACCATTTTGTTAAGTGTACTTGCTGACAGCTGGTAACACTGCACTGCTATGTGTGGGTGACAAGTCACACTGATTGGCTGTAGGAATTGTTCTTGGTACCATTTTACTAAGTGTACTTGCTGACATCTGGTAACACTGCACTGCTATGTGTGGGTGACAAATCACACTGATTGGCTATAAGAATTGGTCCTGGTACCATTTTGTTAAGTGTACTTGCTGACAGCTGGTAACACTGCACTGCTATGTGTGGGTGACAAGTCACACTGATTGGCTGTAGGGATTGGTCTTGGTACCATTTTATTAAGTGTAATTGCTGACAACTGGTAACACTGCACTGCTATGTGTGGGTGACAAATCACACTGATTGGCTATAAGAATTGGTCTTGGTACCATTTTATTAAGTGTACTTGCTTACAGCTGATAACACTGCACTGCTATGCGTGGGTGACAAATCACACTGATTGGTTGAGAGAATTGGTCTTGGTACCATTTTATTAAGTTTACTTGCTGACAGCTGGTAACACTACACTGCTATGTGTGGGTGACAAGTCACACTGATTGGCTGTAGGAATTGGTCTTGTTACCATTTTATTAAGTGTATTTGCTGACAGCTGGTAACACTGCACTGCTATGTGTGGGTGACAACTCACACTGATTGGCTGTAAGAATTGGTCCTGGTACCATTTTGTTAAGTGTATTTGCTGACAGCTGGTAACACTGCACTGCTATGTGTGGGTGACAGATCACACTGATTGGCTGTAAGAATTGGTCCTGGTACCATTTTGTTAAGTGTACTTGCTGACAGCTGGCAACACTGCACTGCTATGTGTGGGTGACAAGTCACACTGATTGGCTGTAGGAATTTTTCTTGGTACCATTTTACTAAGTGTACTTGCTGACAGCTGGTAACACTGCACTGCTGTGTGTGGGTGACAAATCACACTGATTGGCTGTAGGAATTGGTCTTGGTACCATTTTATTAAGTGTATTTACTGACAGCTGATAACACTGCACTGCTATGTGTGGGTGACTAGTCACACTGATTTGCTGTAAGAATTAGTCTTGGTACCATTTTATTAAGTGCACTTGCTGACAGCTGGTAACACTGCACTGCTATGTGTGGGTGACAAGTCACACTGGCTGTAAGAATTGGTCTTGGTACCATTTTATTAGTTGTACTTGCTGACAGCTGGTAACACTGCACTGCTATGTGTGGGTGACAAGTCACACTGATTGGCTGTAAGAATTGGCCTTGGTACCATTTTATTAAGTGTACTTTCTGACAGCCGGTAAAACTGCACTGCTATGTGTGGGTGACAAATCATACTGATTGGCTGTAAGAATTGGTCTTGGTTCCATTTTATTAAGTGTACTTGCTGACAGCTGGTAACACTGCACTGCTATGTGCGGATGACAAATCACACTGATTGGCTATAAGAATTGGTCTTGGTACCATTTTATTAAGTGTATTTGCTGACAGCTGGTAACACTGTACTGCTATGTGTGGGTGACAGGTCACACTGATTGGCTGTAGGAATTGGTCTTGGTACCATTTTACTAAGTGTACTTGCTGACAGCTGGTAACACTTCAATGCTATGTGTGGGTGACAAGTCACACTGATTGGCTGTAAGAATTGGTCCTGGTACCATTTTATTAAGTGTACTTGCTGAAAGCTGGTAACACTGCACTCCTATGTATGGGTGACAAATCACACTGATTGGCTGTAAAACATGATCTTGGTACCATTTTATTAAGTGTATTTGCTAACAGCTGGTAACACTGCACTGCTATGTGTAGGTGACAAGTCACACTGATTGGCTGTAAGAATTAGTCTTGGTACCATTTTCTTAAGTGTACTTGCTGACAGCTGGTAACACTGCACTGCTATGTGTGGGTGAGAAATCACACTGATTGGCTATAAGAATTGGTCTCGGTACCATTTTATTAAGTGTACTTGCTTACAGCTGATAATACTGCACTGCTATGCGTGGGTGACAAATCACACTGATTGGCTATATGAATTGGTCTTGGTACCATTTTATTAAGTGTACTTGCTGACAGCTGGTAACACTGCACTGCTATGTGTGGGTGACAAGTCACACTGGCTGTAAGAATTGGTCTTGGTACCATTTTATTAAGTGTACTTGCTGACAGCTGGTAATACTGCACTGCTATGTGTGGGTGACAATTCACACTGATTGTCTATATGAATTGGTCTTGGTACCATTTTATTAAGTGTACTTGCTGACAGCTGGTAACACTGCACTGCTATGTGTGGGTGACAAGTCACACTGGCTGTAAGAATTGGTCTTTGTACCATTTTATTAAGTGTACTTGCTGACAGCTGGTAATACTGCACTGCTATGTGTGGGTGACAATTCACACTGATTGGCTGTTGGAATTGATCTTAATACCATTTTATTAAGTGTACTTGCCGACAGCTGGTAACACTGCACTGCTATGTGTGGGTGACAGGTCACACTGATTGGCTGTAAAAATTGGCCTTGGTACCATTTTATTAAGTGTACTTTCTGACAGCCGGTAAAACTGCACTGCTATGTGTGGGTGACAAATCATACTGATTGGCTGTAAGAATTGGTCTTGGTTCCATTTTATTAAGTGTACTTGCTGACAGCTGGTAACACTGCACTGCTATGTGCGGATGACAAATCACACTGATTGGCTATAAGAATTGGTCTTGGTACCATTTTATTAAGTGTATTTGCTGACAGCTGGTAACACTGCACTGCTATGTGTGGGTGACAGGTCACACTGATTGGCTGTAGGAATTGGTCTTGGTACCATTTTACTAAGTGTACTTGCTGACAGCTGGTAACACTTCAATGCTATGTGTGGGTGACAAGTCACACTGATTGGCTGTTAGAATTGGTCCTGGTACCATTTTATTAAGTGTACTTGCTGAAAGCTGGTAACACTGCACTCCTATGTATGGGTGACAAATCACACTGATTGGCTGTAAAACATGATCTTGTTACCATTTTATTAAGTGTATTTGCTAACAGCTGGTAACACTGCACTGCTATGTGTAGGTGACAAGTCACACTGATTGGCTGTAAGAATTAGTCTTGGTACCATTTTCTTAAGTGTACTTGCTGACAGCTGGTAACACTGCACTGCTATGTGTGGGTGAGAAATCACACTGATTGGCTATAAGAATTGGTCTCGGTACCATTTTATTAAGTGTACTTGCTTACAGCTGATAATACTGCACTGCTATGCGTGGGTGACAAATCACACTGATTGGCTATATGAATTGGTCTTGGTACCATTTTATTAAGTGTACTTGCTGACAGCTGGTAACACTGCACTGCTATGTGTGGGTGCAAGTCACACTGGATGTAAGAATTGGTCTTGGTACCATTTTATTAAGTGTACTTGCTGACAGCTGGTAATACTGCACTGCTATGTGTGGGTGACAATTCACACTGATTGGCTATATGAATTGGTCTTGGTACCATTTTATTAAGTGTACTTGATGACAGCTGGTAACACTGCACTGCTATGTGTGGGTGACAAGTCACACTGGCTGTAAGAATTGGTCTTTGTACCATTTTATTAAGTGTACTTGCTGACAGCTGGTAATACTGCACTGCTATGTGTGGGTGACAATTCACACTGATTGGCTGTTGGAATTGATCTTAATACCATTTTATTAAGTGTACTTGCCGACAGCTGGTAACACTGCACTGCTATGTGTGGGTGACAGGTCACACTGATTGGCTGTAAAATGATCTTGGTACCATTTTATTAAGTGTACTTGCTGACAGATGGAAACAGTGCACTGCTATGTGTCGGTGACAAGTCACTGTGATTGGCTGTAAGAATTAGTCTTGGTACCATTTTATTAAGTGTACTTGCTGACAGCTGGTAACACTGCACTGCTATGTGTGGGTGACAAGTCACACTGATTGGCTGTAAGAATTGGTCTTTGTACCATTTTATTAAGTGTACTTGCTGACAGCCAGTAAAACTGCACTGCTATGTGTGGCTGACAAATCATACTGATTGGCTGTAAGAATTGGTCTTGGTACCATTTTATTAAGTGTTCTTGCTGACAGCTGGTAACACTGCACTGCTATGTGTGGATGACAAATCAAACTGATTGGCTATAAGAATTGCTCTTGGTACCATTTTATTAAGTGTATTTGCTAAAAGCTGGTAACACTGCACTGCTATGTGTAGGTGACAAGTCACACTGATTGGCTGTAAGAATTAGTCTTGGTACCATTTTATTAAGTGTACATGCTGACAGCTGGTAACACTGCACTGCTATGTGTGGGTGACAAGTTACACTGATTGGCTATAAGAATTGCTCTCGGTACCATTTTGTTAAGTGTATTTGCTAACAGCTGGTAACACTGTACTGCTATGTGTAGGTGACAAGTCACACTGATTGGCTGTAAGAATTAG
Organism: Saccoglossus kowalevskii; assembly: GCF_978046115.1. NCBI lineage: Eukaryota > Metazoa > Hemichordata > Enteropneusta > Harrimaniidae > Saccoglossus > Saccoglossus kowalevskii. The sequence goes on from NC_140646.1 coordinate 42,769,249, forward strand.
TCTTGGTACCATTTTATTAAGTGTACTTGCTGACAGCTGGTAACACTGCACTGCTATGTGTGGGTGAGCAATCACACTGATTGGCTATAAGAATTGGTCTTTGTACCATTGTGTTAAGTGTATATGCTGACAGCTTGTAACACTGCACTGCTATGTGTGGGTGACAAGTCACACTGATTGGCTGTAAGAATTGATCTTGGTACCATTGTATTAAGTGTACTTGCTAACAGCTGGAAACAGTGCACTGCTATGTGTGGGTGACAAGTCACACTGATTTGATGTTGGAATTGGTCTTGGTACCATTTTATTAAGTGTACTTGCTGACTGCTGGTAACACTGCACTGCTATGTGTGGGTGACAAATCACACTGATTGGCTGTAAAAAATGATCATGGTTCCATTTTATTAAGTGTAGTTGCTGACAGCTGGTAACACTGCACTGCTATGTGTGGGTGACAAATCACACTGATTGGCAGTAAAAAATGATCTTGGTACCATTTTATTAAGTGTACTTGCTGACAGCTGGTAACACTGCACTGTTATGTGTGGGTGGCAAATCACACTGATTGGCTGTAAAAAATGATCTTGGTACCATTTTATTAAGTGTACTTGCTGACAGCTGGTAACACTGCACTGCTATATGTGGGTGACAAGTCACACTGGCTGTAAGAATTGGTCTTGGTACCATTTTATTACGTGTACTTGCTGACAGCTGGTAACACTGCACTGCTATGTGTGGGTGACAAGTTACACTGATTGGCTATAAGAATTGCTCTTGGTACTATTTTATTAAGTGTATTTGCTAACAGCTGGTAACACTGCACTGCTATGTGTAGGTGACAAGTAACACTGATTGGCTGTAAGAATTAGTCTTGGTACCATTTTATTAAGTGTACTTGCTGACAGCTGGTAACACTGCACTGCTATGTGTGGGTGAGAAATCACACTGATTGGCTATAAGAATTGGTCTCGGTACCATTTTATTAAGTGTACTTGCTTACAGCTGATACTACTGCACTGATATGCGTGGGTGACAAATCACACTGATTGGCTATATGAATTGGTCTTGGGACCATTTTATTAAGTGTACTTGCTGACAGCTGGTAACACTGCACTGCTATGTGTGGGTGACAAGTCACACTGGCTGCAAGAATTGGTCTTGGTACCATTTTATTAAGTGTACTTGCTGACAGCTGGTAATACTGCACTGCTATGTGTGGGTGACAATTCACACTGATTGGCTATATGAATTGGTCTTGGTACCATTTTATTAAGTGTACTTGCTGACAGCTGGTAACACTGCACTGCTATGTGTGGGTGACAAGTCACACTGTTTGGCTGCAAGAATTGGTCCTGGTACCATTGTATTAAGTATACTTGCTGACAGCTGATAATACTGCACTGCTATGTGTGGGTGACAATTCACACTGATTGGCTGTTGGAATTGGTCTTAATACCATTTTATTAAGTGTACTTGCCGACAGCTGGTAACACTGCACTGCTATGTGTGGGTGACAAGTCACACTGATTGGCTGTAAAAAATGATCTTGGTACCATTTTATTAAGTGTACTTGCTGACAGATGGAAACACTGCACTGCTATGTGTCGGTGACAAGTCACTGTGATTGGCTGTAAGAATTAGTCTTGGTACCATTTTATTAAGTGTACTTGCTGACAGCTGGTAACACTGCACGGCTATGTGTGGGTGATAAGTCACACTGATTGGCTGTAAGAATTGGTCTTTGTACCATTTTATTAAGTGTACTTGCTGACAGCCAGTAAAACTGCACTGCTATGTGTGGGTGACAAATCATACTGATTGGCTGTAAGAATTGCTCTTGGTACCATTTTATTAAGTGTCCTTGCTGACAGCTGGTAACACTGCACTGCTATGTGTGGATGACAAATCACACTGATTGGCTATAAGAATTGCTCTTGGTACCATTTTATTAAGTGTATTTGCTAACAGCTGGTAACACTGCACTGCTATTTGTAGGTGACAAGTCACACTGATTGGCTGTAAGAATTAGTCTTGGTACCATTTTATTAAGTGTACTTGCTGACAGCTGGTAACACTGCACTGCTATGTGTGGGTGAGAAATCACACTGATTGGCTATAGGAATTGGTCTTGGTACCATTTTATTAAGTGTACTTGCTTACAGCTGATAACACTGCACTGCTATGCGTGGGTGACAAATCACACTGATTGGCTATATGAATTGGTCTTGGTACCATTTTATTAAGTGTACTTGATGACTGCTGGTAACACTGCACTGCTATGTGTGGGTGACAAGTTACACTGGCTGTAAGAATTGGTCTTGGTACCATTTTATTAAGTGTACTTGCTGACAGCTGGTAATACTGCACTGCTATGTGTGGGTGACAATTCACACTGATTGGCTATATGAATTGGTCTTGGTACCATTTTATTAAGTGTACTTGCTGACAGCTGGTAACACTGCACTGCTATGTGTGGGTGACAAGTCACGCTGGCTGTAAGAATTGGTCTTTGTACCATTTTATTAAGTGTACTTGCTGACAGCTGGTAACACTGCATTGCTAAGTGTGGGTGACAAGTCACACTGTTTGGCTGTAAGAATTGGTCTTTGTACCATTTTATTAAGTGTACTTGCTGACAGCTGGTAACACTGCACTGCTATGTGTGGGTGACAAGTCACACTGATTGGCTGTAAGAATTAGTCTTGGAACCATTTTATTAAGTGTACTTGCTGACAGCTGGTAACACTGCACTGCTATGTGTGGGTGACAAGTCACACTGATTGGCTGTAAGAATTGGTCTTTGTACCATTTTATTAAGTGTACTTGCTGACAGCTGGTAACACTGCACTGCTATGTGTGGGTGATAAGTCTCACTGATTGGCTGTAAGAATTAGTCTTGGAACCATTTTATTAAGTGTAATTGCTGACAGCTGGTAACACTGCACTGCTATGTGTGGGTGACAAATCACTCTGATTGGCTATAAGAATTGCTCTTGGTACCATTTTATTAAGTGTATTTGCTAACAGCTGGTAACACTGCACTGCTATGTGTAGGTGACAAGACACACTGATTGGCTGTAAGAATTAGTCTTGGTACAATTTTATTAAGTGTACTTGCTGACAGCTGGTAACACTGCACTGCTATGTGGGGGTGAGAAATCACACTGATTGGCTATAAGAATTGGTCTTGGTACCATTTTATTAAGTGTACTTGCTTACAGCTGATAACACTGCACTGCTATGCGTGGGTGACAAATCACACTGATTGGCTACATGAATTGGTCTTGGTACCATTTTAATAAGTGTACTTGATGACAGCTTGTAACACTGCACTGCTATGTGTGGGTGACAAGTTACACTGGCTGTAAGAATTGGTCTTGGTACCATTTTATTAAGTGTACTTGCTGACAGCTGGTAATACTGCACTGCTATGTGTGGGTGACAATTCACACTGATTGGCTATATGAATTGGTCTTGGTACCATTTTATTAAGTGTACTTGCTGACAGCTGATAACACTTCACTGATATGTGTGGGTGACAAGTCACACTGATTGGCTGTAAAAATTAGTCTTAATTCCATTTTATTAAGTGTACTTGCTGACAGCGGGTAATACTGTACTGCTATGTGTGGGTGACAAGTCACACTGATTGGCTATAAGAATTGGTCTTGGTACCATTTTATTAAGTGTACTTGCTTACAGCTGATAACACTTCACTGATATGTGTGGGTGACAAGTCACACTGATTGGCTGTAAAAATTAGTCTTAATTCCATTTTATTAAGTGTACTTGCTGACAGCAGGTAACACTGCACTGCTATGTTGTGGGTGACAAATCACACTGATTGTCTATAAGAATTGGTCGTGGTATCATTTTATTAAGTGTACTTGCTTACATCTCGTAACACTGTACTGCTATGTGTGGGTGACAAGTCACACTGTTTGGCTGTAAGAATTTGTCTTGGTACCATTTTTTTAAGTTTACTTGCTGACAGCTGGTAACACTGCACTGCTATGTGTGGGTGACAAGTCACACTGATTGGCTGTAGGAATTGGTCTTCGTACCATTGTGTTAAGTGTACTTGCTGACAGCTGGTAACACTGCTCTGCTATGTGTGGGTGACAAGTCACACTGATTGTCTGTAGGAATTGGTCTTGGTACCATTTTATTAAGTGTACATGCTGCCAGCTTGTAACACTGCACTGCTATGTGTGGGTGACAAGTTACACTGATTGGCTGTAAGAATTGGTCTTTGTACCATTTTATTAAGTGTACTTGCTGACAGCCCGTAAAACTGCACTGCTATGTGTGGGTGACAAATCATACTGATTGGCTGTAAGAATTGGTCTTGGTACCATTTTATTAAGTGTCCTTGCTGACAGCTGGTAACACTGCACTGCTATGTGTGGATGACAAATCACACTGATTGGCTATGAGAATTGTTATTGGTACCATTTTATTAAGTGTATTTGCTAACAGCTGGTAACACTGCACTGCTATGTGTGGGTGACAAGTCACACTGATTGGCTGTAAGAATTAGTCTTGGTACCATTTTATTAAGTGTACTTGCTGACAGCTGGTAACACTGCACTGCTATGTGTGGGTGAGAAATCACACTGATTGGCTATAAGAATTGGTCTTGGTACCATTTTATTAAGTGTACTTGCTTACAGCTGATAACACTGCACTGCTATGCGTGGGTGACAAATCACACTGATTGGCTGCAAGAATTGGCCTTGGTACCATTTTATTAAGTGTACTTGCTGACAGCTGGTAACACTGCACTGCTATGCGTGGGTGACAAATCACACTGATTGGCTATAAGAATTGGTCTTTGTACCATTTTATTAAGTGTACTTGCTGACAGCTGGTAACACTGCACTGCTATGTGTGGGTGACAAATCACACTGATTGGCTATATGAATTGGTCTTGGTAGCATTTTATTAAGTGTACTTGCTGACAGCTGGTAACACTGTACTGCTATGTGTGGGTGACAAATCACACTGATTGGCTATAACAATTGGTTTTGGTACCATTTTATTAAGTGTACTTGCTGACAGCTGGTAACACTGTACTGCTATGTGTGGGTGACAAGTCACACTGTTTGGCTGTAAGAATTGGTCTTGGTACCATTTTATTAAGTTTACGTGCTGACAGCTGGTAACACTGCACTGCTATATGTGGGTGACAAGTCACACTGATTGGCTGTAAGAATTGGTCTTTGAACCATTGTATTAAGTGTACTTGCTGACATCTGATAAAACTGCACTGCTATGTGTGGGTGACAAGTCACACTGATTGGCTGTAAGAATTAGTCTTGGTACCATTTTATTAAGTGTACTTACTGACAGCTGGTAACACTGCACTGCTATGTGTGGGTGACAAATCACACTGATTGGCTATAAGAATTGGTCTTAGTACCATTTTATTAAGTGTACTTGCTTACAACTGATAACACTGTACTGCTATGTGTGCGTGACAAGTCACACTGTTTGGCTGTAAGAATTGGTCTTGGTACCATTTTATTAAGTGTACTTGCTGACAGCTGGTAACACTGTACTGCTATGTGTGGGTGACAAATCACACTGATTGGCTGTAACAATTGGTCTTGGTACCATTTTATTAAGTTTACTTGCTGACAGCTGGTAACACTGCACTGGTATATGTGGGTGACAAGTCACACTGATTGGCTGTAAGAATTGGCCTTGGTACCATTTTATTAAATGTACTTGCTGACGGCTGGTAACACTGCACTGCTATGTGTGGATGACAAATCGCACTGATTGGCTATATGAATTGGTCTTGGTACCATTTTATTAAATGTACTTGCTGACAGCTGGAAATACTGCACTGCTATGTGTGGGTGACAAATCACACTGATTGGCTGTAAGAATTGGTCTTGGTACCATTTTATTAAGTGTACTTGCTGACAGCTATTAACACTGTACTGCTATGTGTGGGTGACAAGTCACACTGTTTGGCTGTAAGAATTGGTCTTGGTACCATTTTATTAAGTTTACTTGCTGACAGCTTGTAACACTGCACTGCTATGTGTGGGTGACAAGTCACACTGATTGGCTGTAAGAATTGGTCTTGGTACCATTGTATTAAGTGTACTTGCTGACATCTGATAAAACTGCACTTCTATGTGTGGGTGACAAGTCACACTGATTGAGTGTAAGAATTAGTCTTGGTACCATTTTATTAAGTGTACTTGCTGACAGCTGGTAACAGTGCACTGCTACGTGTGGGTGACAAGTTACACTGATTTGCTGTTGGAATTGATCTTGGTACCATTTTATTAAGTGTACTTGCTGACAGCTGGTAACACTGCACTGCTACGTGTGGGTGACAAATCACACTGATTGGCTGTAAAAAATGATCTTGGTACCATTTTATTAAGTGTATTTGCTGACAGCTGGTAACATTGCACTGCAATATGTGGGTGACAAGTCACACTGGCTGTAAGAATTGGTCTTGGTACCATTTTATTAAATGTACTTGCTGACAGCTGGTAACACTGCACATCTATGCGTGGGTGACAAATCACACTGATTGGCTATAAGAATTGGTCTTTGTATCATTTTATTAAGTGTACTTGCTGACGGCTTGTAACACTGCACTGCTATGTGTGGATGACAAATCGCACTGATTGGCTATATGAATTGGTCTGGGTACCATTTTATTAAATGTACTTGCTGACAGCTGGTAATACTGCACTGCTATGTGTGGGTGACAAGTCACACTGATTGGCTGTAAGAATTGGCCTTGGTACCATTTTATTAAATGTACTTGCTGACGGCTGGTAACACTGCACTGCTATGTGTGGATGACAAATCGCACTGATTGGCTATATGAATTGGTCTTGGTACCATTTTATTAAAAGTACTTGCTGACAGCTGGTAATACTGCACTGCTATGTGTGGGTGACAAATCACACTGATTGGCTGTTAGAATTGGTCTTGGTACCATTTTATTAAGTGTACTTGCTGAGAGCTATTAACACTGTACTGCTATGTGTGGGTGACAAGTCACACTGTTTGGCTGTAAGAATTGGTCTTGGTACCATTTTATTAAGTTTACTTGCTGACAGCTTGTTACACTGCACTGCTATGTGTGGGTGACAAGTCACACTGATTGGCTGTAAGAATTGGTCTTGGTACCATTGTATTAAGTGTACTTGCTGACATCTGATAAAACTGCACTTCTATGTGTGGGTGACAAGTCACACTGATTGGCTGTAAGAATTAGTCTTGGTACCATTTTATTAAGTGTACTTGCTGACAGCTGGTAACAGTGCACTGCTACGTGTGGGTGACAAGTCACACTGATTTGCTGTTGGAATTGGTCTTGGTACCATTTTATTAAGTGTACTTGCTGACAGCTGGTAACACTGCACTGCTATGTGTGGGTGACAAATCACACTGATTGGCTGTAAAAAATGATCTTGGTACCATTTTATTAAGTGTAATTGCTGACAGCTGGTAACATTGCACTGCAATATGTGGGTGACAAGTCATACTGGCTGTAAGAATTGGTCTTGGTACCATTTTATTACGTGTACTTGCTGACAGCTGGTAACACTGCACTGCTATGTGTGGGTGACAAGTTACACTGATTGGCTGTAAGAATTGGTCTTTGTACCATTTTATTAAGTGTACTTGCTGACAGCCCGTAAAACTGCACTGCTATGTGTGGGTGACAAATCATACTGATTGGCTATAAGAATTGGTCTTGGTACCATTTTATTAAGTGTACTTGCTGACAGCTGGTAACACTGCACTGCTATGTGTGGGTGAGAAATCACACTGATTGGCTATAAGAATTGGTCTTGGTACCATTTTATTAAGTGTACTTGCTGACAGCTGGTAACACTGCACTGCTATGCGTGGGTGACAAATCACACTGATTGGCTATAATAATTGGTCTTTGTACCATTTTATTAAGTGTACTTGCTGACAGCTGGTAACACTGCACTGCTATGTGTGGGTGACAAATCACACTGATTGGCTATATGAATTGGTCTTGGTACCATTTTATTAAGTGTACTTGCTTACAGCTGATAACACTGCACTGCTATGCGTGGGTGACAAATCACACTGATTGGCTGCAAGAATTGGCCTTGGTACCATTTTATTAAGTGTACTTGCTGACAGCTGGTAACACTGCACTGCTATGCGTGGGTGACAAATCACACTGATTGGCTATAATAATTGGTCTTTGTACCATTTTATTAAGTGTACTTGCTGACAGCTGGTAACACTGCACTGCTATGTGTGGGTGACAAATCACACTGATTGGCTATATGAATTGGTCTTGGTACCATTTTATTAAGTGTACTTTCTGACAGCTGGTAACACTGTACTGCTATGTGTGGGTGACAAATCACACTGATTGGCTATAACAATTGGTTTTGGTACCACTTTATTAAGTGTACTTGCTGACAGCTGGTAACACTGTACTGCTATGTTTGAATGACAAGTCACACTGTTTGGCTGTAAGAATTGGTCTTGGTACCATTTTATTAAGTGTACTTGCTGACAGCTGGTAACACTGTACTGCTATGAGTGGGTGACAAATCACACTGATTGGCTGTAACAATTGGTCTTGGTACCATTTTATTAAGTTTACTTGCTGACAGCTGGTAACACTGCACTGCTATATGTGGGTGACAAGTCACACTGATTGGCTGTAAGAATTGGCCTTGGTACCATTTTATTAAATGTACTTGCTGACAGCTGGTAACACTGCACAGCTATGCGTGGGTGACAAATCACACTGATTGGCTATAAGAATTGGTCTTTGTATCATTTTATTAAGTGTACTTGCTGACGGCTGGTAACACTGCACTGCTATGTGTGGGTGACAAGTCACACTGATTGGCTGTAAGAATTGGTCTTGGTACCATTGTATTAAGTGTACTTGCTGACATCTGATAAAACTGCACTTCTATGTGTGGGTGACAAGTCACCCTGATTGGCTGTAAGAATTAGTCTTGGTACCATTTTATTAAGTGTACTTGCTGACAGCTGGTAACAGTGCACTGCTACGTGTGGGTGACAAGTCACACTGATTTGCTGTTGGAATTCGTCTTGGTACCATTTTATTAAGTGTACTTGCTGACAGCTGGTAACACTGCACTGCTATGTGTGGGTGACAAATCACACTGATTGGCTGTAAAAAATGATCTTGGTACCATTTTATTAAGTGTAACTGCTGACAGCTGGTATCATTGCACTGCAATATGTGGGTGACAAGTCATACTGGCTGTAAGAATTGGTCTTGGTACCATTTTATAACGTGTACTTGCTGACAGCTGGTAACACTGCACTGCTATGTGTGGGTGACAAGTTACACTGATTGGCTGTAAGAATTGGTCTTTGTACCATTTTATTAAGTGTACTTGCTGACAGCCCGTAAAACTGCACTGCTATGTGTGGGTGACAAATCATACTGATTGGCTGTAAGAATTGGTCTTGGTACCATTTTATTAAGTGTCCTTGCTGACAGCTGGTAACACTGCACTGCTATGTGTGGGTGAGAAATCACACTGATTGGCTATAAGAATTGGTCTTGGTACCATTTTATTAAGTGTACTTGCTGACAGCTGGTAACACTGCACTGCTATGCGTGGGTGACAAATCACACTGATTGGCTATAATAATTGGTCTTTGTACCATTTTATTAAGTGTACTTGCTGACAGCTGGTAACACTGCACTGCTATGTGTGGGTGACAAATCACACTGATTGGCTATATGAATTGGTCTTGGTACCATTTTATTAAGTGTACTTGCTGACAGCTGGTAACACTGTACTGCTATGTGTGGGTGACAAATCACACTGATTGGCTATAACAATTGGTTTTGGTACCATTTTATTAAGTGTACTTGCTGACAGCTGGTAACACTGTACTGCTATGTGTGAATGACAAGTCACACTGTTTGGCTGTAAGAATTGGTCTTGGTACCATTTTATTAAGTGTACTTGCTGACAGCTGGTAACACTGTACTGCTATGTGTGGGTGACAAATCACACTGATTGGCTGTAACAATTGGTCTTGGTACCATTTTATTAAGTTTACTTGCTGACAGCTGGTAACACTGCACTGCTATATGTGGGTGACAAGTCACACTGATTGGCTGTAAGAATTGGCCTTGGTACCATTTTATTAAATGTACTTGCTGACAGCTGGTAACACTGTACTGCTATGTGTGGGTGACAAATCACACTGATTGGCTATAACAATTGGTTTTGGTACCATTTTATTAAGTGTACTTGCTGACAGCTGGTAACACTGTACTGCTATGTGTGAATGACAAGTCACACTGTTTGGCTGTAAGAATTGGTCTTGGTACCATTTTATTAAGTGTACTTGCTGACAGCTGGTAACACTGTACTGCTATGTGTGGGTGACAAATCACACTGATTGGCTGTAACAATTGGTCTTGGTACCATTTTATTAAGTTTACTTGCTGACAGCTGGTAACACTGCACTGCTATATGTGGGTGACAAGTCACACTGATTGGCTGTAAGAATTGGCCTTGGTACCATTTTATTAAATGTACTTGCTGACAGCTGGTAACACTGCACAGCTATGCGTGGGTGACAAATCACACTGATTGGCTATAAGAATTGGTCTTTGTATCATTTTATTAAGTGTACTTGCTGACGGCTGGTAACACTGCGCTGCTATGTGTGGATGACAAATCGCACTGATTGGCTATATGAATTGGTCTGGGTACCATTTTATTAAATGTACTTGCTGACAGCTGGTAATACTGCACTGCTATGTGTGGGTGACAAGTCACACTGATTGGCTGTAAGAATTGGCCTTGGTACCAGTTTATTAAATGTACTTGCTGACGGCTGGTAACACTGCACTGCTATGTGTGGATGACAAATCGCACTGATTGGCTATATGAATTGGTCTTGGTACCATTTTATTAAAAGTACTTGCTGACAGCCCGTAAAACTGCACTGCTATGTGTGGGTGACAAATCATACATATTGGCTGTAAGAATTGGTCTTGGTACCATTTTATTAAGTGTCCTTGCTGACAGCTGGTAACACTGCACTGCTATGTGTGGGTGAGAAATCACACTGATTGGCTATAAGAATTGGTCTTGGTACCATTTTATTAAGTGTACTTGCTGACAGCTGGTAACACTGCACTGCTATGCGTGGGTGACAAATCACACTGATTGGCTATAAGAATTGGTCTTTGTACCATTTTATTAAGTGTACTTGCTGACAGCTGGTAACACTGCACTGCTATGTGTGGGTGACAAATCACACTGATTGGCTATATGAATTGGTCTTGGTACCATTTTATTAAGTGTACTTGCTTGCAGCTGATAACACTGCACTGCTATGCGTGGGTGACAAATCACACTGATTGGCTGCAAGAATTGGCCTTGGTACCATTTTATTAAGTGTACTTGCTGACAGCTGGTAACACTGCACTGCTATGCGTGGGTGACAAATCACACTGATTGGCTATAATAATTGGTCTTTGTACCATTTTATTAAGTGTACTTGCTGACAGCTGGTAACACTGCACTGCTATGTGTGGGTGACAAATCACACTGATTGGCTATATGAATTGGCCTTGGTACCATTTTATTAAATGTACTTGCTGACAGCTGGTAACACTGCACAGCTATGCGTGGGTGACAAATCACACTGATTGGCTATAAGAATTGGTCTTTGTATCATTTTATTAAGTGTACTTGCTGACGGCTGGTAACACTGCACTGCTATGTGTGGGTGACAAGTCACACTGATTGGCTGTAAGAATTGGTCTTGGTACCATTGTATTAAGTGTACTTGCTGACATCTGATAAAACTGCACTTCTATGTGTGGGTGACAAGTCACACTGATTGGCTGTAAGAATTAGTCTTGGTACCATTTTATTAAGTGTACTTGCTGACAGCTGGTAACAGTGCACTGCTACGTGTGGGTGACAAGTCACACTGATTTGCTGTTGGAATTCGTCTTGGTACCATTTTATTAAGTGTACTTGCTGACAGCTGGTAACACTGCACTGCTATGTGTGGGTGACAAATCACACTGATTGGCTGTAAAAAATGATCTTGGTACCATTTTATTAAGTGTAATTGCTGACAGCTGGTAACATTGCACTGCAATATGTGGGTGACAAGTCATACTGGCTGTAAGAATTGGTCTTGGTACCATTTTATAACGTGTACTTGCTGACAGCTGGTAACACTGCACTGCTATGTGTGGGTGACAAGTTACACTGATTGGCTGTAAGAATTGGTCTTTGTACCATTTTATTAAGTGTACTTGCTGACAGCCCGTAAAACTGCACTGCTATGTGTGGGTGACAAATCATACTGATTGGCTGTAAGAATTGGTCTTGGTACCATTTTATTAAGTGTCCTTGCTGACAGCTGGTAACACTGCACTGCTATGTGTGGGTGAGAAATCACACTGATTGGCTATAAGAATTGGTCTTGGTACCATTTTATTAAGTGTACTTGCTGACAGCTGGTAACACTGCACTGCTATGCGTGGGTGACAAATCACACTGATTGGCTATAATAATTGGTCTTTGTACCATTTTATTAAGTGTACTTGCTGACAGCTGGTAACACTGCACTGCTATGTGTGGGTGACAAATCACACTGATTGGCTATATGAATTGGTCTTGGTACCATTTTATTAAGTGTACTTGCTGACAGCTGGTAACACTGTACTGCTATGTGTGGGTGACAAATCACACTGATTGGCTATAACAATTGGTTTTGGTACCATTTTATTAAGTTTACTTGCTGACAGCTGGTAACACTGCACTGCTATATGTGGGTGACAAGTCACACTGATTGGCTGTAAGAATTGGCCTTGGTACCATTTTATTAAATGTACTTGCTGACAGCTGGTAACACTGCACAGCTATGCGTGGGTGACAAATCACACTGATTGGCTATAAGAATTGGTCTTTGTATCATTTTATTAAGTGTACTTGCTGACGGCTGGTAACACTGCGCTGCTATGTGTGGATGACAAATCGCACTGATTGGCTATATGAATTGGTCTGGGTACCATTTTATTAAATGTACTTGCTGACAGCTGGTAATACTGCACTGCTATGTGTGGGTGACAAGTCACACTGATTGGCTATAAGAATTGGCCTTGGTACCAGTTTATTAAATGTACTTGCTGACGGCTGGTAACACTGCACTGCTATGTGTGGATGACAAATCGCACTGATTGGCTATATGAATTGGTCTTGGTACCATTTTATTAAGTGTACTTGCTGACAGCTGGTAATACTGCACTGCTATGTGTGGGTGACAAATCACACTGATTGGCTGTAAGAATTGGTCTTGGTACCATTTTATTAAGTGTACTTGCTGACAGCTGGTAACACTGCACTGCTATGTGTGGGTGACAAGTTACACTGATTGGCTGTAAGAATTGGTCTTTGTACCATTTTATTAAGTGTACTTGCTGACAGCCCGTAAAACTGCACTGCTATGTGTGGGTGACAAATCATACATATTGGCTGTAAGAATTGGTCTTGGTACCATTTTATTAAGTGTCCTTGCTGACAGCTGGTAACACTGCACTGCTATGTGTGGGTGAGAAATCACACTGATTGGCTATAAGAATTGGTCTTGGTACCATTTTATTAAGTGTACTTGCTGACAGCTGGTAACACTGCACTGCTATGCGTGGGTGACAAATCACACTGATTGGCTATAAGAATTGGTCTTTGTACCATTTTATTAAGTGTACTTGCTGACAGCTGGTAACACTGCTCTGCTATGTGTGGGTGACAAGTCACACTGATTGTCTGTAGGAATTGGTCTTGGTACCATTTTATTAAGTGTACATGCTGCCAGCTTGTAACACTGCACTGCTATGTGTGGGTGACAAGTTACACTGATTGGCTGTAAGAATTGGTCTTTGTACCATTTTATTAAGTGTACTTGCTGACAGCCCGTAAAACTGCACTGCTATGTGTGGGTGACAAATCATACTGATTGGCTGTAAGAATTGGTCTTGGTACCATTTTATTAAGTGTCCTTGCTGACAGCTGGTAACACTGCACTGCTATGTGTGGATGACAAATCACACTGATTGGCTATGAGAATTGTTATTGGTACCATTTTATTAAGTGTATTTGCTAACAGCTGGTAACACTGCACTGCTATGTGTGGGTGACAAGTCACACTGATTGGCTGTAAGAATTAGTCTTGGTACCATTTTATTAAGTGTACTTGCTGACAGCTGGTAACACTGCACTGCTATGTGTGGGTGAGAAATCACACTGATTGGCTATAAGAATTGGTCTTGGTACCATTTTATTAAGTGTACTTGCTTACAGCTGATAACACTGCACTGCTATGCGTGGGTGACAAATCACACTGATTGGCTGCAAGAATTGGCCTTGGTACCATTTTATTAAGTGTACTTGCTGACAGCTGGTAACACTGCACTGCTATGCGTGGGTGACAAATCACACTGATTGGCTATAAGAATTGGTCTTTGTACCATTTTATTAAGTGTACTTGCTGACAGCTGGTAACACTGCACTGCTATGTGTGGGTGACAAATCACACTGATTGGCTATATGAATTGGTCTTGGTAGCATTTTATTAAGTGTACTTGCTGACAGCTGGTAACACTGTACTGCTATGTGTGGGTGACAAATCACACTGATTGGCTATAACAATTGGTTTTGGTACCATTTTATTAAGTGTACTTGCTGACAGCTGGTAACACTGTACTGCTATGTGTGGGTGACAAGTCACACTGTTTGGCTGTAAGAATTGGTCTTGGTACCATTTTATTAAGTTTACGTGCTGACAGCTGGTAACACTGCACTGCTATATGTGGGTGACAAGTCACACTGATTGGCTGTAAGAATTGGTCTTTGAACCATTGTATTAAGTGTACTTGCTGACATCTGATAAAACTGCACTGCTATGTGTGGGTGACAAGTCACACTGATTGGCTGTAAGAATTAGTCTTGGTACCATTTTATTAAGTGTACTTACTGACAGCTGGTAACACTGCACTGCTATGTGTGGGTGACAAATCACACTGATTGGCTATAAGAATTGGTCTTAGTACCATTTTATTAAGTGTACTTGCTTACAACTGATAACACTGTACTGCTATGTGTGCGTGACAAGTCACACTGTTTGGCTGTAAGAATTGGTCTTGGTACCATTTTATTAAGTGTACTTGCTGACAGCTGGTAACACTGTACTGCTATGTGTGGGTGACAAATCACACTGATTGGCTGTAACAATTGGTCTTGGTACCATTTTATTAAGTTTACTTGCTGACAGCTGGTAACACTGCACTGGTATATGTGGGTGACAAGTCACACTGATTGGCTGTAAGAATTGGCCTTGGTACCATTTTATTAAATGTACTTGCTGACGGCTGGTAACACTGCACTGCTATGTGTGGATGACAAATCGCACTGATTGGCTATATGAATTGGTCTTGGTACCATTTTATTAAATGTACTTGCCGACAGCTGGTAATACTGCACTGCTATGTGTGGGTGACAAATCACACTGATTGGCTGTAAGAATTGGTCTTGGTACCATTTTATTAAGTGTACTTGCTGACAGCTATTAACACTGTACTGCTATGTGTGGGTGACAAGTCACACTGTTTGGCTGTAAGAATTGGTCTTGGTACCATTTTATTAAGTTTACTTGCTGACAGCTTGTAACACTGCACTGCTATGTGTGGGTGACAAGTCACACTGATTGGCTGTAAGAATTGGTCTTGGTACCATTGTATTAAGTGTACTTGCTGACATCTGATAAAACTGCACTTCTATGTGTGGGTGACAAGTCACACTGATTGAGTGTAAGAATTAGTCTTGGTACCATTTTATTAAGTGTACTTGCTGACAGCTGGTAACAGTGCACTGCTACGTGTGGGTGACAAGTTACACTGATTTGCTGTTGGAATTGATCTTGGTACCATTTTATTAAGTGTACTTGCTGACAGCTGGTAACACTGCACTGCTACGTGTGGGTGACAAATCACACTGATTGGCTGTAAAAAATGATCTTGGTACCATTTTATTAAGTGTATTTGCTGACAGCTGGTAACATTGCACTGCAATATGTGGGTGACAAGTCACACTGATTTGCTGTTGGAATTGATCTTGGTACCATTTTATTAAATGTACTTGCTGACAGCTGGTAACACTGCACATCTATGCGTGGGTGACAAATCACACTGATTGGCTATAAGAATTGGTCTTTGTATCATTGTATTAAGTGTACTTGCTGACGGCTTGTAACACTGCACTGCTATGTGTGGATGACAAATCGCACTGATTGGCTATATGAATTGGTCTGGGTACCATTTTATTAAATGTACTTGCTGACAGCTGGTAATACTGCACTGCTATGTGTGGGTGACAAGTCACACTGATTGGCTGTAAGAATTGGCCTTGGTACCATTTTATTAAATGTACTTGCTGACGGCTGGTAACACTGCACTGCTATGTGTGGATGACAAATCGCACTGATTGGCTATATGAATTGGTCTTGGTACCATTTTATTAAAAGTACTTGCTGACAGCTGGTAATACTGCACTGCTATGTGTGGGTGACAAATCACACTGATTGGCTGTAAGAATTGGTCTTGGTACCATTTTATTAAGTGTACTTGCTGAGAGCTATTAACACTGTACTGCTATGTGTGGGTGACAAGTCACACTGTTTGGCTGTAAGAATTGGTCTTGGTACCATTTTATTAAGTTTACTTGCTGACAGCTTGTTACACTGCACTGCTATGTGTGGGTGACAAGTCACACTGATTGGCTGTAAGAATTGGTCTTGGTACCATTGTATTAAGTGTACTTGCTGACATCTGATAAAACTGCACTTCTATGTGTGGGTGACAAGTCACACTGATTGGCTGTAAGAATTAGTCTTGGTACCATTTTATTAAGTGTACTTGCTGACAGCTGGTAACAGTGCACTGCTACGTGTGGGTGACAAGTCACACTGATTTGCTGTTGGAATTGGTCTTGGTACCATTTTATTAAGTGTACTTGCTGACAGCTGGTAACACTGCACTGCTATGTGTGGGTGACAAATCACACTGATTGGCTGTAAAAAATGATCTTGGTACCATTTTATTAAGTGTAATTGCTGACAGCTGGTAACATTGCACTGCAATATGTGGGTGACAAGTCATACTGGCTGTAAGAATTGGTCTTGGTACCATTTTATTACGTGTACTTGCTGACAGCTGGTAACACTGCACTGCTATGTGTGGGTGACAAGTTACACTGATTGGCTGTAAGAATTGGTCTTTGTACCATTTTATTAAGTGTACTTGCTGACAGCCCGTAAAACTGCACTGCTATGTGTGGGTGACAAATCATACTGATTGGCTATAAGAATTGGTCTTGGTACCATTTTATTAAGTGTACTTGCTGACAGCTGGTAACACTGCACTGCTATGTGTGGGTGAGAAATCACACTGATTGGCTATAAGAATTGGTCTTGGTACCATTTTATTAAGTGTACTTGCTGACAGCTGGTAACACTGCACTGCTATGCGTGGGTGACAAATCACACTGATTGGCTATAATAATTGGTCTTTGTACCATTTTATTAAGTGTACTTGCTGACAGCTGGTAACACTGCACTGCTATGTGTGGGTGACAAATCACACTGATTGGCTATATGAATTGGTCTTGGTACCATTTTATTAAGTGTACTTGCTTACAGCTGATAACACTGCACTGCTATGCGTGGGTGACAAATCACACTGATTGGCTGCAAGAATTGGCCTTGGTACCATTTTATTAAGTGTACTTGCTGACAGCTGGTAACACTGCACTGCTATGCGTGGGTGACAAATCACACTGATTGGCTATAATAATTGGTCTTTGTACCATTTTATTAAGTGTACTTGCTGACAGCTGGTAACACTGCACTGCTATGTGTGGGTGACAAATCACACTGATTGGCTATATGAATTGGTCTTGGTACCATTTTATTAAGTGTACTTGCTGACAGCTGGTAACACTGCACTGCTATGTGTGGGTGACAAATCACACTGATTGGCTATATGAATTGGTCTTGGTACCATTTTATTAAGTGTACTTGCTGACAGCTGGTAACACTGTACTGCTATGTGTGGGTGACAAATCACACTGATTGGCTATAACAATTGGTTTTGGTACCATTTTATTAAGTTTACTTGCTGACAGCTGGTAACACTGCACTGCTATATGTGGGTGACAAGTCACACTGATTGGCTGTAAGAATTGGCCTTGGTACCATTTTATTAAATGTACTTGCTGACAGCTGGTAACACTGCACAGCTATGCGTGGGTGACAAATCACACTGATTGGCTATAAGAATTGGTCTTTGTATCATTTTATTAAGTGTACTTGCTGACGGCTGGTAACACTGCGCTGCTATGTGTGGATGACAAATCGCACTGATTGGCTATATGAATTGGTCTGGGTACCATTTTATTAAATGTACTTGCTGACAGCTGGTAATACTGCACTGCTATGTGTGGGTGACAAGTCACACTGATTGGCTATAAGAATTGGCCTTGGTACCAGTTTATTAAATGTACTTGCTGACGGCTGGTAACACTGCACTGCTATGTGTGGATGACAAATCGCACTGATTGGCTATATGAATTGGTCTTGGTACCATTTTATTAAGTGTACTTGCTGACAGCTGGTAATACTGCACTGCTATGTGTGGGTGACAAATCACACTGATTGGCTGTAAGAATTGGTCTTGGTACCATTTTATTAAGTGTACTTGCTGACAGCTGGTAACACTGCACTGCTATGTGTGGGTGACAAGTTACACTGATTGGCTGTAAGAATTGGTCTTTGTACCATTTTATTAAGTGTACTTGCTGACAGCCCGTAAAACTGCACTGCTATGTGTGGGTGACAAATCATACATATTGGCTGTAAGAATTGGTCTTGGTACCATTTTATTAAGTGTCCTTGCTGACAGCTGGTAACACTGCACTGCTATGTGTGGGTGAGAAATCACACTGATTGGCTATAAGAATTGGTCTTGGTACCATTTTATTAAGTGTACTTGCTGACAGCTGGTAACACTGCACTGCTATGCGTGGGTGACAAATCACACTGATTGGCTATAAGAATTGGTCTTTGTACCATTTTATTAAGTGTACTTGCTGACAGCTGGTAACACTGCTCTGCTATGTGTGGGTGACAAGTCACACTGATTGTCTGTAGGAATTGGTCTTGGTACCATTTTATTAAGTGTACATGCTGCCAGCTTGTAACACTGCACTGCTATGTGTGGGTGACAAGTTACACTGATTGGCTGTAAGAATTGGTCTTTGTACCATTTTATTAAGTGTACTTGCTGACAGCCCGTAAAACTGCACTGCTATGTGTGGGTGACAAATCATACTGATTGGCTGTAAGAATTGGTCTTGGTACCATTTTATTAAGTGTCCTTGCTGACAGCTGGTAACACTGCACTGCTATGTGTGGATGACAAATCACACTGATTGGCTATGAGAATTGTTATTGGTACCATTTTATTAAGTGTATTTGCTAACAGCTGGTAACACTGCACTGCTATGTGTGGGTGACAAGTCACACTGATTGGCTGTAAGAATTAGTCTTGGTACCATTTTATTAAGTGTACTTGCTGACAGCTGGTAACACTGCACTGCTATGTGTGGGTGACAAATCACACTGATTGGCTATAAGAATTGGTCTTGGTACCATTTTATTAAGTGTACTTGCTTACAGCTGATAACACTGCACTGCTATGCGTGGGTGACAAATCACACTGATTGGCTGCAAGAATTGGCCTTGGTACCATTTTATTAAGTGTACTTGCTGACAGCTGGTAACACTGCACTGCTATATGTGGGTGACAAGTCACACTGATTGGCTGTAAGAATTGGTCTTTGAACCATTGTATTAAGTGTACTTGCTGACATCTGATAAAACTGCACTGCTATGTGTGGGTGACAAGTCACACTGATTGGCTGTAAGAATTAGTCTTGGTACCATTTTATTAAGTGTACTTACTGACAGCTGGTAACACTGCACTGCTATGTGTGGGTGACAAATCACACTGATTGGCTATAAGAATTGGTCTTAGTACCATTTTATTAAGTGTACTTGCTTACAACTGATAACACTGTACTGCTATGTGTGCGTGACAAGTCACACTGTTTGGCTGTAAGAATTGGTCTTGGTACCATTTTATTAAGTGTACTTGCTGACAGCTGGTAACACTGTACTGCTATGTGTGGGTGACAAATCACACTGATTGGTTGTAACAATTGGTCTTGGTACCATTTTATTAAGTTTACTTGCTGACAGCTGGTAACACTGCACTGGTATATGTGGGTGACAAGTCACACTGATTGGCTGTAAGAATTGGCCTTGGTACCATTTTATTAAATGTACTTGCTGACGGCTGGTAACACTGCACTGCTATGTGTGGATGACAAATCGCACTGATTGGCTATATGAATTGGTCTTGGTACCATTTTATTAAATGTACTTGCTGACAGCTGGTAATACTGCACTGCTATGTGTGGGTGACAAATCACACTGATTGGCTGTAAGAATTGGTCTTGGTACCATTTTATTAAGTGTACTTGCTGACAGCTATTAACACTGTACTGCTATGTGTGGGTGACAAGTCACACTGATTGGCTGTAAGAATTAGTCTTGGTACCATTTTATTAAGTGTACTTGCTGACAGCTGGTAACAGTGCACTGCTACGTGTGGGTGACAAGTTACACTGATTTGCTGTTGGAATTGATCTTGGTACCATTTTATTAAGTGTACTTGCTGACAGCTGGTAACACTGCACTGCTACGTGTGGGTGACAAATCACACTGATTGGCTGTAAAAAATGATCTTGGTACCATTTTATTAAGTGTATTTGCTGACAGCTGGTAACATTGCACTGCAATATGTGGGTGACAAGTCACACTGGCTGTAAGAATTGGTCTTGGTACCATTTTATTAAATGTACTTGCTGACAGCTGGTAACACTGCACATCTATGCGTGGGTGACAAATCACACTGATTGGCTATAAGAATTGGTCTTTGTATCATTGTATTAAGTGTACTTGCTGACGGCTTGTAACACTGCACTGCTATGTGTGGATGACAAATCGCACTGATTGGCTATATGAATTGGTCTGGGTACCATTTTATTAAATGTACTTGCTGACAGCTGGTAATACTGCACTGCTATGTGTGGGTGACAAGTCACACTGATTGGCTGTAAGAATTGGCCTTGGTACCATTTTATTAAATGTACTTGCTGACGGCTGGTAACACTGCACTGCTATGCGTGGGTGACAAATCACACTGATTGGCTGCAAGAATTGGCCTTGGTACCATTTTATTAAGTGTACTTGCTGACAGCTGGTAACACTGCACTGCTATGCGTGGGTGACAAATCACACTGATTGGCTATAATAATTGGTCTTTGTACCATTTTATTAAGTGTACTTGCTGACAGCTGGTAACACTGCACTGCTATGTGTGGGTGACAAATCACACTGATTGGCTATATGAATTGGCCTTGGTACCATTTTATTAAATGTACTTGCTGACAGCTGGTAACACTGCACAGCTATGCGTGGGTGACAAATCACACTGATTGGCTATAAGAATTGGTCTTTGTATCATTTTATTAAGTGTACTTGCTGACGGCTGGTAACACTGCACTGCTATGTGTGGGTGACAAGTCACACTGATTGGCTGTAAGAATTGGTCTTGGTACCATTGTATTAAGTGTACTTGCTGACATCTGATAAAACTGCACTTCTATGTGTGGGTGACAAGTCACACTGATTGGCTGTAAGAATTGGCCTTGGTACCATTTTATTAAGTGTACTTGCTGACAGCTGGTAACACTGCACTGCTATGCGTGGGTGACAAATCACACTGATTGGCTATAAGAATTGGTCTTTGTACCATTTTATTAAGTGTACTTGCTGACAGCTGGTAACACTGCACTGCTATGTGTGGGTGACAAATCACACTGATTGGCTATATGAATTGGTCTTGGTAGCATTTTATTAAGTGTACTTGCTGACAGCTGGTAACACTGTACTGCTATGTGTGGGTGACAAATCACACTGATTGGCTATAACAATTGGTTTTGGTACCATTTTATTAAGTGTACTTGCTGACAGCTGGTAACACTGTACTGCTATGTGTGGGTGACAAGTCACACTGTTTGGCTGTAAGAATTGGTCTTGGTACCATTTTATTAAGTTTACGTGCTGACAGCTGGTAACACTGCACTGCTATATGTGGGTGACAAGTCACACTGATTGGCTGTAAGAATTGGTCTTTGAACCATTGTATTAAGTGTACTTGCTGACATCTGATAAAACTGCACTGCTATGTGTGGGTGACAAGTCACACTGATTGGCTGTAAGAATTAGTCTTGGTACCATTTTATTAAGTGTACTTACTGACAGCTGGTAACACTGCACTGCTATGTGTGGGTGACAAATCACACTGATTGGCTATAAGAATTGGTCTTAGTACCATTTTATTAAGTGTACTTGCTTACAACTGATAACACTGTACTGCTATGTGTGCGTGACAAGTCACACTGTTTGGCTGTAAGAATTGGTCTTGGTACCATTTTATTAAGTGTACTTGCTGACAGCTGGTAACACTGTACTGCTATGTGTGGGTGACAAATCACACTGATTGGTTGTAACAATTGGTCTTGGTACCATTTTATTAAGTTTACTTGCTGACAGCTGGTAACACTGCACTGGTATATGTGGGTGACAAGTCACACTGATTGGCTGTAAGAATTGGCCTTGGTACCATTTTATTAAATGTACTTGCTGACGGCTGGTAACACTGCACTGCTATGTGTGGATGACAAATCACACTGATTGGCTGTAAGAATTGGCCTTGGTACCATTTTATTAAATGTACTTGCTGACGGCTGGTAACACTGCACTGCTATGTGTGGGTGACAAATCACACTGATTGGCTGTAAGAATTGGTCTTGGTACCATTTTATTAAGTGTACTTGCTGACAGCTATTAACACTGTACTGCTATGTGTGGGTGACAAGTCACACTGATTGGCTGTAAGAATTAGTCTTGGTACCATTTTATTAAGTGTACTTGCTGACAGCTGGTAACAGTGCACTGCTACGTGTGGGTGACAAGTTACACTGATTTGCTGTTGGAATTGATCTTGGTACCATTTTATTAAGTGTACTTGCTGACAGCTGGTAACACTGCACTGCTACGTGTGGGTGACAAATCACACTGATTGGCTGTAAAAAATGATCTTGGTACCATTTTATTAAGTGTATTTGCTGACAGCTGGTAACATTGCACTGCAATATGTGGGTGACAAGTCACACTGGCTGTAAGAATTGGTCTTGGTACCATTTTATTAAATGTACTTGCTGACAGCTGGTAACACTGCACATCTATGCGTGGGTGACAAATCACACTGATTGGCTATAAGAATTGGTCTTTGTATCATTGTATTAAGTGTACTTGCTGACGGCTTGTAACACTGCACTGCTATGTGTGGATGACAAATCGCACTGATTGGCTATATGAATTGGTCTGGGTACCATTTTATTAAATGTACTTGCTGACAGCTGGTAATACTGCACTGCTATGTGTGGGTGACAAGTCACACTGATTGGCTGTAAGAATTGGCCTTGGTACCATTTTATTAAATGTACTTGCTGACGGCTGGTAACACTGCACTGCTATGCGTGGGTGACAAATCACACTGATTGGCTGCAAGAATTGGCCTTGGTACCATTTTATTAAGTGTACTTGCTGACAGCTGGTAACACTGCACTGCTATGCGTGGGTGACAAATCACACTGATTGGCTATAATAATTGGTCTTTGTACCATTTTATTAAGTGTACTTGCTGACAGCTGGTAACACTGCACTGCTATGTGTGGGTGACAAATCACACTGATTGGCTATATGAATTGGCCTTGGTACCATTTTATTAAATGTACTTGCTGACAGCTGGTAACACTGCACAGCTATGCGTGGGTGACAAATCACACTGATTGGCTATAAGAATTGGTCTTTGTATCATTTTATTAAGTGTACTTGCTGACGGCTGGTAACACTGCACTGCTATGTGTGGGTGACAAGTCACACTGATTGGCTGTAAGAATTGGTCTTGGTACCATTGTATTAAGTGTACTTGCTGACATCTGATAAAACTGCACTTCTATGTGTGGGTGACAAGTCACACTGATTGGCTGTAAGAATTAGTCTTGGTACCATTTTATTAAGTGTACTTGCTGACAGCTGGTAACAGTGCACTGCTACGTGTGGGTGACAAGTCACACTGATTTGCTGTTGGAATTCGTCTTGGTACCATTTTATTAAGTGTACTTGCTGACAGCTGGTAACACTGCACTGCTATGTGTGGGTGACAAATCACACTGATTGGCTGTAAAAAATGATCTTGGTACCATTTTATTAAGTGTAATTGCTGACAGCTGGTAACATTGCACTGCAATATGTGGGTGACAAGTCATACTGGCTGTAAGAATTGGTCTTGGTACCATTTTATAACGTGTACTTGCTGACAGCTGGTAACACTGCACTGCTATGTGTGGGTGACAAGTTACACTGATTGGCTGTAAGAATTGGTCTTTGTACCATTTTATTAAGTGTACTTGCTGACAGCCCGTAAAACTGCACTGCTATGTGTGGGTGACAAATCATACTGATTGGCTGTAAGAATTGGTCTTGGTACCATTTTATTAAGTGTCCTTGCTGACAGCTGGTAACACTGCACTGCTATGTGTGGGTGAGAAATCACACTGATTGGCTATAAGAATTGGTCTTGGTACCATTTTATTAAGTGTACTTGCTGACAGCTGGTAACACTGCACTGCTATGCGTGGGTGACAAATCACACTGATTGGCTATAATAATTGGTCTTTGTACCATTTTATTAAGTGTACTTGCTGACAGCTGGTAACACTGCACTGCTATGTGTGGGTGACAAATCACACTGATTGGCTATATGAATTGGTCTTGGTACCATTTTATTAAGTGTACTTGCTGACAGCTGGTAACACTGTACTGCTATGTGTGGGTGACAAATCACACTGATTGGCTATAACAATTGGTTTTGGTACCATTTTATTAAGTTTACTTGCTGATAGCTGGTAACACTGCACTGCTATATGTGGGTGACAAGTCACACTGATTGGCTGTAAGAATTGGCCTTGGTACCATTTTATTAAATGTACTTGCTGACAGCTGGTAACACTGCACAGCTATGCGTGGGTGACAAATCACACTGATTGGCTATAAGAATTGGTCTTTGTATCATTTTATTAAGTGTACTTGCTGACGGCTGGTAACACTGCGCTGCTATGTGTGGATGACAAATCGCACTGATTGGCTATATGAATTGGTCTGGGTACCATTTTATTAAATGTACTTGCTGACAGCTGGTAATACTGCACTGCTATGTGTGGGTGACAAGTCACACTGATTGGCTATAAGAATTGGCCTTGGTACCAGTTTATTAAATGTACTTGCTGACGGCTGGTAACACTGCACTGCTATGTGTGGATGACAAATCGCACTGATTGGCTATATGAATTGGTCTTGGTACCATTTTATTAAGTGTACTTGCTGACGGCTGGTAATACTGCACTGCTATGTGTGGGTGACAAATCACACTGATTGGCTGTAAGAATTGGTCTTGGTACCATTTTATTAAGTGTACTTGCTGACAGCTGGTAACACTGCACTGCTATGTGTGGGTGACAAGTTACACTGATTGGCTGTAAGAATTGGTCTTTGTACCATTTTATTAAGTGTACTTGCTGACAGCCCGTAAAACTGCACTGCTATGTGTGGGTGACAAATCATACATATTGGCTGTAAGAATTGGTCTTGGTACCATTTTATTAAGTGTCCTTGCTGACAGCTGGTAACACTGCACTGCTATGTGTGGGTGAGAAATCACACTGATTGGCTATAAGAATTGGTCTTGGTACCATTTTATTAAGTGTACTTGCTGACAGCTGGTAACACTGCACTGCTATGCGTGGGTGACAAATCACACTGATTGGCTATAAGAATTGGTCTTTGTACCATTTTATTAAGTGTACTTGCTGACAGCTGGTAACACTGCTCTGCTATGTGTGGGTGACAAGTCACACTGATTGTCTGTAGGAATTGGTCTTGGTACCATTTTATTAAGTGTACATGCTGCCAGCTTGTAACACTGCACTGCTATGTGTGGGTGACAAGTTACACTGATTGGCTGTAAGAATTGGTCTTTGTACCATTTTATTAAGTGTACTTGCTGACAGCCCGTAAAACTGCACTGCTATGTGTGGGTGACAAATCATACTGATTGGCTGTAAGAATTGGTCTTGGTACCATTTTATTAAGTGTCCTTGCTGACAGCTGGTAACACTGCACTGCTATGTGTGGATGACAAATCACACTGATTGGCTATGAGAATTGTTATTGGTACCATTTTATTAAGTGTATTTGCTAACAGCTGGTAACACTGCACTGCTATGTGTGGGTGACAAGTCACACTGATTGGCTGTAAGAATTAGTCTTGGTACCATTTTATTAAGTGTACTTGCTGACAGCTGGTAACACTGCACTGCTATGTGTGGGTGAGAAATCACACTGATTGGCTATAAGAATTGGTCTTGGTACCATTTTATTAAGTGTACTTGCTTACAGCTGATAACACTGCACTGCTATGCGTGGGTGACAAATCACACTGATTGGCTGCAAGAATTGGCCTTGGTACCATTTTATTAAGTGTACTTGCTGACAGCTGGTAACACTGCACTGCTATGCGTGGGTGA
The DNA here is from genome assembly GCF_978046115.1 of Saccoglossus kowalevskii. NCBI lineage: Eukaryota > Metazoa > Hemichordata > Enteropneusta > Harrimaniidae > Saccoglossus > Saccoglossus kowalevskii. The sequence continues at coordinate 42,796,134 of NC_140646.1, forward strand.
CAAATCACACTGATTGGCTATAAGAATTGGTCTTTGTACCATTTTATTAAGTGTACTTGCTGACAGCTGGTAACACTGCACTGCTATGTGTGGGTGACAAATCACACTGATTGGCTATATGAATTGGTCTTGGTAGCATTTTATTAAGTGTACTTGCTGACAGCTGGTAACACTGTACTGCTATGTGTGGGTGACAAATCACACTGATTGGCTATAACAATTGGTTTTGGTACCATTTTATTAAGTGTACTTGCTGACAGCTGGTAACACTGTACTGCTATGTGTGGGTGACAAGTCACACTGTTTGGCTGTAAGAATTGGTCTTGGTACCATTTTATTAAGTTTACGTGCTGACAGCTGGTAACACTGCACTGCTATATGTGGGTGACAAGTCACACTGATTGGCTGTAAGAATTGGTCTTTGAACCATTGTATTAAGTGTACTTGCTGACATCTGATAAAACTGCACTGCTATGTGTGGGTGACAAGTCACACTGATTGGCTGTAAGAATTAGTCTTGGTACCATTTTATTAAGTGTACTTACTGACAGCTGGTAACACTGCACTGCTATGTGTGGGTGACAAATCACACTGATTGGCTATAAGAATTGGTCTTAGTACCATTTTATTAAGTGTACTTGCTTACAACTGATAACACTGTACTGCTATGTGTGCGTGACAAGTCACACTGTTTGGCTGTAAGAATTGGTCTTGGTACCATTTTATTAAGTGTACTTGCTGACAGCTGGTAACACTGTACTGCTATGTGTGGGTGACAAATCACACTGATTGGCTGTAACAATTGGTCTTGGTACCATTTTATTAAGTTTACTTGCTGACAGCTGGTAACACTGCACTGGTATATGTGGGTGACAAGTCACACTGATTGGCTGTAAGAATTGGCCTTGGTACCATTTTATTAAATGTACTTGCTGACGGCTGGTAACACTGCACTGCTATGTGTGGATGACAAATCGCACTGATTGGCTATATGAATTGGTCTTGGTACCATTTTATTAAATGTACTTGCTGACAGCTGGTAATACTGCACTGCTATGTGTGGGTGACAAATCACACTGATTGGCTGTAAGAATTGGTCTTGGTACCATTTTATTAAGTGTACTTGCTGACAGCTATTAACACTGTACTGCTATGTGTGGGTGACAAGTCACACTGTTTGGCTGTAAGAATTGGTCTTGGTACCATTTTATTAAGTTTACTTGCTGACAGCTTGTAACACTGCACTGCTATGTGTGGGTGACAAGTCACACTGATTGGCTGTAAGAATTGGTCTTGGTACCATTGTATTAAGTGTACTTGCTGACATCTGATAAAACTGCACTTCTATGTGTGGGTGACAAGTCACACTGATTGAGTGTAAGAATTAGTCTTGGTACCATTTTATTAAGTGTACTTGCTGACAGCTGGTAACAGTGCACTGCTACGTGTGGGTGACAAGTTACACTGATTTGCTGTTGGAATTGATCTTGGTACCATTTTATTAAGTGTACTTGCTGACAGCTGGTAACACTGCACTGCTACGTGTGGGTGACAAATCACACTGATTGGCTGTAAAAAATGATCTTGGTACCATTTTATTAAGTGTATTTGCTGACAGCTGGTATCATTGCACTGCAATATGTGGGTGACAAGTCACACTGATTTGCTGTTGGAATTGATCTTGGTACCATTTTATTAAATGTACTTGCTGACAGCTGGTAACACTGCACATCTATGCGTGGGTGACAAATCACACTGATTGGCTATAAGAATTGGTCTTTGTATCATTGTATTAAGTGTACTTGCTGACGGCTTGTAACACTGCACTGCTATGTGTGGATGACAAATCGCACTGATTGGCTATATGAATTGGTCTGGGTACCATTTTATTAAATGTACTTGCTGACAGCTGGTAATACTGCACTGCTATGTGTGGGTGACAAGTCACACTGATTGGCTGTAAGAATTGGCCTTGGTACCATTTTATTAAATGTACTTGCTGACGGCTGGTAACACTGCACTGCTATGTGTGGATGACAAATCGCACTGATTGGCTATATGAATTGGTCTTGGTACCATTTTATTAAAAGTACTTGCTGACAGCTGGTAATACTGCACTGCTATGTGTGGGTGACAAATCACACTGATTGGCTGTAAGAATTGGTCTTGGTACCATTTTATTAAGTGTACTTGCTGAGAGCTATTAACACTGTACTGCTATGTGTGGGTGACAAGTCACACTGTTTGGCTGTAAGAATTGGTCTTGGTACCATTTTATTAAGTTTACTTGCTGACAGCTTGTTACACTGCACTGCTATGTGTGGGTGACAAGTCACACTGATTGGCTGTAAGAATTGGTCTTGGTACCATTGTATTAAGTGTACTTGCTGACATCTGATAAAACTGCACTTCTATGTGTGGGTGACAAGTCACACTGATTGGCTGTAAGAATTAGTCTTGGTACCATTTTATTAAGTGTACTTGCTGACAGCTGGTAACAGTGCACTGCTACGTGTGGGTGACAAGTCACACTGATTTGCTGTTGGAATTGGTCTTGGTACCATTTTATTAAGTGTACTTGCTGACAGCTGGTAACACTGCACTGCTATGTGTGGGTGACAAATCACACTGATTGGCTGTAAAAAATGATCTTGGTACCATTTTATTAAGTGTAATTGCTGACAGCTGGTAACATTGCACTGCAATATGTGGGTGACAAGTCATACTGGCTGTAAGAATTGGTCTTGGTACCATTTTATTACGTGTACTTGCTGACAGCTGGTAACACTGCACTGCTATGTGTGGGTGACAAGTTACACTGATTGGCTGTAAGAATTGGTCTTTGTACCATTTTATTAAGTGTACTTGCTGACAGCCCGTAAAACTGCACTGCTATGTGTGGGTGACAAATCATACTGATTGGCTATAAGAATTGGTCTTGGTACCATTTTATTAAGTGTACTTGCTGACAGCTGGTAACACTGCACTGCTATGTGTGGGTGAGAAATCACACTGATTGGCTATAAGAATTGGTCTTGGTACCATTTTATTAAGTGTACTTGCTGACAGCTGGTAACACTGCACTGCTATGCGTGGGTGACAAATCACACTGATTGGCTATAATAATTGGTCTTTGTACCATTTTATTAAGTGTACTTGCTGACAGCTGGTAACACTGCACTGCTATGTGTGGGTGACAAATCACACTGATTGGCTATATGAATTGGTCTTGGTACCATTTTATTAAGTGTACTTGCTTACAGCTGATAACACTGCACTGCTATGCGTGGGTGACAAATCACACTGATTGGCTGCAAGAATTGGCCTTGGTACCATTTTATTAAGTGTACTTGCTGACAGCTGGTAACACTGCACTGCTATGCGTGGGTGACAAATCACACTGATTGGCTATAATAATTGGTCTTTGTACCATTTTATTAAGTGTACTTGCTGACAGCTGGTAACACTGCACTGCTATGTGTGGGTGACAAATCACACTGATTGGCTATATGAATTGGTCTTGGTACCATTTTATTAAGTGTACTTGCTGACAGCTGGTAACACTGCACTGCTATGTGTGGGTGACAAATCACACTGATTGGCTATATGAATTGGTCTTGGTACCATTTTATTAAGTGTACTTGCTGACAGCTGGTAACACTGTACTGCTATGTGTGGGTGACAAATCACACTGATTGGCTATAACAATTGGTTTTGGTACCATTTTATTAAGTTTACTTGCTGACAGCTGGTAACACTGCACTGCTATATGTGGGTGACAAGTCACACTGATTGGCTGTAAGAATTGGCCTTGGTACCATTTTATTAAATGTACTTGCTGACAGCTGGTAACACTGCACAGCTATGCGTGGGTGACAAATCACACTGATTGGCTATAAGAATTGGTCTTTGTATCATTTTATTAAGTGTACTTGCTGACGGCTGGTAACACTGCGCTGCTATGTGTGGATGACAAATCGCACTGATTGGCTATATGAATTGGTCTGGGTACCATTTTATTAAATGTACTTGCTGACAGCTGGTAATACTGCACTGCTATGTGTGGGTGACAAGTCACACTGATTGGCTATAAGAATTGGCCTTGGTACCAGTTTATTAAATGTACTTGCTGACGGCTGGTAACACTGCACTGCTATGTGTGGATGACAAATCGCACTGATTGGCTATATGAATTGGTCTTGGTACCATTTTATTAAGTGTACTTGCTGACAGCTGGTAATACTGCACTGCTATGTGTGGGTGACAAATCACACTGATTGGCTGTAAGAATTGGTCTTGGTACCATTTTATTAAGTGTACTTGCTGACAGCTGGTAACACTGCACTGCTATGTGTGGGTGACAAGTTACACTGATTGGCTGTAAGAATTGGTCTTTGTACCATTTTATTAAGTGTACTTGCTGACAGCCCGTAAAACTGCACTGCTATGTGTGGGTGACAAATCATACATATTGGCTGTAAGAATTGGTCTTGGTACCATTTTATTAAGTGTCCTTGCTGACAGCTGGTAACACTGCACTGCTATGTGTGGGTGAGAAATCACACTGATTGGCTATAAGAATTGGTCTTGGTACCATTTTATTAAGTGTACTTGCTGACAGCTGGTAACACTGCACTGCTATGCGTGGGTGACAAATCACACTGATTGGCTATAAGAATTGGTCTTTGTACCATTTTATTAAGTGTACTTGCTGACAGCTGGTAACACTGCTCTGCTATGTGTGGGTGACAAGTCACACTGATTGTCTGTAGGAATTGGTCTTGGTACCATTTTATTAAGTGTACATGCTGCCAGCTTGTAACACTGCACTGCTATGTGTGGGTGACAAGTTACACTGATTGGCTGTAAGAATTGGTCTTTGTACCATTTTATTAAGTGTACTTGCTGACAGCCCGTAAAACTGCACTGCTATGTGTGGGTGACAAATCATACTGATTGGCTCTAAGAATTGGTCTTGGTACCATTTTATTAAGTGTCCTTGCTGACAGCTGGTAACACTGCACTGCTATGTGTGGATGACAAATCACACTGATTGGCTATGAGAATTGTTATTGGTACCATTTTATTAAGTGTATTTGCTAACAGCTGGTAACACTGCACTGCTATGTGTGGGTGACAAGTCACACTGATTGGCTGTAAGAATTAGTCTTGGTACCATTTTATTAAGTGTACTTGCTGACAGCTGGTAACACTGCACTGCTATGTGTGGGTGAGAAATCACACTGATTGGCTATAAGAATTGGTCTTGGTACCATTTTATTAAGTGTACTTGCTTACAGCTGATAACACTGCACTGCTATGCGTGGGTGACAAATCACACTGATTGGCTGCAAGAATTGGCCTTGGTACCATTTTATTAAGTGTACTTGCTGACAGCTGGTAACACTGCACTGCTATGCGTGGGTGACAAATCACACTGATTGGCTATAAGAATTGGTCTTTGTACCATTTTATTAAGTGTACTTGCTGACAGCTGGTAACACTGCACTGCTATGTGTGGGTGACAAATCACACTGATTGGCTATATGAATTGGTCTTGGTAGCATTTTATTAAGTGTACTTGCTGACAGCTGGTAACACTGTACTGCTATGTGTGGGTGACAAATCACACTGATTGGCTATAACAATTGGTTTTGGTACCATTTTATTAAGTGTACTTGCTGACAGCTGGTAACACTGTACTGCTATGTGTGGGTGACAAGTCACACTGTTTGGCTGTAAGAATTGGTCTTGGTACCATTTTATTAAGTTTACGTGCTGACAGCTGGTAACACTGCACTGCTATATGTGGGTGACAAGTCACACTGATTGGCTGTAAGAATTGGTCTTTGAACCATTGTATTAAGTGTACTTGCTGACATCTGATAAAACTGCACTGCTATGTGTGGGTGACAAGTCACACTGATTGGCTGTAAGAATTAGTCTTGGTACCATTTTATTAAGTGTACTTACTGACAGCTGGTAACACTGCACTGCTATGTGTGGGTGACAAATCACACTGATTGGCTATAAGAATTGGTCTTAGTACCATTTTATTAAGTGTACTTGCTTACAACTGATAACACTGTACTGCTATGTGTGCGTGACAAGTCACACTGTTTGGCTGTAAGAATTGGTCTTGGTACCATTTTATTAAGTGTACTTGCTGACAGCTGGTAACACTGTACTGCTATGTGTGGGTGACAAATCACACTGATTGGCTGTAACAATTGGTCTTGGTACCATTTTATTAAGTTTACTTGCTGACAGCTGGTAACACTGCACTGGTATATGTGGGTGACAAGTCACACTGATTGGCTGTAAGAATTGGCCTTGGTACCATTTTATTAAATGTACTTGCTGACGGCTGGTAACACTGCACTGCTATGTGTGGATGACAAATCGCACTGATTGGCTATATGAATTGGTCTTGGTACCATTTTATTAAATGTACTTGCTGACAGCTGGTAATACTGCACTGCTATGTGTGGGTGACAAATCACACTGATTGGCTGTAAGAATTGGTCTTGGTACCATTTTATTAAGTGTACTTGCTGACAGCTATTAACACTGTACTGCTATGTGTGGGTGACAAGTCACACTGTTTGGCTGTAAGAATTGGTCTTGGTACCATTTTATTAAGTTTACTTGCTGACAGCTTGTAACACTGCACTGCTATGTGTGGGTGACAAGTCACACTGATTGGCTGTAAGAATTGGTCTTGGTACCATTGTATTAAGTGTACTTGCTGACATCTGATAAAACTGCACTTCTATGTGTGGGTGACAAGTCACACTGATTGAGTGTAAGAATTAGTCTTGGTACCATTTTATTAAGTGTACTTGCTGACAGCTGGTAACAGTGCACTGCTACGTGTGGGTGACAAGTTACACTGATTTGCTGTTGGAATTGATCTTGGTACCATTTTATTAAGTGTACTTGCTGACAGCTGGTAACACTGCACTGCTACGTGTGGGTGACAAATCACACTGATTGGCTGTAAAAAATGATCTTGGTACCATTTTATTAAGTGTATTTGCTGACAGCTGGTAACATTGCACTGCAATATGTGGGTGACAAGTCACACTGGCTGTAAGAATTGGTCTTGGTACCATTTTATTAAATGTACTTGCTGACAGCTGGTAACACTGCACATCTATGCGTGGGTGACAAATCACACTGATTGGCTATAAGAATTGGTCTTTGTATCATTGTATTAAGTGTACTTGCTGACGGCTTGTAACACTGCACTGCTATGTGTGGATGACAAATCGCACTGATTGGCTATATGAATTGGTCTGGGTACCATTTTATTAAATGTACTTGCTGACAGCTGGTAATACTGCACTGCTATGTGTGGGTGACAAGTCACACTGATTGGCTGTAAGAATTGGCCTTGGTACCATTTTATTAAATGTACTTGCTGACGGCTGGTAACACTGCACTGCTATGTGTGGATGACAAATCGCACTGATTGGCTATATGAATTGGTCTTGGTACCATTTTATTAAAAGTACTTGCTGACAGCTGGTAATACTGCACTGCTATGTGTGGGTGACAAATCACACTGATTGGCTGTAAGAATTGGTCTTGGTACCATTTTATTAAGTGTACTTGCTGAGAGCTATTAACACTGTACTGCTATGTGTGGGTGACAAGTCACACTGTTTGGCTGTAAGAATTGGTCTTGGTACCATTTTAATAAGTTTACTTGCTGACAGCTTGTTACACTGCACTGCTATGTGTGGGTGACAAGTCACACTGATTGGCTGTAAGAATTGGTCTTGGTACCATTGTATTAAGTGTACTTGCTGACATCTGATAAAACTGCACTTCTATGTGTGGGTGACAAGTCACACTGATTGGCTGTAAGAATTAGTCTTGGTACCATTTTATTAAGTGTACTTGCTGACAGCTGGTAACAGTGCACTGCTACGTGTGGGTGACAAGTCACACTGATTTGCTGTTGGAATTGGTCTTGGTACCATTTTATTAAGTGTACTTGCTGACAGCTGGTAACACTGCACTGCTATGTGTGGGTGACAAATCACACTGATTGGCTGTAAAAAATGATCTTGGTACCATTTTATTAAGTGTAATTGCTGACAGCTGGTAACATTGCACTGCAATATGTGGGTGACAAGTCATACTGGCTGTAAGAATTGGTCTTGGTACCATTTTATTACGTGTACTTGCTGACAGCTGGTAACACTGCACTGCTATGTGTGGGTGACAAGTTACACTGATTGGCTGTAAGAATTGATCTTTGTACCATTTTATTAAGTGTACTTGCTGACAGCCCGTAAAACTGCACTGCTATGTGTGGGTGACAAATCATACTGATTGGCTATAAGAATTGGTCTTGGTACCATTTTATTAAGTGTACTTGCTGACAGCTGGTAACACTGCACTGCTATGTGTGGGTGAGAAATCACACTGATTGGCTATAAGAATTGGTCTTGGTACCATTTTATTAAGTGTACTTGCTGACAGCTGGTAACACTGCACTGCTATGCGTGGGTGACAAATCACACTGATTGGCTATAATAATTGGTCTTTGTACCATTTTATTAAGTGTACTTGCTGACAGCTGGTAACACTGCACTGCTATGTGTGGGTGACAAATCACACTGATTGGCTATATGAATTGGTCTTGGTACCATTTTATTAAGTGTACTTGCTTACAGCTGATAACACTGCACTGCTATGCGTGGGTGACAAATCACACTGATTGGCTGCAAGAATTGGCCTTGGTACCATTTTATTAAGTGTACTTGCTGACAGCTGGTAACACTGCACTGCTATGCGTGGGTGACAAATCACACTGATTGGCTATAATAATTGGTCTTTGTACCATTTTATTAAGTGTACTTGCTGACAGCTGGTAACACTGCACTGCTATGTGTGGGTGACAAATCACACTGATTGGCTATATGAATTGGTCTTGGTACCATTTTATTAAGTGTACTTTCTGACAGCTGGTAACACTGTACTGCTATGTGTGGGTGACAAATCATACTGATTGGCTATAACAATTGGTTTTGGTACCACTTTATTAAGTGTACTTGCTGACAGCTGGTAACACTGTACTGCTATGTTTGAATGACAAGTCACACTGTTTGGCTGTAAGAATTGGTCTTGGTACCATTTTATTAAGTGTACTTGCTGACAGCTGGTAACACTGTACTGCTATGAGTGGGTGACAAATCACACTGATTTGCTGTTGGAATTGGTCTTGGTACCATTTTATTAAGTGTACTTGCTGACAGCTGGTAACACTGCACTGCTATGTGTGGGTGACAAATCACACTGATTGGCTGTAAAAAATGATCTTGGTACCATTTTATTAAGTGTAATTGCTGACAGCTGGTAACATTGCACTGCAATATGTGGGTGACAAGTCATACTGGCTGTAAGAATTGGTCTTGGTACCATTTTATTACGTGTACTTGCTGACAGCTGGTAACACTGCACTGCTATGTGTGGGTGACAAGTTACACTGATTGGCTGTAAGAATTGGTCTTTGTACCATTTTATTAAGTGTACTTGCTGACAGCCCGTAAAACTGCACTGCTATGTGTGGGTGACAAATCATACTGATTGGCTATAAGAATTGGTCTTGGTACCATTTTATTAAGTGTACTTGCTGACAGCTGGTAACACTGCACTGCTATGTGTGGGTGAGAAATCACACTGATTGGCTATAAGAATTGGTCTTGGTACCATTTTATTAAGTGTACTTGCTGACAGCTGGTAACACTGCACTGCTATGCGTGGGTGACAAATCACACTGATTGGCTATAATAATTGGTCTTTGTACCATTTTATTAAGTGTACTTGCTGACAGCTGGTAACACTGCACTGCTATGTGTGGGTGACAAATCACACTGATTGGCTATATGAATTGGTCTTGGTACCATTTTATTAAGTGTACTTGCTTACAGCTGATAACACTGCACTGCTATGCGTGGGTGACAAATCACACTGATTGGCTGCAAGAATTGGCCTTGGTACCATTTTATTAAGTGTACTTGCTGACAGCTGGTAACACTGCACTGCTATGCGTGGGTGACAAATCACACTGATTGGCTATAATAATTGGTCTTTGTACCATTTTATTAAGTGTACTTGCTGACAGCTGGTAACACTGCACTGCTATGTGTGGGTGACAAATCACACTGATTGGCTATATGAATTGGTCTTGGTACCATTTTATTAAGTGTACTTTCTGACAGCTGGTAACACTGTACTGCTATGTGTGGGTGACAAATCACACTGATTGGCTATAACAATTGGTTTGGTACCACTTTATTAAGTGTACTTGCTGACAGCTGGTAACACTGTACTGCTATGTTTGAATGACAAGTCACACTGTTTGGCTGTAAGAATTGGTCTTGGTACCATTTTATTAAGTGTACTTGCTGACAGCTGGTAACACTGTACTGCTATGAGTGGGTGACAAATCACACTGATTGGCTGTAACAATTGGTCTTGGTACCATTTTATTAAGTTTACTTGCTGACAGCTGGTAACACTGCACTGCTATATGTGGGTGACAAGTCACACTGATTGGCTGTAAGAATTGGCCTTGGTACCATTTTATTAAATGTACTTGCTGACAGCTGGTAACACTGCACAGCTATGCGTGGGTGACAAATCACACTGATTGGCTATAAGAATTGGGTCTTTGTATCATTTTATTAAGTGTACTTGCTGACGGCTGGTAACACTGCACTGCTATGTGTGGGTGACAAGTCACACTGATTGGCTGTAAGAATTGGTCTTGGTACCATTGTATTAAGTGTACTTGCTGACATCTGATAAAACTGCACTTCTATGTGTGGGTGACAAGTCACACTGATTGGCTGTAAGAATTAGTCTTGGTACCATTTTATTAAGTGTACTTGCTGACAGCTGGTAACAGTGCACTGCTACGTGTGGGTGACAAGTCACACTGATTTGCTGTTGGAATTCGTCTTGGTACCATTTTATTAAGTGTACTTGCTGACAGCTGGTAACACTGCACTGCTATGTGTGGGTGACAAATCACACTGATTGGCTGTAAAAAATGATCTTGGTACCATTTTATTAAGTGTAACTGCTGACAGCTGGTAACATTGCACTGCAATATGTGGGTGACAAGTCATACTGGCTGTAAGAATTGGTCTTGGTACCATTTTATAACGTGTACTTGCTGACAGCTGGTAACACTGCACTGCTATGTGTGGGTGACAAGTTACACTGATTGGCTGTAAGAATTGGTCTTTGTACCATTTTATTAAGTGTACTTGCTGACAGCCCGTAAAACTGCACTGCTATGTGTGGGTGACAAATCATACTGATTGGCTGTAAGAATTGGTCTTGGTACCATTTTATTAAGTGTCCTTGCTGACAGCTGGTAACACTGCACTGCTATGTGTGGGTGAGAAATCACACTGATTGGCTATAAGAATTGGTCTTGGTACCATTTTATTAAGTGTACTTGCTGACAGCTGGTAACACTGCACTGCTATGCGTGGGTGACAAATCACACTGATTGGCTATAATAATTGGTCTTTGTACCATTTTATTAAGTGTACTTGCTGACAGCTGGTAACACTGCACTGCTATGTGTGGGTGACAAATCACACTGATTGGCTATATGAATTGGTCTTGGTACCATTTTATTAAGTGTACTTGCTGACAGCTGGTAACACTGTACTGCTATGTGTGGGTGACAAATCACACTGATTGGCTATAACAATTGGTTTTGGTACCATTTTATTAAGTGTACTTGCTGACAGCTGGTAACACTGTACTGCTATGTGTGAATGACAAGTCACACTGTTTGGCTGTAAGAATTGGTCTTGGTACCATTTTATTAAGTGTACTTGCTGACAGCTGGTAACACTGTACTGCTATGTGTGGGTGACAAATCACACTGATTGGCTGTAACAATTGGTCTTGGTACCATTTTATTAAGTTTACTTGCTGACAGCTGGTAACACTGCACTGCTATATGTGGGTGACAAGTCACACTGATTGGGGGTTAGGGTTAGGGTTAGGGTTAGGGTTAGGGTTAGGGTTAGGGTTAGGGTTAGGGTTAGGGTTAGGGTTAGGGTTAGGGTTAGGGTTAGGGTTAGGGTTAGGTTAGGGTTAGGGTTAGGGTTAGGGTTAGGGTTAGGGTTAGGGTTAGGGTTAGGGTTAGGGTTAGGGTTAGGGTTAGGGTTAGGGTTAGGGTTAGGGTTAGGGTTAGGGTTAGGGTTAGGGTTAGGGTTAGGGTTAGGGTTAGGGTTAGGGTTAGGGTTAGGGTTAGGGTTAGGGTTAGGGTTAGGGTTAGGGTTAGGGTTAGGTTAGGGTTAGGGTTAGGGTTAGGGTTAGGGTTAGGGTTAGGGTTAGGGTTAGGGTTAGGGTTAGGGTTAGGGTTAGGGTTAGGGTTAGGGTTAGGGTTAGGGTTAGGGTTAGGGTTAGGGTTAGGGTTAGGTTAGGGTTAGGGTTAGGGTTAGGGTTAGGGTTAGGGTTAGGGTTAGGGTTAGGGTTAGGGTTAGGGTTAGGGTTAGGGTTAGGGTTAGGGTTAGGGTTAGGGTTAGGGTTAGGGTTAGGGTTAGGGTTAGGGTTAGGGTTAGGGTTAGGGTTAGGGTTAGGGTTAGGGTTAGGGTTAGGGTTAGGGTTAGGGTTAGGGTTTAGGGTTAGGGTTAGGGTTAGGGTTAGGGTTAGGGTTAGGGTTAGGGTTAGGGTTAGGGTTAGGGTTAGGGTTA